>NC_137894.1:24698046-25055447 GCF_963455335.1 Martes martes | reverse complement strand
TCCAGCCAGTCCAGAATAGGGCATGAGACCAAACAGCGTGGCATTTCTTGTGATGACCCACTCAGGCCTTCCCTGGGGGACGCATGAAACTACAGAGTTCATTGCATCAGCAGTACAAGAATATGTTTGGGCAAAGCTCCCATCATCATCAGAAGTACACAATAACATCTCCATAACATCTCCTTTCATTTCCTGCCAGCACAGACACACTTGTCCATGTATGATTTGTCTTTATTGGGAGAAGAAAATATTAAACACGAGAGAGCAGGTTCCCTCATCCTTAATAGATTTCAACTTTGTACTGCGAACTTGTCATCTATTAAAGTTGAAATGCTTGAGGTATTGGCTTGACTCATTTGAATCATATTGAGGCACTGCCCATTGCCTCATTAGGTAAACTGCAGAATATTTAATGGCATTTGATGGCTTCCCTAGAAAATCAAAGTACTATTACTATCCCACAGGAGGAACAATGGACCTATAGTTGGAACTGCTACAAGTCAGGAGAGTTAAAGAGAGAAATATTTAAAAAAAAAAAAAAAGACAAAACAACAACAACAACAAAAACGGACCTAAGGTGTCAGTCCCTTTACAGAGAGGAGGGAGCTTTGGGGCTATCAGATTCGTCTGTTTTCAAGCACACAACGTAATCAATGAGACTGGCAGAGTGTGGCTGGCAGAAGGAAAAGGTTACTCTTTCCTTCCACCCCCACAGCTGGTATGTGTGATTCTACTTAGCATGGGCTCCTGTGTCCTCATCGCTTGTTCCTCTTTGGGGGCAGGCTCTTATCAGGAATGATCTTTGTATCCCCCTCCCTCCACCTAACATGTAAAACAGTAATTCCACAGGGTTCATTGAATTGCTTTGCATGTTAATGCAAGTATCTGTTGACATTTTAGAAATCTCAGGGACCTTCTGAGGCTGAGTAGAGTCCTTCTGGGCAGGGAGTGTTTTGCAACATGTGGCCATGACACAGTCCGTTAGGTCTGCGTGCCTGTGGGGCTGCCAGATGTTTGCCAAAGAGACAGTTCCCAGAACAACATGCCATGATTTTGTAGAACCTTTGTAGAGCTTCAGTCCTCCCCAGGGGGCCTGGTCAGCTAGTAAGGAAGTGCACTGACCGACCATGGAATGTGTTCAAATAGGTAACCACCTTGTCTGTCCCTTCTGGAGACAAGCAGAAGAGGGTTTATGTTTGAAAGATTCCAATAGTCTTAAGTTCTCCTCTCAAGAAAATTCATGACCACGAGTGGTTCCATACTAGAAATTAAAAACAAACAAAAACAAAAACAAAAAAACAAAAAACAAATGGATTTTAAATTCTCCTTCACGCATACAAATTAAAGTACACATTTTCAAAGTCTGTAGTTTCCACTATTCTTCATCTCTTGGTTTAAAACCACAATGAATCATAAATGCATTGTCTATATTCTAGCATTTAATTTTGGAAAGCTGATAAAAGATTATAGTTAATAGGACACGTTCATACATAATTTAAGGAAATAAATGAGAAGGGGAACATGGTTCATTCTCCAATAAACTTTGCACCGCAGTATGACCAAATTTTGATGCTAGAAATAACAGAGACTTAAGCAAAGAACAAACCTTTCCATACCCTGGTGACTGGTGCAGAAATTTACACTCTCTGTGGTGCCACCTGGTGGCTTAATAACCTAATTGTGTCTCCTAACAGAGACCACAGGGGCATTTTCATCAGGTAGGTAGATTTGCATATGGGTGCAAATCCTTTTATTTTGCAATAATTTACCTTCACAGGGTCTCAGTCTCTCTTGAACATCTAAGCTAGAAACGAAAAAAGATATTTGCCAAACTTCTTCAGGTTTCTTGATAGGGTGAGAGAAACGCAGGTGGTTTTTGTTGACTATAGATACAATTTTAGCCTTCTCTTTAGGATTGGTCATGAGAATAAATGCATAGCTAGACCCCTTCAGTAGAGCCAAAGAGGATGTGGAGTTTGTTTGTCATATGCCCTGCTAATATCACTTTTTAAAATAGATCCAGATGGCCTGAAAATAATCAGACATATTTATATCAACACAGTTTTTCAATCTGTGACAACTGTGGTGCATGTTGCCCAGAAGGAAATAAAAGGGACTTGTTTCTGCCAGGTGAGTCGCCCTGTGCACTGTCACCACATAGTGGGGGGGGGGGGACCATCAGTGAGGACAGCAAAGAAACACCATGAGAATCTGGGTTTAGAAATTGTTACAAAATAGTGATAAAGACTTGATTTGGAAAGACATTCTCATTCCACGTTTATTGAACCATATTTTCAAATTGGAATAAAGGTTGAAGTTACCCTGGTTATCAATAGCAATTTAGAAATTACAGGACAAAATACTCTTCATGTAACTTGTGCAGACTAATGTAGAGGCAAAGACTGCTATTTGCCCACCAAAATCTATTCTCCCAATGTTCTATATAGTAGTGTTACAGGTGGGAGGTGTCGGATAGAAAAGAACCTGTTTCATAGACTCCCTTGCAGCTGACTGTAGCTCTGGGACTAATCTCTCTCCAAAAGAAATGTGGGCAAATGGAAGTAGAAAGTACCCCCCAAGCTCCGCAGTCACATGCTGGAAGTGACAAGAAGCATGTACTATGAGCCTGTTTCCTGGAATGACTGAGGGGCTAGATGAGCCTGCCAGCCTAAAATATTCACCTCCAAATTCCTACATGAGAAACTGTTACTCTCTTCAGATCACTGAATTACTTGGACTCTCTTGTTATAGTAGCTTAGTGCTCCCTATCCAACAAATCTAAGCCTAAATTTATTTTAATTTTGGCCATGGGAGCCAAAATTTGTGTGTAGGCTTCACAAACGGTTTTATTGGTGACAATGGTTGCATTTAGCTTAAGATATTTTCAAAATGCATTAAATTGTAACTATGGGATGGGATGGAGGTGGTAGCTAATACTACGGGGTACACCTTAAACTTACACAATGTTATATGTCAATTATATTTCAATAAAGTGGGAAGGGGGGCACATACTGTAGCAATATAAAAGCAGTTAAGAAGTAATTTTATTTTATACAAAATAGATAGTTACATACTTAGTGCTAATCACCCATCACTTTAAAATAAGTCAATGAATATACTGGAATCTAACAGACTAAATTAGCCTTCATAACCACACGGATACAATCAGACAGTACATCTGATTAGACATGTGATGGTGGTTCTTAGTTTCTTTTAGAGCAATTTGATTAAAAAAAAAAATACCTTGACAACAATAGATCAAAACAGTTGACCAGAAATAGATGTGTAGGTAGAGATTTTGGAGATTTATAAATTGATTTCCCAAATTCAGACACACTGTGACTTCTGGGAGAGCCTAGCATAGCTCACTTCCTGTTCAATAGATTTCTCAGAACTTAGTCAAATTGAGAAATCAAACGATTCAGACCTCTGCTGAGTATTTTCACCCTAAAGGCTGCATCTAAAGCTTAAAAGAAAAGGCAACCATAAAAATCTTTGTCCTCATCCATAGTTATTCAGTCAGATTCTGCCATGTGTAATCCCACTGAAAGAGGACGGCTCTGTGGAGAGAGCTGGGTATGTACTCTCACTACCCTGCACTCGATCCTCAGAGCTAGGGCAAACCGGGATACCTAGGCTTCCTAATAGAAATCAGCATCTCTCTTGTTCTCTTCTGGGATATTGAAGATCTGTGTGACCTGATGTCTTATCATTGTGAGCCATCGTGCAAATTCAGTAAGATGAAACTTCAAGATCAAAGGCTGTCTTTGGAAATGGAACAGATTAGCACACTCTTCAACAAAAGTCCATGGCCTTGCCGTCCAGCTGTTTGTAAGAATCTGCATGCTTCCTCAACTTTGGGAAATATCCCTAAAATTCACCATGAATGTGAGTGCATAAATAGCTTCGCAGTGGAGCTCTCACAGCATGCCACAAACCTGACTGCACAGGGCAGAGCAAAGGCCTCCTGGCACTGCCGTGGGGCTAGACGTAATGAGTTTCATTCTGGACATATGTGGGAACTTCTTTTTTATTTCTTTGTGTCTGGGACTTCTGGGCAAGTAAACGCGGCTTTTCTGTGTTTGGATTAAAAAGGAAATATCTTGAACGATATTGTCTTACATCTACCAACCAGTATTGTACGTTTCCAAAGAATGAGTACATGGTAAAATCCCTTTAAAATGACACCACATTTTTACATAGAAATGGCATGAAGGCCATGCCCAAAGGGAGCACTAAGGATAACCTGGAGAGAAAGACTCACTTTCTTCATCGCCAGTGCCCTCTGCTGCCCAATCTTTTCAGACAGTATAGAGGCATCCTTTAGGACTGTGCTGCCTTGTATAAAGCACAGACAGTTGAGCAAACCCCAAATGATTCCATGACACATCCTCTGGAATTATTTTGTTTTAACAAATCTGAGACATTTTAGCTGTTTACTTGCCATTTTCTCCTAGAAACCCAAAGCCTAAATAACCATAGGTGTTGAAGTCTTCTTGTTAATTAGATTTTAAAAAGTTCTCTATTGGAACTACAAGAATAGAAATTACTTGGTCTCATAAAATCTTTGTCTGATCACTTGTCCTAGCTGGTTTTGTGCAAAGGACCCAATTAGAAAATGTCTTTATTAAAGTTTTCAGTGACTGCAGGGTACAGACGGTTTCTCACAGATAAGCTCATGTTCATGTGCTCCATGGTAGGAAGGAAGAACTGCCCTTGAGAAGAACACCAGTATCAAACCTGGGCATGCCCATCGTCGTGCCCAGGTTTAATACTCTGGTGATTTTTCTGACGGGGAAAAAAAAAAAAAAAGAGGCAGGCGGGACCAAGTACTGAACGCTTCAAGACAGCCAAGGTCTTGCTGGGGGATTTCATGTTTTCCCCCTGGAGAATGGCTATAGAAGAGCACTGTCTACTTTAGACTCTGCCTTCATATATTCAACACTTTAAGCAAGGAAAAGCACAGAGTCTGCAAAGTGGGAGAAATGGCCTACATTCTTATGGCATGTTTCTTTGAGGAGGGTTCAAGCACTTGTATATATAGGAACTGCGTGACCTACTGTGGCTTTCTCCTGATAAAAATGTTGGGACTTAGGAGGAGTCAGTAAAGGAATCCAGAATGATATGCTAGAACCATTCTTGAAAATCCACTGTATGATTTAGTTTCATTCATTTCAGAATAAATATTACAAATACTATGAATACAACCCATTTGCCCACCTCTCTCATCTTGCGTATATGTTTTCTGTTTGCAGTGGATGCTTTTGTGGTGGGGCTCAGGGATTCCATTTGGCCCATGCATAACGTCCTAGCAGATGTGACATGGTGCACTTCCGTATGTGGGCTTCTCAAAATCGGTCCCCATAAGCCCCAGCATTATTCTCCCGCTAACACTGGATGACACATCTCACCTCTCCCCACAGTTCTTCACAATACTGTGTTATCACCTTTGAGAACATCTTGGCTAATTCCCAGGGTGAAATCTGGTGTTAATTCTTATTTCAGCAGCTAAAACAATGCCTCATCCAGAGACGACAGGCAGTCCACATTTGTTTAATGAGTTACTTCCTTTGATTACTGATTTAATAATTATTTTGTACCTGTGTTTTCTATTCATGATTCTTCTTTTGTAAATTAAAAATATATATATTTTTCCCAGTGTGTGTGATGGTGGTTTATTTTTCCTTATTGACTTTTGAGAATGCTTTTATCTTTGTTCTCAAACCTTTAAAAATCTCTATCATCTAACTTTTCCATTGTCTCCTTTTGGTTTCCTAAATATATAACATGCCATTAGCAAGTACTAATTTTAGAACAAATTTCCCCAAATTATTCACCTAATAGTTCATGTTACTTTTTGTATTGATTGAGTTTAATATAAAAAAAAGTTACATTATAAAGGCAGAAAGGTAAAGATGTTGCTGGAGCAGGTGTCATAAAACTCTGTTCTGTAAAGATCCAGAGATCAAAAATTTCAGGTTTGCGGGACACAGAACCCATCACACATTCTTCTTTTGTTTTGGGGGCTTTGTTGGTGGTATTGCTAATGGTGTTCTTTTTTTTAAAATAATCTTTAAAAATGTAAAGACTTTTCTTAGCTTAGAAGAAGGAAGAAGAAGAGGAGGAGAAGGAGGAGGAGGAAAAAGAGGTAGAGAAGGAGAGTAAAAAAGACAAAGAAAAAAGCCACATCTTGATCCCATCTGGCCCATGGGCTGTAATTTGCCAAACCTTGCCCAGTTTCATGTCCAGGTTTGATACTCTTGCTTAAAGGCTGACAATCATCCTACAAGGGGTCTGTCTCAGGGTCACCACGGAAAGGAACAGTGTTTATCACTTGGGTTTTCGTAGTTAATCTCAATGATTACAAGTGTTTCCTTCTTTGTGTTACAGCTGTGACATTTGCACAGCTGCATCTTCTTGTCCTTTGATGCAGAACCACCTTACGCCCTGTCAAGTAGTCCCGGGCTCTGCAGAAGGTCCTTTCAATGTAATACAGAGTTTTCCTTGCGAGCATTGCCTTTTGTGTAGAGATTGATCTAAATTCATTATATACCACAGAGGTACAGCACTTCATCGTCCTTCACTAGCTTTCTGAGTTAAGCAGAGTAGTTATAGGAAAGTCATCACAAAATAAACCTTTTGTTACAAGGAGGGTGCGTTTCCACCCTCCTTGTAATGCCCAGTCAAGTTTTATAGTTCTGAGACTACTCATCCTGAGAAAATTTTAAAAATGTGAATTTTGCTCTGACGTCTTATTTGGAGGCAATTCTTTGACAACTTTTACAATTTTTCCTAATGTTATTTGTTTACTTCATGGGTCCAGATATTACAACTTATCTTCCCTACAAATTGCCCATTTTATTTAGATTTTAAAACTATTAACAAAACTGTATATTACATTTTTTAAATTAATGGTTAATCCGTTTGCTAACTCTTTTGTCCCATTCATTTGTTGATATTAGATTTTTTTGTGTCCTGGAAGCAGTAAAAAGGATGTGGTCTGCTATATGGAGACATGAAGGGCACTCACATGATTCATTAAGGGGTTACCAGAGAAAAGATGTGTCACACACTTGGGATTTTCTATGACTGACGAGGGTTTTATCCTCCACAGTTGGACCACAGAATGATGATTTTTTTCTCTCTTCCTCAAGTGTCACATTCTGAGGCTCCAGAGCCTGAAGGCTCAGTCCTTCCTCATAACCTGGTCTCAAGCAGAGGCAAGGAAGTGAGGAACAACTTCTCAAGACAACGAGAGGTGTCATGATCAAAGTAACCCATGCTCCAGGAAACAAAGATCAAGAGTGGTCCATCTCGGGGCACCTAGGTGGCTCAGTTGGTTAAAGGACTGCCTTTGTCTCAGGTCATGATCCTGGAATTTCAGGATTGAGTCCTGCACTGGGCTCCCTGCTCAGCGGGGAGCCTGCTTCTCCCTCTGCCCCTACCTACCCCTCGTGCTCTCTCTTTCTCTCAAAAAATAAACAAAATAAAATCGTTCCAAAAAATGCAATGGTTAAAGAAACCACCAACTTTACCAGAATGTTCAACATTCAGGTGACAGGCAGGAAAAACAAAACAAAAAACAACAAAAAATACTACGGGCATATAATAAGTGTACAAAATTTGTGGATTGCATCTTACTGCCTAAATGATTCTGGTTACATCTAGACTTTGTAAAGCATTTATATGCTAGAAATTACCAACAGCTTAAATAGACATTGAACAATATTTGAATCATTTTCCTTTCATCCTAGGTAATGGGTCTTAACCTTCTCATATGAATGAAGAAACTACCAAAATTAGAAGAGCACAATCACTATATTAAATCTTACATTGTAAACAAACTACTTAAGTATGGCTATTAGCAACATTATGACACCTAATTTATTAGCTACTAGTAATATTTTATTACTATGGTAGATTATAATTTCACTATAATTATACATTTATAGTTTGTAATTTGTTAAAATGAACAATTAGTTGATAAAATGTTACAACTTAATAGAAAAACCTTGTAAAAATGATGCATTGTCATCAGTTTGAAAATAAAACATATTAATTGTGAAAATAATCAACACTAGGAAGTCTGAATCTTAGAGTCTTAACTCAGCAGCATCTACATAACTTTGTTTACTTATCTGAGGAAATCTTGCTCTCTTGGGCTAGTAACGGTTTTACTGTTAGTAAAATCCATACATCCTCCTAAGATTCACTCTAAGATGGAACTTTATTCTAAGAATGGCAGGAGGATGGAAGGATGCATCCTCTCTAAAGAGATGGGTAGACGAAGAAATGTGCCATCATTGCCCAGGTAGGGAGAGCCTGCTGATGCTGGCTGGAGCTCTTGGGGCTTGTGTTATAGCTGAACCCACTCCTGCTCCAGGGGGTGGGGTGGAATGTCATGTGAAGTCAATGCTGCTGATCTAAGAGGCTAAGAGACAGAGCTTCCCATGCAAGAGCATAAGGAGAAGGAAACAGTCCAATGCAAATTCACTCTTTCATAAATAAAATACTGTAGTTTTTTTTTTCTAAAGCTAATCTCCTTATCCATGCACAAATGGATGCTACTTGAGTTCATGTGTATTTTAGAGACTAAATCTCACTTAAGAATCTGCAATATACACAGGTATTAGAATGACAAGATGTACCACAAATTACCTTTAGACCATCTTGCTCCACCAAAAAGACTCTTGCTTCATCTCTGCTTTCGAAAAGTCCCATCTCAGAGCAAGAGAGAGGAATTCACTTATAATAGGTCTTATTCAACATATATCAGAGAGCCCTGTAAGTACCTGACATAATTATTTCATTAACTAACATATATAACAGGTTTAACCAATACAAAACAAAGGCTCAGGGAGGGCACCTGCATCCTGGATACGGTCACTCCTGGATTTCTTGCTTTCTGTCCCCCACATTCCCCTCACCCTCCCAACTAAATCTCCCAGACACCCAACTCTCCTGAGTTCTAGCAATCTGTACATTTCACTCATCCTTTTAACTTACTTTTCTTTGAGGGAGTAATTACTAGTTAATGAACTAATTATACATATTTACTTGTGATATCTGTTATAATTATAAATTAATTTGATCGATGTTCTATTGTCTCCACTTTTCAAACATGGAGATAAGAAGCATGAGAGTCAAACCCTGCAAGTTAGAACGTGTGAGCCCTGATTCGTCTTACTCCATGACTGACAACTGCTCTCCTCTCCACATCTCTGCAGGGGCGCTGTGCAGGTATCCCAACCAACCACATGTGTGGCTCTTAAATATTATAGTCAGTCCCCAGTGCAGGTGAGTAATTGGTAAGGCTCCTAGGAAGGAAAATGAGCTGCAAATTAGAAACCGTAAGATTAAAAATTGGAAGACACTAATATAAACAGTGTGAATAGCCAATGGCTAGCAGATCTTTCTAGAAGATTTTGAAATTACATGATTGCATAATAGCTTGCACAGTGATGCTCTAATTCGTGGGATTTGGGGCTGTGTAAGCCTGTCAAGTGAAACAAACTTACTACTTGAAGGTACAGATTCAAGGGAATATGGGCTGCTTCCATTATTTGTGGGACTCAGTGCAAAATAAAAACACAGGGCCCCTTGGTCAAAAATTAATACAAATGTGAAGATAGTGACAAAAGAGCATTAAACTCACATACGGCACCCTGCGCCTGCAGAGGGCACTCATCCATGCAGCTGCCCTAGGAAGGAAGGCAGCTCGGCATCTGTCATCATCTCTGCAATTCCGCACTCTTTCTCTAGTGTCTGAGCGCAGACTTCCTCCAGCAGGTCTGTGCTCCACAAAGGTGTACAGAGCCCAGGTTATTGTGAGCGGTGAATGTAGGGGCCCTAAGGCTCATGGATGAAAGTCAGGGACTGACTTTACCAGAAGAACCCCAAGAGTCATGAAGTAAAACAGAGAAGGAGACAGACGGGGGAAATGGACCATTTCATCAAGACCTTCAGGATGTGAGATACAAACCTTGCATGGGCCGGGGGCAGAGACTTAGAAGGACCAAGTCCCAGGGTGGGACGAACCAGGTTTAGGCACAGCAGAAGGGCAGGGGAGACACTGGAGGAGCCCAGTGCTCTGAGTTAATCCCAGGCCTTGAGGTCTGCCTTGGGTGGGGGAGTCTGAGGCCAGTGGTGTCACTACCTGGATGGCATTAAGAGTTACATCTCGGTGACACAAATTCAAGGTAACAGTTAGATGGTCATTTAAGAGGAAGATGTCTTTCTTTTTAGAGAGAATTACAATGCCAGCTCTCAGGGAGCCAACAGATGCTATGACTTTATATTAGCATGAATGGCAGACTTAGGAGACTGAAACCCTCATCTTTTTCTCAAATAGCTAAAATCCTCATGTTTACTATCATAGGTGTAGGCACAGAACAGTGGGACCCCGGTGGCCCTGCCTGTGGTCCTCATGGAGGGGTTGCACTCACTTGGAATCTCCTGATCCTACAGGTTCCTCTGCTCTCCAGGACACATCCCCAGAAGACTCCACTGCTGGGGCCAGATTAACTCCCTGTGGCCTTTCTAAGCAAATACCTGTTTAGGCATCTGCTCACTTGTTCTGCTACGGGCCTGGCACCTGGAGTTTATGAGGTTTCCCCAGAGATTGTGATAGCTACCCGGTCCAGTGCTGAAGGCTCTGGCCAGAGGGTGGGCTGGCTCTGAAACCAGGCCAGTGACCGACCACTCTCAGGAAGGGAGAGAGAGGCTGGGTATCCAGGCCCTCCGCAGAGTAATGAGCACCTGACAGGCATACATACATACATACATACATACATACATACATACATACAGGGGCAGTAGGGATGCAGCGCTAGGGCAGTCATCGGGCAGACCCTTTGCCAGAGCCTCCTTCCAGGCAGCAGCAAACACGCCCCCCCCCCCACGAAGGAGCGCCACTCTGCTCCTGCTAGGGTGTCGCCTCACACAAAATAATAATCCTTTTGTGTTATCATTTTACTAAATAGAAATGAGCTGTCCTCAATTCATCGGCTTAGACCCCCACTTACCTGATTCTCTAATTTTCTGTAATTCAGTTGTTTTGCAAATTAAATCCTTATTCAGGTTCAAAACATTTAGCAAAATGACCTCTGATTAAAACCTAATAGATCCAAATAAAGATAAAGTATACAATTAAGTGTTGTCTCCTGGGCTGAGGCAATCCATCGTGACTCCACTTTTGGCCCACAAATAGATTCACACTGCCTCTCCCAGATCAGCAAAGTCGGTAGCAGCCCAAGAGCAAATGCAATAATATTTCCAGCTCATTTCTTTTAAGACAGCGCCTGGCCATGACCCTCTGGAGCTAAAAATGATTTTTCAAGGGTGCTTATGAAAGAATAAAGTTGAAAAACTTAAAACTGTGTATCGTCAAATTTGTTTCAGGCACTGACAATTCCTTTTTCTATATTCAACAGATGGAATGTCAATACAAACGGAACCACCTTTGTCCTTTAGCTGAATGTTTTCTCTTGCAACAGACATATGAGAACCAAGAATCGTGAACATGTATCAGAGTTGTATAACTAATTATGATATGACGGTGGGGCTCCCTCTAAGCCAGGCCTTGGACATGTCTTTGTTCATCAAAATGACAGCCAGTCCTGACAACTATAGTAATGAAGGCATTGGACCTCATTCTTCCTCAGTGAGGCCACAAATAATTATGATGGGCTGTGAGGGTGTGTTGTATCCTTTACACAAGTGTGTGCCCCTGGACTTTTTATTCCTCAATAATGCTGGCAATATAAGAAGCACAAGACTGGAAAGTCTCAGTGAGCATACAGACACTTGACCAGAATGTTCCTTCAGAATACAGCCACCTAACGATGCCCAATATGCTGGATTTTAAATGAATATGTTGTGGTTTATCTCTGGAAAGCAAGCAAGCATGAACAATTATGTAACTAGCTGAGTAAGTAACTGATACCATATGGTCCCACTGAAGACATTATCTTATGCTGTCTTTCGCCATCTCAGAGTATTAAAGAGAGTCACTGAAGAAAGATTTTAAATAAATAATAAAACATATAAAACAAGAAAGACATAGAGACATGACCATGATTAACAGTTGAATTTAGGTCCAATTCTTCCTGTAGATATCATACTATTCTAAGCGTTTGTGAGCTGCAGATGTGCCTCATGATATTTTATCCAAAAGAAGGCTGGAAGACAAAAGTATAATGAATGTTTTCTTCCAGTCCAAGACTGGAATAACATTGTAAAATCATGTGCCTACTTTCTGACTCTGAAAACCATGCCTCCCATATTGGAGAGCAATGAAACATGAAGATGAGGTGAATGTTAGAAACTGGAGTTCAGAAAATTTCCTATTAATGTATTAAAGAGCAAAAGAAGTATGGAGGAAAGTCTTCTCCTGTAACACAGAACTGCAAACCAAAGACTGACGAGGAAACAGTGTGTATACGAAGGTGTATAAAGATGTGTGGTCAGTCTTCCTCATCTTCGTACACACCCTGTCTCCTCGTCAGTCTTTGGTTTGCAGTTTCAAGTGTACAGCGGCTCAAAGCACAGCAGAGGAAGTTTCATGGCTGTCTCCACGCCATTGGAGAAAACAGCAACAGGCCAGAGAGACACTGAGGAAGAAGAAATAATTTAAGAAGTATATAAGGACTCAGGGCTTGCCTGCCTGCTCCCTGTCATCATTCTGAGTTCTGAACTTTCCACAGTTCTCAAATCAAGCTAACATCCACCCCCTTCCCCCGGCTGAGACATAATTAACATCACCATTTGCAGACAGAGAGATTGAAACTGTGCTCCAAAGTTAGGCAGGGTTTCTCTGTACACTTAGGATTAACTGGCCTGTTGGTAGGGATGGGGTTTTGCAACAAAGTGAGGGCACACTGCAGAGGGCACACTGCCCTCGGAGTGGACAGATGTGGGCATGGGTCTCAGGCCAGTGTCTAACTGCACTTGATTCCATCTCTGAAAAGATACTGATCATACTGACTTCATGGGGCTCTGTGAGGACTAAATGAGATAATTTGGGTAAATTTTTTGGTGGGTATTGGGAACTCAGTAGGTGCTAGTTCCATTCCCTTTCTCTTTCACTGAATGCACATCTGCTTTTGATAAAGCAAAGTACTGTGATGGCTGACATCCCTTGATACCCAGCAATTTCAGCAGATTTATGGTTTTGTGCTTTGGCTGGAAGCTGTTTAAATTGATTTTGCCAAAGCATATATCACTTCATTCATTCCAAATAGTTTATCTCGTGGTACACACTAGCTGCACTCCAGAAAGATGAAATGAATGAAGTATGTGGCTGAGTGCAAACCAATAGAATGGAGCATAAGGTCGCAACTTTCTCCAGTCTGTTCTCCTGGTCAGAGCTGGTGAGATGTTCCGCCCTTCTCTGAGTGTCTGAGGTGTGCCATGCAGCACTCACCACGAGACTTTCTCGCCTACTCTTCCTTCCTGTTCAGGATGCCCTGATGCCCTGCCCAGGACTCCCACCACCTGCTCCCCTGGTTAACTTCAACTCATCTCTTCAGATCTCACGAGTTCCTCAAGGAATCCTCCGATGATCTTTGATCTAGGTCAAACTCCATCATACCATTGCTTCAAAGTTGCTCACTCCTTTTCTCCAAATAACTCACCTCAACTTGTATATTAATCTGTTTCAGCAGTTATGTGAACTCATGGCTACTATACTTTCTAGGTTTTATAACCTTGATTTCAGAGGCCATGTCTACTTTTGGTTTGAAGTTCCAAGTGCACAACTGCTTGAAGCACAGCAGAGGAAGTTTCATGGCTGTTTTCACAGTACGGAAGAAAACCAGCACAGTGACTGGCATAAAGCAGGTGTGTGGTCATCAGCTTCTGAAATGGCTCCCAAATATCTCCTCCTCCTGACATTCCAGCCCTTGAGGATATCCCCACCTACCATGTGGGTTGGACCTAATGGTTTGCTCCTAATGAACAGACTATGGCAGAAGTGATGGGGTATCACCTCCAAATTAGATAATAAAAACTTGCCTCTTACACATTTCCTCTCTTGTCCCCCAACCTTCCTTCCTCCTTCCTCCTTCTTCCTTTCCTTCCTTCCTTTCTTCCTTCCTTCCTCACTCTCTCTGGCCTCTCTCTAATAAAACTGTGTGGTGTGGTCTGGCAAGAACTAAGGGAGGCTCCAGCAAAAGCCAGCAAGGAACTGAGACCCTGAGTCCAACAACCAGTGAAGAACCAAGTCTTGCCAACAGGCATGTGAGTGATGCCAGAAATGGATCCTTCCCCCAACCCCAGTCAAACATTGACATGTCTGAAGGTCTGGCCTCATTTGCCTGTGAGACATCTTGGAGCAGAGATGCCAGCCAACTGTTCCTAGATTTCTAACCACATAAACCGTGACACAAGAAATATGCCATCTTAAGTCACTGTTAAGATAATAGGTTATGCTGCACTAAATAGCTATCCATACTTAACTGTATACTCCTGACTTGATAGAGAAACATATACTGATGGAGAAATGCATATTTACATCCAAGCAACACGGAAAAAATATGGTGTTTTTCTGAGTTGTAGAAAAATGAAGTGGTCCACCCAATTCAATTCAATCAACGATTCCTCCTGGGCTTTGCTGAAGAAAACATTACTAAAGAAGTAATAGATATTGGAGCTGAGCTGAAAAGATGGAAATCATTTGTCTGGGCAGTGAGGAGCTTTCAGGCAGTGGAAGAAGCATACACAAGCTAATTAGATTCAGGTAGAGCAAAAGATATTTACTGAGCCATCTGCTAAGGGCCAGCCATTGAGCCCTGCAAATGTGGGACCCCACCCATAAAGGCTTGCCACTAAATACAACACACAGACCTACAGAGAGAAAGTCAACAATGGTATCTGCTAAGTGTCTAACACACATCTGTACCAGGCTCTGTAATCACTCCAGAGAGTCTGCTGCTCAGCCTGGAATGATGGCAGAAGACTGCTTGGGGGGAGAAGCACAGTAACACTGATACAGGCAAAGAGAGGGGCTGAGAGCATTCCTGATGGAAGCAATGGCACCAGCCAAGGGACAAGTCCTACGAACCTTGTGGGGAGCCTGACATCCACGGCAAGCAGTTTGGAGCTGAGCCCAGAAATACTGTTCACATTGAAAGAATGTGAACAGGCAGCTATGAGAAGTGACCAAGAGCCCCTAGGCTGGGGAGCCTCTTGCAGTATCATGCCAGCAACACATGGTGATGTGCCAGCAAGTGCAAGGGAAGGCAGGGAGCCAAGGATGGTACCCAGCGAAGGGGAGCCATCAGTAATCACACAACCACATGAAAGGGCAATACGACTTCCTCAAAAACTTTTCAGCAGAGGGATGGCCAGCTTACTTTGCACATTCTGGAGGTTACTTGGCAGCCATGTCCAGGAAGGATACAGAAGGAAGACATCAGAATCTGAAGCAGCAGGAGGGAGTTGTAGCATTCTAGGTGAGGAATTTTCAGAAGGCATTCTATGGGCCTCCAAAAGCAGGTGGCTTCCTGAGTGGTGGGAGGGTCCGAGTGGCATGTCTCCAGCTTCCTCCTCCTACTTGCCTCAGAGAAGCTCAGACATCCACCCATTTTATATATTTTGATTCTGTGTAAGAATTTAGAAAATAGTGTGGGGGGTGGGGGGCTGTAGACCTACTCTATCGAAATTCTCTGGTTCAGGTGAAAAATCATTAAGTATGAGACTTTCCATCAAGAGTGAGAGTGTGGATACAGAGGGAATCCATCAGGGCAATCCTTTGCAACAAGCTAGGCCACCTGGGTGTTGCCGTCACTGAGGCCAGTTTTGGCTCTCTACCTCAGTTTCCTTTAAAGAAATCACGCACCACAAAATAAGACCCAAAAACGGGAGACCTGCCTTGCATGTAGGAACAGAGCTGGTTTTGGAGGATATCATCCATCCTTCATGGATAAGAGGACCTATTTGAGGACTTCTTATACCACTCTAAGGGCCAGGAGAGCTCTACCAGGGACTGAAGTGACCTAAGTCCTTGGACTGGCAGCACTTTTCCTCTCACAGTATCTTCCTGTGGTTTCAGACGTAAGTTTAGAGTCTGATTTCATGCTGGTAGCATCACCTGTGACAACAGCAGCATACCTGGTGACAAGACATATTTGAAAAGTAAAAGACACAAGATCAAAGTTGATTCTGACTTCGTCCATTTGTACTGACTGGCTGCTTTTGCAAAAGAATATGTTGCTAACAATACAGAAACCAAAAAGCAGGAATTTGGATTGATAAGTAAGGATGTTCAGTTAAGAATTTGTTGAGTGAGGAGTAGTTACCAGATAGCCACACAAGATCTAGGAAGAAGTCAGAAATCATGTCTACAGCTTAGGCTAAAAAAACCTCACAAGATGTTCAAATCAGAATTTTCCAAATAAGGAGCACTGTGTACAGTGCAGAGAGCAGCTAACGTTCTTTCTCTTCTGTGGCTTTTAGCCTGCCCAGCACTGCTAGACAGAGAGAGAGATTTTCAACAAATGTTGTCCACGGATGCTCCTTAAATACTGGATGCTGGAAGAGTTTTCACGGTTCAGTGCACCTGACACAAAGGTCAACTCCTCGTAGAGAAGGGGTCTTGCTGGTCAATTTCAACAAAACAGAGTTAGTTAGAGAAGACTGGACAATTCCAGAAGAGAAAGAAAGGGAAACTGAATTCACAGGGTCATTCTTTTTTAATCTCATGTACATTCCTTTTAAAAGCTTAAGCCTTAATTGGTTTCCTTATTCAAATGTCTTTGTTGAAATCTCTAACTTGTAACTTTGAAGCCAAAAGAAAAGAAAGGAAAACAGTATTTTACCGCTTTCTTTGATAATTCATTTTCATTTCCTTGCATAACTCCAAGGACAAGTCTATCTTTAGACTTCGATATTATGAAAGAGAAGGATGGGCAGATTAGAGTCTAGAAACAAAAGGTGAGTGATTGCAAATCATTGGCACAATTAATTGTTGGTAGGAAATTTTGAAAGAGGTTTTTCAGTATTATAAAAATTCCTCTTTGTGTCATAGGCTCATGAAACTGTAGGACATTTACTTTAGAAGAGATCAAAGAGGACACTGCATGCATGTTTCTTCTCCTCAACAATGCCCCCAGCACCTTGTTTTCCAATGGGGCACCTCAGTGACCTGGAAACAGCAGGCTCTGCCCTCTGGGAGCAAAGGTGCAACCTGCTTGCCTCCAAGGGCCAGCCATTTGTCTCACTCTAGTTCTATCCTCTTGCAGGATTTCAGGGGCTTTTGGGTAGACAAAGAAAGAGTGGGCCGTGTGGTTTGTACAGACTGAAGTGTGTCTTAGGCTCCTCCTAGTCCTGGGTGACTGCCTGGCAACCTGAGGGCAGTGAACTCAGGAAATGTTAGTGGATAAACTGGATTCCCAACCCACCTGGGGCATGCACCTCATCCTAACTGGCCCGGCTCTGCTGCCATGAGCTGCGGGGTGACACCAAGTGCGGGGACATGTGCAGTGAGGCAGCTGTATGACCAAAGCAAAGACTTGGCAGACTCAAGGACATGAGAACAAAGTTGAACGCAACATGAGGATGGCAGAAGAACAAAGGAGGATGAAAGTGTCTAAATAAAGAAGAACTTCCCGGAAAGAAAAAAACAAGAAGCAGATTCTCTTAGGTACATGGCTAAGTAAGTGTAAGGGAACTCCACAATGGGAGTTTTCTAGGACTAGTCTAGAGTAAGACACCTATATTTAAAAATAATTTCTCTAAAAAAAATTTTAAAAAATTCTCTTTAATTTCAAAGATGAATTAATTCTTACTATTTATTATATCCTTCCCACTCGATTATTTTCTTATGACTGAATTTCACAAACCTGTACACATTTATTAATCCTCTTCTATGTGCACAGAACCCTAGAAAACGACAGCAAGAGAAAAAAAAAAGAATAGTTTTCAAGAAGTGAACTCCAGGAGCAATGAAAAATGTTAGGGGTCAGACATATATGTCACTAGTAGGAATATGAAGAAACATGAGGTGAACACCAAAAGTGAGGATTTTTTTTTTCTGCACGGTAGCTGCAAAAAAGGAATCAGCTGAATGGCAGTGGTGAGGTATCTTCAGAAAGAATGTGGGGAGACTTGATGAGTGAATATGATCTTTAAAGAAAGAAAAATTGAACAGTCATTCCAGGAAAGGAACAGGAGGAGAAGAGGCCAGAGCTAGAAATAGGAAATTGGAAAAAGTCTGTTAGTTCAGCATGCCTAAAGCATCCTGTTTCTGGGACTACAGCGAGTAGTGACCCTGAAAGAGGCTAGAGGCAAACTGTACAAGACATACAGTGCTGGCCAAGGAGCCTTTGTTCCACAGACACCTGGGACCCACACAAGGTGTTCCAACAGAGGAGCAATGAGCTGAGACCCACCTCCAGGAAGACAACTGGGGCACCTATGTGAAGACAACGTGGGAGAGAAAGAATGCTGTACACAGGAAAGCCAGTTGGGAAACTGAAGTAACCCAGGGAAAACAAGTGAGAACCTGAAGAGAGAGCAGAAGGTATTAAAGATATAAACAAAGAAAATAGTTCCAGGTGTAAAGTTCCAGGGAGCAGAAGGAAAGCCATGAATGGGAGGAGGACAGGAGGTGGCTGAGAGAGCCCATGAAGAGCCCGTGTCAGGGCTGGCCTGGACTGGGCTGGGAGAAGAGAGGCCAGACAACAGCTGCTGGAGCCTGGATCTCCGTCAGGTTGTATGAACGGCTGACAGCCCCCAAGAAAAGTCCTGAAGTCCTAGAAGCACAGAGGGAAAGCATGGCATCTTTTCCAAAGACCAGCCTCTCTTGCTCATCTCCTAATTCTTCACAAATGAGGAAGAGAACATATGCCCACATTTTACTCTTTCTCTGGACATTTCCTGCTCCCTTTGCATCCATGCTCTGCCCTTGGGAGGGCCAAGCTCCAAGCACTCCTGATGTCTATTCTGCACTCCTTACTTGGTAAAGACCATCTAACAAAGACAGATACATGACCAGCATCATAGCAGGTACTGTAAGAGGTAAAATGATGAGGGAAAGCAGCCTACAACTCTGGGCCTCTTAAACCCAGATTCAAAGGATAAAGTTATGCACTTTCAGTAAATACCAGTATTTAGTGTTCTGTGCCTGGCATCATGCAGATGCTAGGCTTGTTAGTGAACAAGATGCTAAAGGCCCTGCCTTCCAGAATGGACAACCCTAAATATTACCCCCACAATTCTGTTCTCAGAGGGCTTCATCCATTCTATCATTCATCCATAGCACCTCACCCACCAGATGCAAGTCTGCTCTGAGTCCTGCATCTGTGCTAGTCAGGGGATGACAGAAATACAAACTCATGCCCTGGGGGACTTCTGAGTCTCATGGGAAAGGCAGATGTGAAAATAAGTGGTTATCAATTACGTGGTGGTATTCTGGCCACAGCAAACATAAGGGTGCCATAATATCTGATGTTCACATTGACCTTGGGATTCACAACCTCTACAGATCTCAAAGTGTGAAATGGGGCACAGTGGCCATAAGGGGCTGACATGAGTGGCTGCCTTTCTGGCGAAGCAGTGGGGAGTGGGGACTGCAACTCTCTCTTCTGTATAATCTCTCACAGCCATGGGTCATCTCCAGTGACCCATACCAACACCCTCCTTGCCCACCTAGGAAGTCTCACTGCTGGTGAGCTGAAAATGGCTGCCATCTTGGTCACAGGTCCCAGATATGGCTCTTGCAAAACCAGAGAATATCTTCATTTCTCAGAGTGGGAGATTCAGGAAGCACCACTCACACCTCTAGAACCAACCTTGGCTTCAAGAACTGCTTGAGGTAGGACTTCTGCTTACTCTCTGCGGGTGGTCTTGTGCTCTTCATTATTAAATGAAACAATAATCCCTAACTCTTAGGACTGTCCTAGACTAGTAATATAATATGAAATACAACCTTGCCAGGGGAGTAGCTATACAAAGAGGGAAGCTACACCTGCTTCCACGGACCGGTCAGTCACCCTTGGTGTGATGCTGAGTTCTGAGAAAAGGGTAAAGGTAGTGGGTAAACTACAGCCCTCTTGAAGCAACAAGTCAGGGTCATGTGGAAAGTGACAACCTCTTATAAATAACCAGAACCTGCAAAATATGGGATGGGCCCTGTCTTACGCTGCTAGGGCTGCCACAGTGAAATACCACAACCTGAGTGGATCAAATAACAGAAATGGGTCATCTCATAGTTCTGGAGGCTGGAACCGTAAGATCAAGGAGTTGTCAGTGTTGATTCCTTCTGAGGTCTGTGAAGGAGACACTATTCCTGGCTTTTCTCCTAGCTGCTGGTGGCTTGCTGGCCATCTTTGGCATTCCTTGGCTTGTAGATCTCTACCTTCACCTTCACATGGTGTTCTTCTTATGCACATATCTATATCCAAATTTTCTTTTTATAAGAATGCTAGTCGTGTTGGATTACTAGTCTTGTTGGATTACTTATTACTCTAGTGTGACCTCATCTTAACTAATTACACTTACAGTGATTCTGTTTCCAAATAAGGTCACATTCTAATGTACTTGGGGAAAAGACTTCAATAAATTAATTTAAGTAGGAGGGATCTGATGGGGGGTTACAATTAAGCCCATTGCAGGTCTCATTAACAAGATTTGTAGATGCTTTCTGCCACTTCCAGGGAGCTGGGCGACAGGGGTAAAGCTGGCCTTTCAACCCTTTGCAGAGTCAGGGTACAGCATTATTTTTGAAAGATAAGCTACCTAATTTACCTGTTTAGCAACTTCCATAGGTTTCTTCCTAAAATCCAAACAACTTACTATGTTCTACAAAGCGCTCACTGTGATCTGGCATCAATAAACAATCATTACTAGCTCTCTCCACTCTCATATAAGGAAACCTTGAGTGTGTGGTCATGTCTACATGTTTCATTTCTCTGTGGATCTGCCCACAAATTTAGGCCATAGTGTTTGTGCTTGTTCAATGTTTTATGCCCTAGTAATTGAAGTTGCATAAACACTTTGGCCTTTAGTGGTTTATTACACAAACATTGTGCCCTAATACCTACCTCAGCATCTGGCACATGGTGGGTGCTCAGTAATATTTATTGGATTAACAAACTTTGTTAGCCTGTGAGTCACCCTTGACTTCTCCCATTCTTTAATGCCTGCATGAGGTCAATCGTCATGTCTGGGGATTTACATTTCTCAAGTCCACACTCACCTCTATATCCCACCAGCACTATTCAAGTTTAGGACTCAAATTTCTCACTCTGGACTTGCACAAAAATCCTCAGATATTTCCCTAACTCAGCCTTGCCAGTCCCTACTGTCATCCTCCACAATGCTACAGGAGGGACTTCTCTGGAAGATACATGTGACCAACCCCTCTTAGGAGCCAATAATTGTACCTTGCCACCTGAAGCAACACTTCAGCACAACATACCTGTCCTTCTGATCCTACCACAGGTGCAAAATAAGGCCATAGCAAACTGAGTGCTATTTTCTGCCTCTAGGCAAGTCAGACCTATGTGAGGGCTTATGGGTACTTCATCAAGGTAAGATGCAAGCACTTCTTCAGATTCTTTAATATTAAGTCCCAGTTCAATGCTCCACCCTTTCAGAAAATGGTTTTTTATATACAACATAAAGAAGGTGCTCTTCTCAGAGATACATCATGGAGCCCATATTGTGAAGAATGACAGATACCAATTGTGAAATACACAACAGAAATGGATAAGTTTAAGATGAAAAAAATAAGCAATTCATACACATTTGAAGGAGTTTGTGTGCAAGATCACCACTAACAAAGGACAGATGCTTTATTATCATTACAGATATTACATTGTCCTTACATCACTGAAAAGTTCACATCTATTCACACAATGCACATGAATGTCCCATCCTACCAGGTAGTACCTCTAATAACATTTGTATAAAACGGTGAAAAGTTCCAAGAAACAGGAGGACAAAGAAAACAAGACATAGAGTATAAGTTTAAAATGCACTGATTTTACATTGAAGATCTGTCTATTAGAATAGCTCACACTGATTTCCTTTTTACTTCAAAGAGTGAGTGATTGTTCTACCACCTTCCAGATGGACAGCCTTTGAGATAGGACATGAGGGTTACAACTTTAGCTCCATTAGCCATAAGCTTGGGTGATGATATCAATGTCCTCCATAGGTTTATTATTAGGACTAATTTCTTGCAACAGTGGAAGCACTGGAAAAGTGTTAGCTAATATTTTTAGAGAGAGAAATTAATCTAGTAACTAATAAAATTGTAACCTAAAGGCATGGCAAAGTGTGCAGTGTGAAAGATGTGTATCTGTTCACACATAAAGATATACTAACAGGTATGTATGTGGACAAACAGAGAGTGAAATGATTTTTGTCCCTTCATTCATCTGACACATACTTATCAGGGCATCTGGACTGAATACTAGGGGAATCAAAAAGAGATGTGGGTGTTGGCGTCAGGGCTCACAGTCAAGTGGATACCTGCTACAGAATGAGGCTTGCTGGATCCCAGGTTGAAAAAGTCTTTAAATGTCATCGTCTTTCTCAATCTTGGAGATTATTTTCTAAGCCCCAGAAATCATCGTCATTTACACAGTGTGGCTCCTCCAGTGTGTTCTTTTTCTTTTTTTTTTAAGTTTTATTTGTATAAGTAATCTCTACAATCAATATGGGGCTTCAACTCAAGACCCAAAGATCAGGAGTCACATGCTTTTCTGACTGAGCCAGCCAGGTGCCCCCTCTCCAGTATATTCTACTGATTTATTCAATAAAGTGTATGTTTTCTATATTATTATTTCTACTGCTGTTAGCTTGAAAACAGCTTTTTATCCTGTGATGAACCACATCTCAAACGCACAAGCTTTATGTGTGAAGTATTATTTTTCACTTATTAAAAGAATATTGAAACCACATCTGTAAGACCTTCCTTTTAAACAACACATAACAGACAAGTGTTCTAATCTTCTAAAGCTAACATTGCTATAAGAAAGACATCATTAACTTCCTCTAATTTCTCTTGGAGAGTCATGATATAGGGAAAACATGGACACTGGACTCTAAAAAAAGTCCTCTTTTTCACTAATCTGAAGGCATTCAGGGAGGTCACTAAAGCAAGAAAAAAAAAATCCTACAGTAATGTCATTAGGATCTCCCTCTTGGCTCCAAATCACTTCCTTGCTGATTATTAGAAATCAAACTTTATTCCATCTAAACTTAAAATTTCAAACCAAATGTGGATGACAATGATGGGAATCGCTTGTCTTAGACCAACATTCTCACTAAGAGCATAAAGAAAAGCTAGATAAAATACACATATAAAAATTAAATTAAAATACACATTTAAAAAATCAATTTGGAGCACCAGGGTGGCTCAGTCAGTTAAGTTTTGAACTGATGATTTTGGCTCAGGTCATGATCTGAGAGTTGTCCCCATGTCCAGCTCCATGCTGGGTGTGGAGCTTGCTTAAGGTTCTCTTTCTCTCTCCGTCTGCCCCTCCATCCCCTCCCTCCCTCTTTAAAGAAAAAAAAAAATAATAATAATCAATTTGAGGAGGTGAGAAAGTGGACTGGCCATGATAGACCAGATTTCCCACCTGCGGTCATTTCCCCAGAACCTATTTCCTGGCAGTGTGGTGCGTGATGTGGAGGAGCTGGGTGGAGAGCTGCTGCTAAGAATACAGAACCCAGTAGAGCTTGAGGCAAAACTGGAGTTTGGGGAAGTCAAGGAGTCCTAATATGAGAGGTTAAGATTTCAGAGAAAACAAATAGTGGGGAAGTGAGCCACACAATGTTCATTTGCTCTCAATACATTTACTGATTAAGCCACATAGAGAAGAAATTAAAAAGCAGTCATAAAAATGGCTTAAAAAGAAGAGCAAAACTGTTGGCCATTTTCTGGTCAAAATCATAAATCTATAAATTATAAAATTATAAAAACTAGAGTTTAGGATCTTTTTAGAGTGGCCGTGGGAAGCATCCCAGGACCTCAGTTGAGATCCTTGGGGAGGTATGCCCTGGAGTAGGAGAAAAACAGAGCCCAACAGTACCTCAGGAAGATTGTAACACCAGCTGTGACATCCAGACATGAGAGACAATATCACCTGAAGCCTCTGCAAGTTTCTGCACATAATCAAAATTATCAGGTACATCAGAAAATGGGACCTATCAACAGAACAGGCAATAAAACTGATGCCACATATAGCCAGATCCTGCAGCTATCAGCCACATTTAATAATTAATGTGTTCAAGGAAATAGATTGCAAGACGGAGAATTTCACCAGAGAACTAACTTAGAAACAACCAAATTAAAATTTTAGAGATGAAATTAAGAACTCAACAGATGGCTTTTGGAGATAACTGGACACAGATGAGGAGTGATGGTTTGCTGAAAGGTAGGCTGGAAGCCTTTCCACTGACTGAAGCTTGGAACAAAGGAATGTCAAAAAGACCACAAGCCTATGGGACAAGTGGAATGTAAGAGAAATGTTTAACATGCATGTGACTGGAGTATTAGACAGTGAAGAGGGAGAAAGAATGGTGCAGAAGCCAGATTTAAGAAATAGCAGCCAACCTAATATGAAATTGAGAATAAAGGTCTGATGTTCAGCACAGATATTTGGACTATAAACATATGGTTCAAAACCTAAACATGATTCAAGTCATGGAATATGTGAAAGGGATATATGGAATCACCCAAGGGGAAAAGAATAAATGGAGAGCCTAGGAGAGAATCCAGAGAAACACCAAGGAAAAAATTCATTTCAAGAAGACATTAGTGTTCAAGAGGTTATTGATGACTTTGTCAAAGTCCGTTTCAGCAGTACAGTGGAAATAGGACCCAGATGGTGAGACGTTGAGAACCAAGCAGCCTAAAACTGTTGAATCGCCATTGGTTGATTCATGTGCATTTTTGGAGAGATTTAATTATGATGTTTTGGGAGAAGGTGGCAAGTGCCATTTGCACTTGACAGCAAAAATATTCCCTTCAGTTACTGTTTTTAAAAATTAGGCCATTTTAATTCCTTATATTTCTGATGATACGGACTGGTGAAGGGAACAGACAAGTTAATTAAGGATTTTACTGTGCTTCTCTGAGGCTCTTGGGTGGCTCAGTCAGTTGGGTGTCTGCCTTCAGCTCAGATCATGGTCCTGAGGTCCTCAGTTCCCTGTTCAGCAAGGAGTCAGCTTTTCCCTCTCCCTCTGACCCTCCCCACTGCTCGTGTTCTCTTTCTCTCTTACTCATGCTCTGTCTCTCTTTCTGTCTCTCAAATAAATAAATAAAATCTTAAAAAAAGAAAAAAAAAGAAATAGCAGTCAACATTTTTTTAAACCTGATGAAAGGTATCAAAGTACAGATGCAAAACTGCTACAAACCCTAAACAGGATAAATGCAAAGAAAACCAAAACAAGGGTGTCTTTGGGGCACTGCAGGCTTCACTTCCTTCGGACTTTCCTAAGCTTAGATGCCTTCAGAAAAGTTTTAATGAGCAACGGGCATCCTGTAGTCATAACAGACTTTTCTGTAATGGAATTCACTCACCTTCCTCCCTCCTGGGCTTCCATGATTCCACATGGTCACCTAGCTTCACCTCTTGAAACTGTAGCCAACAGCAAGAGGAGATGGGATGAGGTTCTCAGACATCACAAGAAGCTCCATGGGCCCATGTTCTCCCCTTCTCCTCCTGGCTTCACGTCCTCCCCCAGGTCTTATAATTCTAAGCCATGGAGCATACTTTGGTGATGTTTGACCTGCCCTCGGGACTTGTACAGCAACCTCTTCATTTCTGGGTAACACATCATCACAACCAGATAGTACAGTCACATCACATTTAACTCAATCACTATGTGTCTTGGATTTCTTGAGATGACTTGGTACCAGTTCTCTTAAAAACAAAGGCAAAGAAACTAGTCTGAGAGGGCGACATAATCTAGGATTCCAACTGTATGAAAAAGGCAACCGACAGAGACAGGAAAAGTGTTGGTAGTTACTGGGGGTTAGAGCATAGGGATGAGCAGGTGGGGCACAGAGGATTTTTAGGACAGTGAAAATATTTTATGTGATACAACATGGAGGATAAATGCCACCATACATTGCTGAAAACCCATAGAATGTACAACACCAAAAGTGAACCTTAATATAAACTACAGACTTCAGCTAATAATAATATATCAATATGCTTTTAACAATTGTAACAAATGTACCATACTAAAAAGAGATGTTAATGATAGGAAAAGGGATGTGTATGTATGTGTGTCGGGGGTGGGGCATATGGAAACTCTCTGTAATTTCTGCCCAATTCTTCTATAAATTTAAAATTATGCTACATGATACATGATGTGAGTCAGAGAATGACACATACTGTATGATATCATTTACATGTGGAGTCTAAAGAAATGGAAATCATAGAAACACAGAGCAGAATCATGGCTGTCAGTGTCTGGGAGTGGGGGAAATGGAGAGATACACCAGTCAAATTGTACGAACCTGCAGCATCAAGATGAGTAAGTTCTGGGAATCTAACATACAGCATGCTGATTATAGTTTAACTATTGTAATATATATTTGAAAGTTGTTCAGATCTTAAGGGTTCTCATCACAAAAAAGGGGGAGTAACTATGTGGGGTGATGGAGGTGTTAACCAACCTTATTGTGATAATCATTTTGCAATATACACATATCCAATTGCCAAGTTGTAAACTATAGACTTAAACACTGTTATATGTTAGTTCTATCACAACAAAGCTGGAAAAATATTTTTAAAGCTGCTTTAAAAAAATAAAGTCTATTATTTATTTTTTTTAAAGAAAAGGAAAACGATTCTAACATTACTCTCACTCCGAGCCCTTACCTTCTCAGCTTCTAAGTTAAAGCTGAAACTCAATAAGTTCTACTGCTGTATTTCAATATTGACTACAGAAGTGCATTTGATCATAGTTGGAATCATTGCTCTGGAATCTCCATCTTCAAGAGCTTTACATAATCATTACAAACATACTATGCGGAAAGAGCAATATCTTCTCCACCATGACCTTGTGATGATCAAAGGAGATGAGGTCAATACCACAGTGTAGGTATCAAAGCATTAGTTTTCTTTGTTCTTTTCCTAAAATGTTGCTTACGAGGAACACTCAAAAATAAATGTGCAAGCTCTCCTGATCTTCAGATTCCTAGTCTTGAAATAAATGATGCACAATTTCTATTAAAAAGAATTTAGAAGTTTGGAAATTTCCAAGTTAGAAATACTCATCCTTTAAGAAGCAGCTTCACCAACAGGGTTTTGAGGGCAGCGAAACTATTCTGTATGATCCTATAACGGTGGATACATCTTCACACATTTGTTCAGATCCACAGATGTACACCACCAAGAGTGAACCCTAAGGTAAACTAGAATGTTTCAGTGATAAAGAAGTCAGTACAGGTACACTGATTGTAATAAATGTACCACTCTGGATGAGGGGGTTGATATTCATGAGGGGTAAAGCTGCACATGTGTGAAGGCAGGAGACATATGAAAAATCTCTGTACCTTCCTCTCAACTTTGTTGTGAACCTAAAACTGCTCTAAAAAAATAAGTCTTTTTAAAAATTAAACATTTAAATTAAAAAGAAAGTAATTCAGAAGCTCTTGCTTCATGAACCTCTTGAAACATCCCTCGGGGCTATGGGATATTCGTCCTTCTGGGACACTTGGCATTGAATCTATCTCTGCTCTGGCTATGTACCATATGTATGTACCTATGTACCATATGTACCTATGTACCATAATGGTTTGTTTATGAATCTAAACTTACTCCTCCCACTCATCTTTGCCTTAGCCTGCACCCAGAACCTTGCATGACACACAATAGTTGTATGTCAAGTGTTTACTGAACAAACAAAAAAAGGAAATAGAGAAATTCATCCCAGAGAACATAAAAATTGAATATTCAAATGTACCTGTATATACCTAGATTGGTTAATTGAGCTATATATCTATAAAACAAGCCTTTGCCTGCCTGGCTTTCTATCTATCAAAACTTTGCCTACCCTTTATGCTTTGCTTAGCTGACATAAGTTAGTAGTACATTAATATTTATCTTGGAAACAGACAGGGAGATAGTCTAGACAACTCTAGTTCTGCTGAGAACGGTCTATAAACATGTCATTATTTTCAGAGCAATGCATTTCCTATCGTTCAGCTTGCCCAGTGTTGCTTAGACACTTGCTTCACTTTTAAAAATAAAAGGCAACCAACATTTATTGGCCTACCCTTTCACTGCAGTAGATAACTCCTAGAAAGAAAGAAAAATTAGACCAAATGAATTTCACAGTATTCAGGCTACTTTTTTTTAAAGAATTTATTTATTCACCTGACAGACAGAGATCACAAGTAGGCAGAGAGGCAGGCAGAGGGAGGAGGAAGCAGGCTCCCCGCCGAGCAGAGAGACCGATGCGGGGCTTGATCCCAGGACTCCGGGATCATGACCTGAGCCGAAGGCAGAGGCTTTAACCCACTGAGCTACCCAGGCGCCCCTGGGCTATTTTTTTTTTAAGTGGGAGGTTAACTGGAAAAGCTATCTACTTAATCTCATTTATTAAAAATATAACAGTAGTATTTTGGTGCGTCTGCTGCAGAACATATATGGTTTTGATGTTCATGAATTTTTCTCAGGTCTTACAACACCTCAGACTATTTTAATATCATTCGTCCCCTCTTGATGAGGGATCAAAGTGAATTATTTTAAATAATGATTTTATTTTTTTCTTTCTTTTTTTCCTTTCTTTTTATTTTTTCAGTGTTCCAAGATACACTGTTTATGCACCACTTAAATCACTGTCATTTGTATGCCATGCAATTGCGAGCTCTCTCTCGCTCTCTCTCTCTCTCTTTAAAATGGAGGAAGGCATCTGACTAGAAATCTTGATGGATATGAATCAATCTTAGGAAATTTGACCCATACATATCTTAGATGGAAGTGGGTCTATACACTTCTCAAATGCCAACGTCTGCCTAAGGATGAAACCCAACTCTTCATAAAGGCTTCGGGCCTCAGTTCCAGGAAGGTCCAAGTGCTCCCCAACTGTATCCCACTCCCTTGCCTTTTCAAACAGCACACGAGCCCTTCATCCCCCCAATCAGGTCACACACCTGTCTTCCCGTCATCTTTTGAGGACTTCCCCATGCTGTCCCACTTGGCAAACACCTGCCTATCTATCAAGCTTCAGATTGAGACCTCATCAGAGAAATCTATTCCAAATGTTGCCAGCTTTCCCAAGAGGGTGTTAGCCAATTAGCAGAGTCCTTATCACTCTGTACATGACTGTCACTTACTTTGCCTCTTCCTCTGAAGCTATGACCTCCAGACAGAAATTTTTATCAATTCCAATAGCAAAGCTTAGTCCTGGGCAATGAGTAGATCTTAAAGTTATAGGAGTTCATGAAAATCCCTACAATATACAAATACAAGCACCTCTTTCTAAAATAATTTTGTTAACTATATCTCTATGGAGGCACTTCTTTTTTAGTGTTGGGTATAAATTAGTCTTAGACATAAGGGTAATGAATAATGTGGAACTGATGTAAGAAAATAAAACTCCAGAATAAGAAACAAATGAACTGAGAAGTGATTACAGTCTTTATTCGGTCAACTGATTCATTATTTATCAGGGAAAGGGAATATTACATTTACAATTTACATTTTACAATCCGCAGCCCATAGGCCGTGTGAACTGAATTCTTTTTTATTCATTTCACCATTTTGCCAGTGCCCCATCCTCAATTTATGGATGACATGTTTTTTTTTTTTTAAGTGAGTCACCCATAAATATAATTTTACCCCTACATAGAAAACTTTATATCATCAGAGAAAAGATGAACACTTTTAATATCTGGCAATGAAAAGAACTGATTTTTGCTACTAATTCTGGAGGGATTATTTCTAACCACAGAACACTGCAATGAAAAGACAGCATCTAAGTCAGCATTTTGGCAATTCCCCACCCTCAGCCTCACCCCCCTCCCTGCAAATCCAGGAGCCAGTGTGCAGCAGTAAAGCACAAAGAAGCCCCCCAGCATACAAGAGTTGCTGCCATCACTGGGTCCACAAATGCCAATGCGTGCTCTTGAAACCTTGCACACTCCACTTGGAGCCAAGACACCCGCCTGCAGCACTTTCTGGGACACTTTTATGCTAATGTACTCCAGCATTCCGACACTTTCCTCATAGCTAAGCACTTTTTACAGGGAAGGCCTTCTTTCACATTGCAGTTACTTCTGGAGCTCATTTTGCGTCTAAATCTGTGAGAATACCCTACTCAGGAAAATCACTTACTTGATACCACACTTTCTCCTGCCAAAATAAATAAATAAATAAAAATAAGGCAGTTTATTTACCCCCAGAGTTCAAACTGAAGAGCAAAGTATAATCTGGGTAATTTCAGACCCTTTCCTAAGAAACACGAAAAGGCAGCTCTTTGGGGTCTTGAAGAACTGAACCAAAAGTTAAAAATCTGTCATTTATATTTATCCCTAATAGTAATGAAACCAGAAATAGCCAATGACTGCACAACTGCAAATAATCTCACCTGAAAATCTATGTGCATTAAATATGTGTGTGGAGAAGGTGGAGGGTGATATGTCTTTTAAACACTAGAGCCATGTCTCACTACTAGCGTCACAAACGCCACTCCCTGATTTTTCTTAACCATTTTCAATATTTAAACTACCAATCAATGCTATAGATTTAAGAAGTCAATTGTGAGTTTAAACTTCCATGATAAATCTCAAACAGAAACTCACAACGAGAATGTAAGAACTCATATTAAGGTCTTCAGATCAGAGAAGAAAAGAGCTTCTTACCATGTTTATTGATGACACAGGACCAATGCTGTTAACATAGATGTCAACGTCAATTACAGTCGGTTTTACTGTGGAGAAAAATACATGTGTGTTAACACCTAGTGTCAGAGAGACGGAGGAAAGAAGTATTCAACTTCCTTTGACTCATGCACTAACACCTCATGGGTATGTGGGAAAGGGGTGGATTTTTCTTTTGGATTTGCCTTGTAGTTGCAATTCAAACCCTGCCTGTCTTCCTTTTTAAAATTTTCAAAGGATGAGAAATTCTTACTTGTATTTAACAAATTCTTGGAAAACAGGACATTTATACCCTGCAAGTTGCCAGGAATAGATGGCTGTAAAGATATCCTGCAATATTTGTTAAGCTGATTATATGGCAAAGAAAATATAAGATGATAAATGTTAAATGACAGAAAACACTGCATAAGCAACTTATTGCCAACATTTTCTATAAAGCCAAACCTCCCAGTGATGAGTAATATCAGAGATGGTTAGCCATCACCTGACTGCTTAACTAATTGTTCTGCCTAACAAAATGACTGAAAGCTAAGATCTGGAGAGTTCATGCATCAGAGAAGAATAAGGAATATTGATTATTGTTATTGTAAAACCTAAAGAAACAAAATGTATCACAAATTTAAAATTCTATAATTAATAAATGAATAACACTTTAGTAGATCAAGGAATTACAGTTTCAACCACGATGGCATAAAATTTATAGGTGAGATATTGTAATCCAACATTGTGCATCAGAGGTAAAATTAGTTAATTTCCCCTTAAAGAAAACCAGTTTCTCTTTCCTTGGCAGGGACCAATAATGAGATTGCAGAGCTGGCCAACATCTGAGTCAGAGGTTCGTGCCCTTTGGAAAGAAGGAGGTTCCCTTCTCTGTACTTAGCAACTGATAAAGGGAATGACATCACCAATTTTAGAATATTTCTTCCCCAGAGGAACAGGAATAAGACTCTGAACTTTTGCATATGAAACAAATCATTTCAGGTATAAGAGTGTTTGTATCTGCAATTATTTCGATAAGCTTCCTTCAGTTTCACTAAATAACCTATCATTCACAAATTGGACTTCCGCACTGTACTTTAGGAACTATGAGTGACACTTGTGAACTTACAGTCTCATTAAATTGCATATCCAGCAGTCTGTAGCCCAAGCCATGTTTTCCAGACTTCTATGAAAATGAAAACAATGATTATGAATTTGAGCCAACTACTCTAACATCTGTCAGGATAACCAAGTTATATTAGCTTCAAAGAGCTGTTGGCATTTTGGGAAACAACCCAACACAATTCTATGTATTATGTATATGGTGGTTACATTTCCTAAAAGGACTGTTCTTCATCTTAGACAGATTTTTAAACTAGTATAAATAGTAAGTAGCACGTTTCTTCACCTTCACTGGATTCAGCAAGTTTTCTGTTTCCAGATACGACATAACCTTTGGTGATGTCATACAGAAGCCTGTGTTAAGTCAATCAATTGAGAACCTACTTTTTGCAAGAGACTTTTCTGGTTATTTTATGGTATTAGAGTTTAGGCTTCCAGAGCTCTTAATCTCATTAAATTAAAAAAAGACCTCGAGACATAAAGCCTTAACAACTTGAAGTGGGAAGTACTGAATCAGTATTAAGTGCATTAGTGCAATGAAGGATTTAAGGGGTAACAGTTTGGAATACACAAACACACACACACACACATACACATACAGATGCACACATGTGCACACAAAACTAGGGGGAAATTAACTGTTTTCTTTTTAAAAGTTTTATTTAGTTAGTTGAGAGAGAGACAGTGAAAGAGAGCATGAAAGGGGAGAAGGTCAGAGGGAGAAGCAGACTCCCCGTGGAGCTGGGAGCCTGATGCACAATTCCATCCCAGGATTCCGGGATCATGACCTGAGCTGAAGGCAATTGCTTAACCAACTGAGCCACCCAGGCGCCGGGAAATTAACTGTTCTAAGCAAATACTCTTTTAAGCAGCATCATGCTAAAGTAAATGGAGCTTTTAAGAAAGTGGCTCTGATGATGGAACCCAGGAAAGAGACTGTTCACAAGTGGCTCAAGGTTTATAATTCAAAGACTCAAGATTAGGCCCTGACAAATGATCTTTGACAAAGCAGTCCAGACCATTCAAATGGTGTTGGATAGACTAGATATTCACATGTAAAAGTAGGTTAGACCTTTATGTTACTAAACACAAAAATTAACTTAAAATGGATCAAAGACCCAAAGTTAAACCAGAAACTACAAAATTCTTAAAATAAAACATAGGATAAAACCTTCATGACACTGCAGTTGACAATGATTTCTTGGATATGACACCAAAAGCACAGGCAATAAAAAATAAATAAATAAATTAGACTACATCAAAATTAAAAACTTCTGTGTATCAGAAACAGTCAACAGAATGGAAAGGCAACCCACAGATTGGGAAAGAACATTTGCAAATCACATATCTGACACATGGTTGATCCACAACATAGAATGAACTCCTGCAACTCAACAACAAATAAGCAAAAAACCTGAGTTAAAAACAGTCAAGGACTTAGACACTTCTTCAAAGATACACAAATGACCATTAAGCACATGAAAAGATGCTCAACAGCACCAGTCATTAAAGGAGTGCAAATCAAAACCACAATGAGATACTACTTCATCTCCACTATGATACCACTTCACTTCCATGGAAAACAACAAGTGGTGGCAAGGATGTGGAGAAACTGAAACCATTGCTCATAGTGGGAATGTAAAATGACACAGCCACTGTGGAAAACAGTATGACGCTTCTTAAAAAAAAAAAAATTAAACATAGAATTACATGACCCAGTAATTCTGCTTCTTCTGATAGACCCAAAGGAATTAAAATCAAACATATATTTGTACACCCATGTTCATAGCACTATTATGCACAAAAGCCAACAAGGTAGAAACAACCCAAGTACCCATGGAGGGAGAAATGGATAAAACAAATGCAGTGTATTCATATGGAATATCATTCAGCCTTAAAAAGGAAGATTTTCACTGTTTTGTTTTCTTTTATGTGATGGTCAGTCACATGTAGCCACAAGACAAAATGCTCAGAATAACAAAGTTCCTTATATTCACAAGTCCTAGAGACTGGAGATATGCCTTGCAGGGTCACATGGGAAAGACACAACCGTGGTCAGAAGACAGAAGGCAGAGGGAGAAGGCATTTATACCAGGATCATAAATGGGGTTTCCACAGGAGAGACACAGCCAGGCAGGATAAACAATTAGGATTGAATAGTTGGAATAATTCCTGTGATCTCTGGTGGTTTGGGGATGATTAAGGCAGAAGAATATTGGTTCCTGCAGTGTAAGGGCCAGAGAGACGGACTATGGCTCTAGATTGATTAGCCTGCATATCAAAGGTATGCTCCTGGCTAGGCCCTATGCTATCTCTAAGAACGGGCTAGGCACAGAGGAGCAGTCTCTCCTCAATTAAAAAAAAAAAGGGGGGGGGGGGTTTAAGATATCAAAACATTATAATCTTAAAATTATAAATATAAAATGTAAAATTAAAATATGCATGTGTGTTTGTGTATACATATACACAATACAATGACACGTTACAACATGGATGAACCTTAAGGATATTATAATAAGTGAAATATGTCAGTCAAAAAAGACACATACATTGTAAGTCACTTCTATGAGGTACATGGAGTAGTAAAATTCACACAGAAAGAAAGAAGAATGGAGGTTGCCAAAGGCTGAAGGAGGGAGTAAAGGAGGGTGGGTGTTCAATGGGTGCAGAGTTTTAGCACTGCAAGATGAAAAGAGTTCTGGAGATGGGTGGTGTGCAGTAATGTTTGCAAAACAATGTGAATACCTACAATACCACTGAACTCTACACTTAAAAGTGGCCAAGATAGTAAATTTCATGTTATGTATATCTTACCACAATAAAAAAAGATTAAGCTCTGGGTAGTTGATAGAAGGATATAGAGTTACACGGAAGTGAAAAAGCTAGAAGTGGGGAGAGAGGGGGAGAGGGTGTGATTTTCTGAGTGAAAGGAGGCAGATTCAATTGAAAAAGTATAAAATAGGGCTAATGGTATTGTTCAAAAATGTGTTCGGTTTTCAATTCTTTTTTAATTATATCTTGCCTATTTGGGTGTCATTATTTCCTATAAATTCAGAATGAGTATATCTGAGAAGAATCACAAACTCATAAATTGTGCAGCATAAAGGAATGTGGAAAAGATGCACTGGGTAAGCTGTGACAGGGGTCAACCACATTCATTCCCTTGAAAGAGGTCTGTGGCCCAAAAGGCAGTAATGTAAACTGCACTTCTACTTGCTTCTGTCACAAAACCAATGCACAAACCTGTTTGGTTAGTTTTCTCCACTCAACCATGGGCTTCCTCCACTTAGAACAAGTATTCAAGAATTATCAGTCAGAGATGCTGGCGAGGATGCAGACAAAGGGGAACCCTCCTACACGGTTGGTGGGAATGCAAGCTGATGCAGCCACTCTGGAAAACAACATGGAGGTTCCTCAAAAAGTTGAAAACAGAGCTACCCTATGACCCAGCAATTGCACTACTGGGTATTTACCCTAAAGATACAAAAGTAGTGATCTGAAGGGGCACGTGCACCCGAATGTTTATAGCAGCAATGTCCACAATAGCCGAACTATGGAAAGAACCTAGATGTCCATCAACAGATGAATGGATAAGTTCATCTGGTATATAGACACAATGGAATACTACGCAGCCATCAAAAGAAATGAAATCTTGTCATTTGCAATGACGTGGATGGAACTAAAGGGTATTATGCTTAGCAAAATAAGTCAATTGGAGAAAGACAACTATCATATGATCTCCCTGATATGAGGAAGTGGAGATGCAATGTGGGGGGTTTGGGGGTAGGAAAAGAATAAATGAAACAAGATGGGATCGGGAGGGAGACAAACCATAAGAGACTCTTAAGCTCACAAAACAAACTGAGGGTTGCAGGGGGAGGTGGGTAGGGAGAGGGTGGTGGGGTTATGGACATTGGGGAGGTGAGTGCTGTGAAGTGTGTAAACCTGGCGATTCACAGACTTGTACCCCTGGGACTAATAATACATTACATGTTTATTAAAAAATTTAAAAAATAATTTAAGAAAAGAAACCATTCCATACTCCAAAAAAAAAAAAAAAAAAAGAATTAGCAGTCAGGAGCTGAGAAGATGACCCCGATGCACAGATTAGAAATGGCACCTGTCAGAGTGGCCTCACTGGGGGAAGAGTATAGGTCTAAGGTGGGTCTCTCTACTGATGAATCCAAGGGCACATGGCTGAATTTTGCTTTTCAGAATGCTGCTTAAAGCCTGTCTTGTTTACTGTGGACACAAAAGGAAAGCTGTCATGATAAAAAGTAAATTAAGTTGTTTCAATGCAAGAAAGTCTGTTTTTTTGACGCTTGACATCCAAAAGCACATCTGATATAGAATGAGATTCCTATTAGACAAATTCAGCCCCTCTTGTAAATAGAAAAATAAATCAAAATTCATTTCCAAAATTCCCAACAAGTTATCTGTTAAGGGACTGCATTGATATATCATAAATGAGTACTTCTTAGCAGCTGTCCACAATGCCAAACCTGAATAAAACAGGTAATAAAAACATTTCTGTATAATCTGCCACCAGTTTACTGCTTCCCAGTTACATATAAATCTTAATAAACATCTTTCATTTTCCTGCCTGCCAAATTTGGTGGTTGCTGTTCTGGCCCTGGGCCCTAGAGGTGAGCACCAATGTCATTAAATGAATCAAATATATCATTGATGCCTCAAAATAAGGTCAGATGCTTAACTCACCAAAGCACCCCATTCCTCTCTAAAACCATAGAATTATGACAGCGTGTTTTACTTTAGAAGAATTGGAGGAGAAATTAAAAAAAAAAACACACACACACAGTAGAAAACAGAGGAGTTATGCTTGCTGTAATGTGGGTTCATGGGACCCTGGGTGAGTTGGCATCAATTCTTCTGGGAAAGGTAAAAGAGCAGGAATCCATCCCAGAAGGAATGAGCTTAAAGATTTACACAAAATACCCAGCATGTTGAAGTGGTAGGCCTCAAAGGCCACAAGGACCCACACTAATAATCATTTGGTTTTTCTCAGTCATTTGAATATCTCTTACAGAAGATAGTCTTATACAAATTTTCACTAAGTGCCTGGGATCTATTAGGAAAAATTAGTTTACATGTAGTAACTGAGAGGAAAAGATGTATAGCCTTTCTCTGAATCTACATATTGTTAGGTTACTTGCTACTTTTAGGTCATGAGCATCCCTTAACATTCCCAATGAGGACTGACCCTTGGAGAGAGGGGTTTACAGGTAATTCAGTTTCACCCTTTCCCACAACATCTGCCATAGTTCCTGGCACACAGTAGGTACTCATTGTATACTGGATAACTATGGTTCCTGAGAATGGTGGTTTTATTATATTTAAATGGATTTTACACATTAAATGTTCACATGAGATTCCAAACTACAACAGGAAGAATCAATTTTAAATGTCCCCTGGAGCCTGATGACAACCACAGATTGACACAAGTAGTAGTCAATTGGTCAAGACTGATAAAAGATTGTCCAAGACAAGGGTATTCCTGGAAATAGGCATCTGTTACAACGGAAATTGCATTAACTCCCTGAGAGAGGTAAAAGCTTAGAGTGGCATTGAGAGAGCTGCGAGAGCAAATGAAATCATTTATACTCATTCATAAACAAGCAAGAAACAGGCAGTGACAGAAACATAGGTTAGAATAGATGGAATATGGGGCAGTGAGTGTTGACAAGAGTGGGAGGTGCAGAGGGAGGGAGAGCTCCCAGTGATTACAGCTCTCCACGAAGGCAATCCTTCATGAGTTGGCCCCAGACTGGTCACAAGAGGGAGGAGGAATGGGACCCCAAAGAACACTGAGCAAATGTGCTAAGTGAGGCAACACAGCCAGAAGAGCATACTGCCTGGTTGTCCAGGAGGCTCTGCCATTGACCAGTTCTGTAATCCCGAAAGGTGTCTTACTTAACATCTCTGTGCCTCAGTCCCCTCAGTGTAAGATGAGCTAGATAACAGGACCTAAATCGTGATGGGGGCTCAAAAGGGGTGGTTAGACTGTTGTGAAGTAAGCAGTAGGTGCTCACTAAATGTTTGCTATGACTGATGGAACCCCTGCAGTTTGACGGAGAAAAGAATGCCAAAATCTTGCATGTGTTGCCTTTCAACTAATATTTATGTCGAAAAGTCATTCTGGTCACTTAAATTCTATTTTATCATGAGAAATTTAAACATGCTGAGAAATATTTAAATATCTGCAGATGAATTTTTAAAAAAGAGAAATAAGTAATACCAACTCATGCTCATGAGGTTAAACAATAGGGCTCTTCTTGTAGCTGATAAACTCCCTTCTAATCTTTGTTGCCTTTGAGTAAAAAGTGAGAACTCATCTGCTGTTGGCCCCTCCAATTTACTGACCTCTTCCTTTACCTGAACTAAGAGTACCACATTGAGATACCATCTTACACCAGTTAGAATGGCCAAAATTAGCAAGACAAGAAACAACGTGTGTTGGAGAGGATGTGGAGAAAGGGGAACCCTCTTACTGTTGGTGGGAATGCAAACTGGTGCAGCCACTTTGGAGAACAGTGTGGAGATTCCTCAGGAAATTAAAAATAGATCTTCCCTATGACCCTGCAATTGCACTGCTGGGTATTTACCCCAAAGATACAGATGTAGTGAAAAGAAGGGCCATCTGTACCCCAATGTTTATAGCAGCAATGGCCACGGTCGCCAAACTGTGGAAAGAACCAAGATGCCCTTCAACGGATGAATGGATAAGAAAGATGTGGTCCATATACACTATGGAGTATTATGCCTCCATCAGAAAGGACGAATACCCAACTTTTGTAGCAACATGGACAGGACTGGAAGAGATTATGCTGAGTGAAATAAGTCAAACAGAGAAAGTCAAGTATCATATGGTTTCACTTATTGGTGGAGCATAACAAATAATATAGAGGACAAGGGTAGATGGAGAGGAGAAGGGAGTTGAGGGAAATTGGAAGGGGAGGTGAACCATGAGAGACTATGGACTCTGAAAAACAACCTGAGGGTTTTGAAGGGGCGGGGGTGGGAGGGTGGGGGAACCAGGTGGTGGGTATTAGGGAGGGCACAGATTGCATGGAGCACTGGGTGTGGTGAAAAAACAATGAATACTGTTACGCTGAAAATAAATAAAAAATTTAATTTAAAAAAAAAAGAGTACCACTGGGGAAGATGACGCATTAGGTAGCCTGACTCCCCACTCCATCACCAACATCACTTTAAGCTTTGCCTCCCCTCCTGCTGATGCTCATAGACAAAAGTATTAATATATATTGCATTGTATGGTAATAAGCATTTGCATCTAAACAATATCTAGTATTCTCATTCCCATTTGAAAGATGGGCATTTAAAAACATGATTGAGGAGGTGACTCATCCAGGATTCTGCAGCCTCACTGGAGCAAAATTTCAGGGTTCCACCCACAACTCCCCAGAGGCTTAACTTTGGCAATGAGGCTTAAAGAATTTTGGATAACAATGACTTCGGTGGGGGGGCACCTGGGTGGCTCAGTGCATTAAGAATCTGCCTTTGGCTCAGGTCATGATCCCAGAGTCCTCTGATCTAGACCTCTAAGGCTCCCTGCTCAGCAGGGAGCCTGTTTCTCCCTCTCTCTGCTCCTCCCCCTGTTTGTGTGTTTGTGTGTGTGTGTGTGTGTGTGTGTGTGTGCACGCGCACATGCTCTCTCTCTCAAATAAATAAATAAAATCTTAAAAAGTTGACTTCAGTTTATCATCACCATCACCATCATCATCATCATCACAAATAATCTTTCCAAACTCCTGAAAATGCAAATACTGCCTCTGAGTCTTACAGTAAGTCCATCTATACCATGTCAGTAGAGAGGTGTTTTTAAATGTCTTTCTCTAGCTAGAAGAATACTAGGTTATGGGGGAATGGGTAAAGGAATTTGGGAGGGAAGAGGTACATAGAATGGACAACCGCAGCATTGAATTAGAGCACTATTGTGGGTCCCATTTCAACTCTATTAGGGTTCCTGCTTGGCCAGTTAACTTGGTTCTGACATTCCATTATAAGGTTTACAGCTAATCCCACCTCCCCCAATCCCAGAACTATAGATGCCAACGCTAAAGCCCTATGTCTTTCCCAATCTTTCTGTAAGCGTGTGATCTCAAGTGGGCCAACAAGAGCTAAAAGATCAAGATACAGTTGTTATCACCTCAGACCTGGGTCACACCTGATAAGTAATATGAAAGAAGGCAAACAGTGAGATTCCGTTTTTGTATGCACTCGGATAAAAATTTATTACTGAGGTAGACAGCCTGAGAATTCATATTCTCAAAAGAATGAAAAGAGCACTAGTGCTACAGCTCAGAACCACAACTTCAGAACTCCAATGGGTATATAAATCTCCACCTCTTAAAAGAGTTTGGTGATAAGAGGATAAAGGAATTTAGAAAGGCATCCACAAAATCTAATAATCTTATAAATTTGACTTCTGAAGTAGCCACACCACCTTGTGAAAATAATTTAAATTTTCTGTGGCTCATTTTCTACATCTGTAAACTGAGTGTATAAAGTAAGTTTTCCTCCAATCATGAGTATAATTGGCCATTAACAGGAATGATATATTTTTAAAATGTCCTTAATGATAACACCTTGTCCTTTCTACTGCCTAACTGGGAATATCAAACTGTATTCACCAATAGAATTTTAGCAGATATGAAAAACTAATACATTACAAATTTAAACAATGAGAAGATTGAGAATGGTATGAGAGGCATGGTATGTGAGAGATCTTACTGTACTTTAAAATACATAACAGAGCAATACCAGCAAGATGCTTGAAAAGGAAGCCCCAGATCCTCCTCCACAAAGAACCCAACTTAATAACTGCCTTTGTGAGAAGTCCAAAAGCCAGTTAAGAGGTCTCTGCACCCCAGGTGAACTTGAAGTCAGCCACGTGGAAGCCCAGCAAGAAAATTCATGGCACCCACTCACCAGGGCCCTTTCCCCTAACATTGAGAGAAAATATCAAGACAAAGCTCCTATTTCCCAACTTCTCCCTGGAGAGGAAAAAAGAAGGGTTAGTACATGCATTCAACATTTTGACTATTGGGAGAACTGCCACTTTCTGTCCTGTCTGAATTTAAGCACTGACAGGAAATGCGCATCAGGTTGGGGACTACTGAGAACAAGAGCCATCAGTATGGTTTGGCTGATCAGCAAAATCTGCGGTATCCCACAAAAACATTAAGAAGAGCCCCAGCCTAGTTTGCTACAGCACTGGAGAGGCCTCAGTTCAGCAGTCAGACACCAGGTGAAGCTCCTGGGTAGTACTGGCAAACCTCTTCAACTCTATTACAAGAAAAAGCCCAAGCAGGATGCATCCCAGGCAAGATTTCTTCCTGATATGAAACCAGACCACAAAGACTGGGAGAAGTCATTGATTTTTCAAATGCCTAAATCCCACAGAAGGTAAGAGAAACGGAGTTCAAAGAAATATATTAAATCTCCAGGAAATTAAATGGAAATATATTAATTACCAAAGAATTCAAAATAACCACCATGAGGATGCTCAATGAATGAAAAGAGAGTACAACCAGACGACTAAGTGAAATAAAGAAAACGATACACGAGCAAAATGAGAATATCAAAGATACAGAAATCATGAAGAAAAACCAAACAGAAATTTGCGGGCTGAAAATTACAATAACTGAATTGAAAAAATTCACTTGAGGAACACAGAAGCAGACCTGACCAAACAGAAGAAAAAAATGAGTAATTTCAAAGACAGGACATTCAAAATTACCAAGCTGGAAAAACAAAAATAAAAGGAATGAAGAAAAATGAAGCTAGCCTAAGGGATTTTTATAATATCATCAAGCAGAACAACATAAGCATATGGAAGTTCCAGAAAGAAAAGAAACAAAAATGCAGAGCCTATTTGAAGAAATTAAAACCGAAAATATCCTAATTTGGAGGAGATCAATGGACATACAAATTGAAGAAGCTCAAGGAACTTCAAGTAAGATAATCTTTAAAGATCTACACAGAGACACATCATAATCAAACTCGAAAAATCACAGAGAGAGAATCTTGAAAACAGAACAGTGACTCATCATATATCAGGGAGCTCCTACTAGATCATCACTGGATTTCGCAGCTTAAACTTTGATGGCTCTGTGGTAATTGGATGATATAATCAAAGTGCTGAAAGATAAAACTGACAACCAAGAATACTATGTCTGGCAAAACTGTCCTTCAAAAATGAAGGCAAAATTAAGACTTTCCCAGCTAAACAAAAGCTGAGGAAGTTCATCATGACTAGACCTGCCCTTTAAGAAATGCTGGAGGCAGTCCTTCAAGCTGAAGCAAAAAGATAATAAATAGAAACACAAAACTATACAAAAATATAAAATACCTGGTAAAGGTATATAAATAAATATATAATTACGGAGTATTGTAATGTAAGTACATAAATCACTTTAAATATCATAGAGAATTTTTTAAAAAGCACAGAACATAACTATAAATCTATGTTAATGAATACACAATATAAAAATAAGTAATTTGTGTCATCAAAAGCATAAAGTTTCAGGAGGTACAGAGATGTAAAAAAGTAGAGTTTTTATATGAAATTGAAGTTGTCATCAGTTTAACATACATTATTATAACTATAAGATGTTTTGTATAATAGTAACCACAAAGAAAGTATCTTATAAATAAAAACAAAGGGAAATGAGAAGGGTATCAAAATATGTCACCACAAAAAATAAATGAAACTGCATCAAAAGGGAAAAAGGGACAAAAAACTGTAAGACATACAGAAGAAACTAAAATGGCAATATAAGTCCCTCCATATCAATAATCACTTTAAAAGTGAATGGATTGTGACACCTCGATGGCTCAGTAGGTTAAGCATCTGACTCTTGGTTTTGGCTCAGGTCATGTTCTCAGTGTTTGAGATTGAGCTCCATAGGTAGCCTGCTTAAGATTCTTTCTCTCCCTCTGCCCCTCGCCTGCTCACTCGTGCTTTCTCTCACTCCCTCTCTGTTTCTATCTTTCTTTCCCTCTCTCTCTCTCTCTCTCTTCCTCTCTTTCTTAAAAAAAAAAAAAAAAAAGGTAAATGGATTTTAAATGCCTCAATTAAAAGATAGAAACACAGACTGGATCAATAATTTAAAAAAAAACAAGATCCAAATTGCTGTCTACAAGAGATTCATACTAGATCTAAGCACACACATTAGCTGAAAGTGAAAGATGAAAAACTTATTACATGTAAATGGGAACCCAAAAAGAGCAGGAGGGGCCATATGTATATAAGATGAAAGAAACTTTAAGCCTAGAAGTGTCACATGAAACAAAGTACGCCATTATATAATGACAAAAAAGGCCAATTTACCAGGAAGCTATAAAAATATATGCACCTAATGTTAGAGCTCCCAAATATATAAAGCAAATATTGGCAGAACGAAAGAAAAAAAAAACAGACAGTAACATGTTATTAGTAAAAGATTCAGCACCCCACTTTCAGTTATGGATATAACAACCAGGAAGACGATCAATAAGGAACCAGGAAATCTGACGACATTACAGACCAATGCACCTAACAGATAGATGTAAAACACTCCATACAACAACAGCAGAACGCACACTATTTTTAAATGTTATGGAATATTCTTTACGACCAACTATATGTTAGGTCACGAAAGAAGTCTTAATTTTAAGAATATTAAAACCACACATACCAACTATCTTCTCTGACTATAATGTAATGAAACTAGGAATCACTGTGAGAAGTGAGAATTAAACACATATGTGGGAATTAAACAACTCACTCTTAAACAGCCAGTGGGTCAAAGAAGAAATCACATGAAATTTGAAAGTATCTGGAAACAAATGAAAACAAATCTCAAATGCCAAAACTTATGAGATGCAGAGATAGTAGTAAAGGGGAACTTCATACCAGTAAACACTTGCATTAAAAAGAAGAAGAAGTGGGGGAGGGGAGAAGGACAGGAGGAGGAAGAAGAAGAAAGATCTTAAGTCAATAACTTAACTTCGCATCTCAAGGAACTTGAAAAACTAAACTAAAAGTTAGCAGATGAAGGAAAATAATGATGATTTTAGAAGACTTAAACATAATAGAGAATAGAAAAACGACAGAAAAAAATTAGAACCAGAAGTTGATTCTTCAGAATAATCCACAAAAGTGACAACCTCTTAGCTACACGAAAAGTAAAGGAGAGAAAACTCAAATAACTAAAATTATAATTGGAAGAGGGGACTTACAACTGATGTCACAGAAATAAAAGTGGTTAAAATAACAATTATACACCAACAAATTGCATAAACTGGAACAAATGGATAAGTTAATAAAAACATACAACCTACAAAGTCTAAATCATGAAAAAAAAATTTAACAGACCAATAACTAGAAAGGATATTGAATTAGCAATGAAAACCTCTTAACACAGAAAAGCCCAGGACCAGAGGGCTTCACTATTGATTTCTACTAAACATTTAAAGAATTAAAAATCCTCCCCAAACTATTCCAAGAAACTGAAGAGGAGGAAAATATTTCCAAGCTCATTCAGTGAGGCTGCTCTCATGACTCTAATACTAAAGCTAGCCAAAGACCTACAAGAAGAGAAAACTACAGACCAGCATCTCTGAAGCCTGATAAAATACTCTCAACAAAACAGTAGCAAACAGAAACAGGAAATTAAAAGGACTATACACCATGACCAAGTGGGATTTATTCCTGGAATGCAAGTTAGTTCAACATATGAAAATACACACACACACACTCATCGAAGTTGCAGGATATAAAATCACAAAAATCAGTTGAATTTCTACACACTAACAATGAACAATCTGGAAAAGAAATTTAAAAAACAGCTCCAGTTACAATAACATCAAAAAGAATAAAATACTTGGGAATAAATTCAACCAAAGGAGCAAAGGACTTGTGCACTGAAAATAATAACACATTGGTACTAGAAGTTAAAGAAGACACCAGTAAATGGAAAGACATCCTGTGTTCATGGGCTGGAAGACTTAATATTTTTAAGATGTCAATCTACCCAAAATACCAATGACATTTTTGGCAGAAATAGAAAATCTCATTCTAAAGTCCATATTGAATCTCAAGGGACCTTAAAGGCCATAATAGTCTTAAAAAGGAAAGGGCTCAAGTTAGCAGTCTCACATATCCCTAAAATACTACAAAGCAACAGTAACAAAGTCAGTGTGGTAGTGGCATAAAGACAGATATATAAACCAATGAAATAGAACAGGAAACCAGAAATAAACCCTTGTGTACATGGCCTAATGGTTTTTGACAAGAGTGCCAAAACTACATAATGAGGAAAGGGCAGTCTCTTCAACAAATGATGTTGGAAAAACTGTATATCTACGTGAAAAAGAATTAAGCTATATCTTTACCTTACCCCACATAGAGAAATTAACTCAAAATGTATTAAAGATCTTAACATAATACCTAAAACTGTGAGACTCCTAGCAAATTCCTAAAACTAAATGGGAAAATATTCATGATACTTGTGTTTGTCAAAGATTTCTTGGATATGATATCAAAAGCCCAAAGAACAAAGGCAAATATGGATAAATAGGACTGCATCAAACTTAAAAACTTCTGAAATCGTAATAGCCAAGAGATGGAACTAACCTAAATGTCAATCAATATATGAATGGATAAAGAAAATGTGTACACAAGTACAATGGAATACTACTCATCCCTAGAAAAGAAGGTAATGCTGTTATAGGCTAGAGTATGGATGAACCTTGATGACATTTTGTTAAGTGAAATAAACCAGTCACAAAAGGACAAATGCTACATGATTCCACTAATTTGAAGGCAAAAGCCAGCTGTGATCCTGTGATTCTATTACAACCAATTACGCACTAGTACTACAAAATATTTTTACTTAACTCTTTCAAATTTATTTCACTTTCCAATCTACCTTTATAATTCAACATTTCAGTACTACAATTAGTGGGTTTTATTAATATTTAAATTTTAATATTGTCCTTTCTAATAGTATATGGTAAATCCTATCCTTGCCTTCATACTTAACATTCTTCATTCACTCACAAATAATCAGTGGCTAATTACTGAGCTAGACAGAGTCCTAGGCCCTGAGGACAGTCCATAGTCAAGACATAAAGCTCCTAATTTCATAGTCTTTAAATCATTGTGAGTTAAACAGATAGGAAACAAGTAAACTAATCATAAACCAGGTATTTTGATAGTGATGGATACCATGATGGGAATAAACTTAGATGCTGATTTAAGAGTGAGTATGGTGTGAGGAATCTGCTCTCAGTCCTGTGGTGCTCTCCCTTATAGCCATGATGCCCTAGATAGTTAATAGAGCCTTGACTGTAATTATTTTTGAATATTCAGACAGTCCAATTACATCTAATGATTTATGAAGAAAAAATGTATAGAATTAGATTCTCAGAAAAAGAGATATTGGGATGAAAAAAATTGAAAAGATTAGAAAAGAATTTTCCAAAACTGATGAAAGATATCAAATCACAGATTTAAGTGAGTCATTTAACACCAAGAATCATAAATATAAAGAAAACTCTATCTTGACATGTCCTTATCAAACTGCTGAGTAGTCAGTAAAGAACAAAACCTTAAGAGCTTCCAAATAAAGGAATATTATATAAAAAAGGAAAATGATGACTGAGTCATCATAAGAAATAATACAGGCCAGAAAACAATGATGCAAGATTTTTTAAGTACTTAAAGAAAAAAAAATTAACCTATAATTGTGTACCCGCAAAAATATCCTCTAAAAATCAAAGGGAAATAAATATGTCTCCAGCCAGACAAAATCTGAAAGAATTCATCTGCATCAGATTTTCACTGTAAGAAACACTGAAAGAAAGTCTTCACACTATTAATAAATTATAGCATATGGAAGCCTAAATCTGCAGGCAGGAATGAAAAGCACTGTAAAAGATTGGCTATAGAGTTATCAGACAATATTTAATCAAATTCAATCAAAATTTGTAATGGCCCCACTACGTGCAAACATTGTACCAAGGGGGAAAGTAAGGACAGGTTCAATGAACTACCTGTGAGACTCCTACAGTGAAGTAAAGAAAATGAGATATACGTGTTTAAGTAGACAACAAAGTTGAAAATAATATGTTCTAATAAAATTACACATGTTGTAGAGTTTACTGTGGTTTGCAGTGAGAGCTCACAGGACAAAGTGACCTTGCGAAGTGAGGCTACTAGAAACAAGTGACTCAGGCAGTCTGAAAGTGGAAATCATTAAATAGATACTGAAATTGTTAGACAGTGCCTTTGTCTTTAACTGGTATATAGCATGCATGCAAGAAAGAAGGGAAAATATGTTTGAAAAAATGTTCGTTGGTATAAAAATTATTATACTGTTTTGTTGCCAGAATAAGTTTGACTTTCACGGTGAAGAACTTTAACAAGAAGAGGCCTTGCGTCACCACTGACTTTATCCAGATGGTTCTGGCAACAGTGGATAGCTGTAAGGATGGGATGGGAAACTGCCAGGCCTGTTGGGACCTATTTTAAAGCCTCTGCATATGTAAAGTTAAAGAGTCTGATGGAATAGCATACACTTCAAATATCCAGAAGTAAACTGCGAACGAAGAACTAAGTAGTAAAGTGGTCTAGGCCAGAGTACACATTTTGGAAAATATTATATGAATGCATGTGGATGGTGGTTGAAGTCACACATGTTGGTGTCACTATCAGATTATATATAAGTGATCATATTTTTATATAATTATTAAAGTGATCATATAAGTGATCATATTTTTAAAAAGAAGAAGAAGAACAGAAGAAAGGTTATTGAAGGGCCAGGAATCTGGGTGATGGGAAGGGAAAGAAATACCAGAAAGGGGATAATAAGAGAGGAGAAAGTATTTCACGGAAGCAAAGGGAAAGATATATTGCTATTATAAAGGTGTCAGTGTTCTACAGAATGCAGTGAAAAGGGAAAAAAAAACATTTTTGAAAGGGCTAAGGCAGTTGGAGAATTTTAAGTGAAGAAAGTCAGTCAGAAAAACACAATTATCAAATGGTTTCACTCATATGTGGAACGTAAGGAATAGTGCAGAGCACGATAGGGATGGGTGGATACTGAATGGGAAGAAATCAGAGAGGGAGACACACCATATGACACTCTTGACTCCAGGAAATAAACTGAGGATTGCAGAAAGGGAGGTGGGTGGTGGGATGGGGTAACTGGGTGATGGGCATTAAAGCAGGCACATGATATGATGAGCACTGGGTGATATACCCTACTAATGAATCATTGAACATTATATCAAAAACTAATGTACTACACCTTGGTTAATTGGATTTAAATAAAAAAATACTCTAAAAAAGTTGATGCTATGGTCAGAATTTAAAATAAAATTAAGAATTTCAGTTTTTTAAAAATAATTTCATTTTCAAGTAGTTCTGAGTTATATCAAGGACCAAATTTTAGAATGGTGGAATGGAAACCAGAATGGAGATTAAACTCTTTAAAACTGAGTAGGTCCTGAGTTGGGGACACGGGTGTCTTGTTAAAAAGAGGGGAACAGAGCTGAGAAAAGAGAAGAAAATACAGTGAGCCAAAGTGAATATGAATGGGTGAGGGGTCATTAAGACAGAGAAGGCTGAACATGGTGTGGGAACAATTCAAGAGCACAAAGCTGACTCTACCTAATGTAATCTAACTTTGATATTTCCCCAAATCTAAACTGATGTTACCCTAGATCTCTTTTTAATTTAGGAATGTCTGGGGATATTATTTTGACCACAGTGAAGCTGCCTCAATTTCTCTAGATGAAAGGACCAGACAAAGGTAAGATGTTTCTAGAATATTTAATTAGCTGCTTACTCTAATTGTTGAGAATAGAACCCTCTCTATCCTTGTGTCCTGGACATTCTATGATTAAGACTATTCCAGGCAAAATAAAATAAAACAAAACAACAACAAACAACAAACAAAACAAAAATAATCTTTCAGGGCAAGGCATTAACAGAGAAAGGACAAGTTTCTGGAGTAGATGTAGATCATGTATGTACGGGGAAAAGGAGTGGTTCTAGGTATGTTATATATCTGCTTAAGCATGTAATGCATGAACCTGGGTATGCAGTATATCAGCTTACCTATATAACATATTGACCTAGATATGCAAAATTCAGCCCAGGTATATAACATATCAGCATAGATATCCAACATACCAGCCTAGGTCTGCAACACAGTAAGCGCCATTAGTCTTTCAGAATCAGATGTTGGCTAAAGACCATAGGATTCCCACCCTAGAAATGCCTTACATCTTTAGAGAAATGGTCAGTTCTGTGCTAAAGCATACAGATGATCACTATAACATGTCTAACCCTTCCTGGTTGCCCATTGACCTAATCCAGTTCCAACTTTGAATTGAAGATGCCATGTTGGGAACATTGGACCTCTGCCTTGAGGATGAGTACTACCTTAACTGTAAGACCAATACCAGTTAGCATTTATTGAGCATTTATGACACAATTATTTTCTAAGTGATAAGCGCACTAGGTAAAATCCCAGGCAAGTAAATACACATTAAAAGTTGAAGAAGATTTAGCAACATTCCTGATCTTACTCAAATTTCTTCCTTACCTGACGAGAGCTTTTTTTTTTCTTTTCCTGTTCATCTACCTATGTATGTGTATATGCACTTATTTACTGAAACTGTTTTTTTCAATCTTCATGTGTCACCTGATAAAATACAAATACATTGGTAAGATTAGCACTTTCCAATTTGCATAACCAGCTTGGTAAGGGGAAATCAAGACAAAATTGAAAGACGTGAGAAAACTCCAAAGACTAATCCTACTTCAAATTGATGGATCATTCTATATGGGTTGTTATCAATATTCTGTAAACTTGGAATTCTTTATGCCCACCTGGAGAAGGCCCCATCAACCCATGTGCCTCTGAGGAACTTTTGCACATGCCCATGGCAGCTATAGACAAAGCCTCTTCCAGACAGGACTAGGGACAGAGGCGGAGCAGAGTCTGGAACTGCTCAGAGGATGTTTACCTCTCCCTGCTCCTTCCCCCACCTCCAACTCCCCCTTCTGAGAAGATGCCTCCACCACAGGGTCACAGTTGTACTGAAAATGTACTCTGACCTGGTCTGTGTCTAGGTGCTGTTGAGAAGGCTCAGGGGAATGTATCATCTCACTAGCTGAGCTTAACCCCAAAGAAGTGATTCAGAAACCTCACCTTATGGTGATATCCGGAAGCAAGCAAGAGACTGGTCTGCTGGTGCTATTTATCACATTAATTTTTTTTCTTCCCTTCCCACATAAAAGATATATATGTATGTGCCTCTTTGCCAGGGGTTGGTAAGAAGTAGTGAAGGGAAAATTTAAAAAAAAAAAAAAAAAGCAGGGGGGAAGAGGAGAAGGAGGAGGGGGAGGGGGAGGAGGAGGAGGAGGGAAAGAAGAAACTGTGAGCACCCAATATCTAGGCAAGAAATTTGAGAGCTGAACAAAACAGCCAGATTACGTAGTTTTATATACAGAGGCCACACAGGCCTGTCAGCTCCTATCAGAGCAGAATCCAGGCCACTGTACCCCAGACTCTACTCTCAACTGAATCACTGAGTGAATTTTCACTCAAAAGTTTCCTATCCTATAAATATTTGGGAGAACAACTGCTCATGATAAGTTTGGAATTAAAATTAAGGGCATGTGCACATTCACCTGAAATATAAAACAAATATTCAAAATATGAGAGTATTAAAGAGTTCATCACTGTTTTTATCCATCTAGGTTCATTATTAACCTTCTATAATAACAATATACAGTAATGCTAAATATTCAGTGACTGCATTCTAATATATTTAAGTAGGTTAATACATATGTATTTTCAACAGATTCTACATAAGATTTTTTTCTGCTACATTTAAAAGCAATGCATCTAAAATAATTATTTAGCTGAATTACTTTTAAATGGACCGTATAATGGAAACATTTAAGGTAATTTCAATTCACAGCCAGAGTCATATGTAACAGTATCTGTGATATGTTTATTGACAGTTTGGATTGCTCTCTAGAAAGACTGATAGTGGATAAGATTTATTGAGATAACTTTTCAAGAATTTATTTTCAGAAAATATGTACCTAGATAAAGCCCAAAGCATTGGTCCAGATAAGAGTCAATAACTATTTATATTATTGTTTTATATTAATTATTATGGTATTATACTATATTAATTAATGATTATTTTATGATATATTAATAATGATATTATATTTTAATGATACCATAAATGTTGATTATATATTATAAATTTATAGATATACCTATTTATAACCAAATGAAGTTATCCCTTTCACCATTTTTATGCTACTGATGTTCAAGTTTTTGATCTAGAACTGGAGAAATAGTGGCAAGTTTTTAAAGATGGTCACTCTCATGACCTTCTGGGAGAAGTATATATTCAGCCAACTTTTCTGGAAAGTTTGTATCCTTTGGCCAAGTAGTTCTGCTTCTACAAATTCAAGTTAGGGAAAAGCTGTCATGGTAGATAGAAAATGGCCAAAACTCTACCAGCAAGGGTAGAATCTACTGGATCTAAGTAAGCCTTCTGACTGATTTTGACTAATAGGACATCATGGAAGTAATGTTATGTGACTTCTGCTCATGACAAGATTCTGGACCCATCTGAATTCCAACTGCTACTTTGTAAACAAGCCCACACTAGCCACCTTGAGCAAGAGACACCACGTGGAGAGTCTCGCCACATGGAGAGAGAGGTCCAAGTATTCTGGTTCTTCTACTTATGCCACTTATCCCACCTGGGTAGGCGGGCTGGTGAGACCAGTAGCCACCAGCCAGACCCCAGCTGATCCTCCAGCTGAGCCCAGCCCTGCTATTTCCTACTCATACTGTGAAATCACACAATAATCAGTGTTAAGCTACTAAAACTTGGAGTGGGTTATTTTACAGCAATGTGAAATGTAGATAAAAACTGATGCACTGGTGTTATTTATAGTAATAAAAAATGAATAAATTATGATAACTATCATGTGTGTTATATATGTTTTTACTATTATGTCCAATAATGGAGAAATATAAAACAATCAAATTACAACTTTAAAATATTTCATGACACATGAATATCAATTTTATAAAGTTTTGTGGAGAAAGTGACTACTAAAGCCTATAATTTCACTATTTTAAATTTTTTTAATAGAAGCTTGAAAGAAGTATGCCAAAATATTCACATATGGTAACTTCTGGGTAGGTGGTGTTTTTATTTTTAATTTTTCATACTATTTCACACATCCCACATTTTTTTTTACAATACAATGTCTTTTTTAACTTAAAAATTAAAATAACCAAAGGAAAAAATGAAACGTTGTACCCAAAGCAGATTACTTCATTAAGATACTTAACAATTTAAATGTTGAGGGAAAATGTCAATGGTTTAAACAAAACTACCATAATCTTGTTGTAAAAATTTCTAAAGAAGTTTATGAAATCAGAATGATCGGTTTAGAGAGGAAATGTTATCAGGGAAGACTGGCCTGTTGCCAGGGAGAAGTGGATGGATTCAGACAGTGAACAAACTCTGCCCCAGGATGACACTGGAAAATCTCCCTGTGGGCGGATGATCCCTAACAGAAAACACAGCGGTGTGTCATCAGGGTGTGACTTCAGGCAGTAGTCTTCAACAACTGTATTATAGTTATGGCTCAAGGTACATGTAATGACAGGGTTGGTCAATGTTTGAGTAAAATGATAATTATTTTTAAAACTTCATTTTTGGAGGAAGATTGGGTTTATTGGTAGGAATATTTTAAAACTTTAAGCTCTTTCATTGTTGTGGTTGACATAGGTAAAAATAAATGGTTTCCTATGTAATCACGGTAAAAACATATATGACACACATGATAGTTATCATAATATTTGCCACTAGCTGATAATACTCCAACAATCCTTGAAGAGTCCACTTGTCCTACCAGAATCTTAAAAGCTAGATATGGGCAGTTCTCTTTAAGAGAAATCCCCCTCTCCCATCTGTTTCTAAGCCAGACAGGGGTCAATTGATTCACACAGAATCAGGGACTACCTCAGAACACATAGAACACAGTGGTCAGAAACAGACCACTAGGGTATGGACATATCAACTAATCTTTCTCATTCTTTCTGCAACCTATTGGAAACAAGTACTAGAATGTGGTGGATATAAAACCACACTATAAGTACCAACTACTGCGTATCCCTACCCTGTTACAAATATGACTTAAGGAGCAACCCAGTAAGAAAAGATCTAAAAAGGAACATACAAACCCTCCTGCTATTACCACTTTAAGCAGTAGCTCCTCAAATCAAGTGGAGAGAAGAAATTCAACGTCCACAAATGCTAGCCTGTAGAGAAGTGACAAGCTTGCAATGTTAAGCTCAGCCGGGACAATGAACACTCCTGTTTTCATCCAAAATGGAGTAATAGGAGCTGGATTTACTCTGTCCCTTGAAACAGCAGAGAATCAGAAAAAATATGTGAAACAATGGTTTTCAAGATCCTGGATATGTGGTAATGAAAGACAGGGGTCTCTGAGACTGGAAATAAGGAATGTTAGCCTGACAACGGCCCCAGCTTCCTGCCTTGGAAGAACTTCCAGGCTGTGGCTCACCATAAGGCACCCAGGCAGAGCTCTGTGGATTGCCTGAGTTGAAGAGTTGGAGCTGAGAGTGTGATGAGATGAAGGCAAATAGCGTTCACAGAACACAACTTGGAAGACGGAAGACCTGCTCAGGAGAGTTATGGAGACCTGCAGAAGGCCTCTCTCTGCTGTCCAGCAGAGCACTTACCAGTGCTTGTGGGTAAGGAAAACTAACTGAAATCATTGTAAGAGCAATCCATAAGGATTAGAGAAGGCTTTCCTCCACTCTCATATGACTGGGAACAGCACCTGTTCTCAAAAGCCAGAGTGGAAAAATGCAAAATTCATGGGATTTTGGTACTCACAAAAAGCTTGACTTAATAGTGGAGAATAATTAGCCCTAGAACCTGCCAAGAGCACTTCTCCAGATCTGCAGAACAAATTAAAAAAGCAGGATTTAGGAGATCAAACTATTTCAGAGTAACTTAACATACCCTAGAATGACATTCAGGATTATTTACAGAAGTGGTGCGCCTGGATGCCTCAGCTGGTTAAGTATCCAATTCTTGATTTTTGGCTCATGTCATAATCTCTGGGTCATGAGACTGAGGCTCTGCATGGGGCTCCACTCTCAGTGTGGAGCTTGCTTAGGATTTTGTCTCTCTCTCTCTAGATATCTATCTATCTAGAGAAAGAGAGAGAGAAAGAGATCTAATATATATATATTAGATAGATAGGTATCTATCTAATATATATATATATACATATATATATATATATATATAAAGACAAAGGATGTGTGGGAATCAGAACAAATACACCTTTGAAGAAATAATAGCTGAAATTTTCAGAATTTAATGAAACTATAGACCTACACATCCAAGAAGTTTGAGGAAACTCAAGCATGAGAAACATGCTACGAGGCAAATCATAATCAAATTTCTCAGATCTGGTAATAAAAAATCTTAAAAGAATCTTAAAAAATCTTAAAAGAGGAAATCATATGGAATACAAAGGAACAAAAAGAAGTACAATAGTATGTTCCTTGTCAGAAAAAGGCAAGTGAGATAAAAGTGAAGCATTGTCTTTTCAGCACTGAAAGGGAATAAATGAACAAAAAAACAAAACATGGCTACTAACCCAGAATCCTATATCAAAAATGAAGGCAAGTGACAGGACTTCCAAAATGGCAGAATGAGGATTTCAGTAGACCCACTCTTAAATAAAATAGACATTTAACTAGCAAAAATTATTAGGACCTAATGTATAACAAAAGCAAAAATTATTAGGACCTGATGTATAACATGGTGACTATAGTTGACAACACTTTTTTTTTTTTGTATTTTTTACTTGAAATTTTCTAAGGCAGTGGAATTTATCTCTCTCATATATATATGTATATATATGAGATGATGGATGTGTTAATAACCAGATGAGAGGAATCCTTTCACAATATATATGTACATCAGATTATCATAATGCATATTTTGAATATCTTAAATTTTTATGTGTCAATTATACCTCAATAAAGCTGGAGGGAAAAGAATTTAAAGTCCCTATTTCCTAAGGGCATAAAGCAAATAGAGATACACTCATTTAAGAAAAGCTACTAACCATCAGTGAGAACAGTTAGAATCTATGGCATTTTAGACACAAAATACTTCCTCCACCTCATCCCCAGATCCTTTTTAAAAACTCTACTATGGAAATCTATGTTGGGTGGGTTTGACCAAGATAGCAAAAGTCCTCACTTCTCCAGGTTGTGAGATTAGGGTTAGGGTTTCACCTTTGGAGGGACAGGTTACCAGTATTTCTCACTCTTCTTAGCCTTATTTTTCAGTAGTTCTGTTTCAGGTAGGCATAGTCTAGAGGACTAATGTTGCCTTTCACCACTGAGGCCTTCCTCATAGGGAAGAAGCTTAATCCAGGTGTTCATACCTTGTACAATTGTAGGGTGAAGGTTGCACACTGAAAAGAGCAAGCCAGATAGGCCAAGGTCACCAAACCCCTCCCCCACAGTCCTTGTACATCAGAGATGTCACCATCTGAGAGTAGCAGAGTGCCGTTCCAGTCCCCAGAGCTATCCAGTGGCATAGAGAGAGAGACTCTTTCCAGAAAAAGAGGAAGGCCATAAATATGAAATACTTTTCATATCTACATAAGGAGGATGATATTATTTGGCTCCAGATTGTGGGTAGTTCCATGTCTAAGGGTGTTGCTGCAAACAATGGAGATTTCTGAAAAGAGCAATTAAGATCTTAGCTTTATGTCACTGGTAACAAAACAAGACAAAACAAAACAAATTAAAAAAAAAAAAAAAAAAAAAACAAAAAAAAGGGCAACCATAAGTTTATCAAAGAGAATCAGAGCGAGAGTCACCTATAAAGAGTGCTTGTGGAATCACAGTCAACATCAGGCATCAGAAATTCTGTGAATATGTGTTAAGCTCTATCTATTCAGGAACAATCAGAGCAAAATATGAATATACTGAGAACATTCCCCCAAAACAGATACATCAGTAAAGCCTAGAAGCCTCAATGGCACAAGGGCTTAAACACAACCACTGGCCAAACACTGGTTGAAGAACAAACTACTCTAACCCAGTGGCAATTCTTAAGGAAATCAGACTTCGGTTTTATTTATTTATTTTATTTTTAAAAATTTATTTATTTATTTTATTAAATAAAGCCATTTGCATTCTCGGAAGTCTGGAAGACTGTATGACAAAGGCTGCAACATCTTAGGAGTGGTGTGTGTGTGTGTGTTGGGGGAGAGTGGATATTCGATCTCAGTCCCTAGCTGAACATGTGGTAAAATACAAAATTTCAAAACTTTGAGAGTAGGCTCCAAATCACAAAGACATCCTCTCATAAAAAATCTAACTGGAAAAGGGTGCTTAAGGACACGCATTGGCCAATATGTAGTAGACCTGCTGACTCAGGCAGGACTCAACCACTTGGTAACTAGGCTAAATGGGGAAAAAAATCTAAGCAGAGATATCAAACGCTGCCTGCTCTGGGAGGAAGGGGCGGAATACACTTCTCAGAGTTAATACAGGTTAAGTCACTAAACAAACAAAAAAAGGATCAAACAACCAGAAACAGTATCAATGCTTAAATGATGGAGGATTAGTATCCAGAGTTGCCATAATACATTATCTGAAGTGTAAACTTTTCAAAAATAAATAAATAAATAAATAATGTGGGAAAAAAAAAATATGGACAAAGAGAAAACTGTGACCCAAACAAGGAGAAAACAAAACAAAACAAAAAAACTAGGCACTTACTCTTCAGGGCTTTCAGATATTGGACTTAACAAAGACTTCAAAATAGCTATTATAAACTAACTATGTTCAAAGAATTCAAGGAAACCATACCTAAAGAACTAAAGGAATACAATAACAAAGTCTCATGGAATACAGAATATCAATAAAGAGAAAGATAACAAAGAACTAAATGGAAATTCCAAAATGGAAAAGAATAATAACCAAAATAAAAATTCACTGGAGACACTGAACAGTAGATTTCAGCTGATAGAAGAATCACCAAACTTGAGGTTAAATCAGTAGAGAGAATGTGATCTAAAGAACAGAAAGGAAAAAAAAATGAAAAAGTCAACAAAGATTCAGAGAAATGCAGGATACCTCCAAATACACCAATATAGGCATAACGGGAATATCAGAAAGAGAAAGGGAGGCAGAAAATATATTCAAAGAAATAAGATTTAAAATCTTCTCAAATTAGATGAGAACACCCAACTACACATTCAAGAAACTTAGCTTCAAGTAAGAGAAACACAAAGAAATCCACTTCCATAAAAATTATAGTCAGAATGTTGAAACTCAAAAATAAAATGCCGAAAACAGAAAGAAAAGTAACTCATCATATACAAGGAAATTTCAATTAAATTGAAAACTGACTTCTCATCAAAAACAAAGGCAGAAAGCAGTGGGATGACATATTCAAAGTGCTGAATATATTTAAAAAAAAAAAAAAAACCCCGTCTTTCAAAATAAAGGCAAAATAAGGATATTTCAGGAAAACAAAAACTGAGACAACTTTTTTGCTAGCAGGTCTGCCTTATAAAAAACACTAAAAAAGTTCTTCAGGTGAAAAACAAACAACCTCAGACAATAATTCAAATCAAAAAAGAAAAAAGAATAAAGCTGGTAAAGATAATTATGTGGCAATTATTTTTAAAAAACATAATTGCAAATGTCTTCTCTGTTTTCTTCCTAATTAATTTAAAAACTAATTGCAAAACCCAGTACATACACAGTTGTATTGTTAGGACTATAACAAGAAATAAATTTTAAAATAAAAAAAGTATGTAACAAATATATGTTTGTCAACAAATATATTTGATGAAATACATTTAACAATAACAAAAGACAAGTGATATGTTTAACAATAAGAGCATGGTGGGAATACAGTTGTATCAGAACAGATAATAATTTCAGATGACAACTCAACCTAACAAGAAGATATGAAAGAATCAGAAATGATAAGTATAGTATTTAAATAGTAAATACAATTTAAAAGACATAAGATTATATAAAATAATAATTTGAAGAATAAATTATTAGGTTTATAATACATATAACTATAATATTTATAATAGCATAAAATGGGTGAGTGAATGAAGCTACTAGAGTAAATTTCTATATTTATTTGTGTTACTTAGCATGATCTAAAGTAGATATTATTTAGAGTAGAAAAGATTTTGATAAGATGTGTAGTGTAATAGGCTTGCAAATACTAAGACAATAACAAAAAATATATAATTAAAAATAATTGATCCACATAAAAACCTGCACAGGGATATTTATAGCAGTTTTATTAACAATTTCCAAAGCTTGGAAACAACCAAGAGGTCCGTGAGCAGGTTAATGGATGAGCTGTGGTATATTCAAATGAAAAATATCACAAAAAAGAAATAAGCTATCAAGCCACAAACAGATATGAAGACACCCTTAATGCTTATTACTAAGTGAAAGAAGCCAATCTGAAAAAGCTACATAGTGTATGATTCCAAATATATGACATTATGGAAAGGCCAAACGATGGACACAGTTAAAGATAAGTGGTTGCTAGTGTAGGGAGGGAGATGAACAGACGGAGCACAGAGGATTTTTAACGCAGTGAAAATACTCTTCATGGTATTATAATGATGGATACAGGTCATTATACATTTGTCCAAACCCACAGAATGTATAACACCAAGAGTGAAACCTAAGATAAACTATGATCTCTATGTGACCATGATACATCAATGTAGGCTTATCCTTAGAATTTATACAATTCTTGTGGTGATGTTGATAATGAGCAAAGCATGTGTGGGGGGCAGGAGGTATATGGGAAATCTCTGTACTTTCCTCTCAATTTTGTTGTAAACTGAAAAGTGTTGTTGAAAAATATTAAGATTTTTTTAAGTCATTAAGAAAACTAAAATATTATACATGAAATGTCCATTTAACATAAAAGAAAGTAGTAAAGGAACCCAGAGAAAATAAATAAATAAACAAACAAAGAAACAAGCAAATAAGACATAGAAAACGAAGAGCAAAATGTCAGAAGTCTAGTTGTATTAATAATATCATTAAATGTAAAATGACTAAATAGTACAATCCAAATGAATATAAAAATAAGATCCAATACTTTGTTCGTTCTGAAGAAACATTCTAGATTTTAAGATACAAATAGTGTGAAGTCAACAAGATGGAAAAGGATGTATTATGCAAGCAGCATTGTAAGAAATTGGAATAGCTACAGTAATATTAGACAAAATACTTTTTTAAAATGTTACTAGAGATTAAGAGGAATATTTCATAATTATAAAGAGTCAATATACTGGCAAATGCAGTAACTATAACTATTAACATAGCCCAAATTACATTAGGAACAAAACTAATGTAATTGAAAGAAGTAATAGATAATTCAATATATCATACTTTGCTTCAATTCTCTACCTTCAATAATGGATAGAATAACTAGATAGCAACTGACAGGGAAACAGAACTTGACCAACACTATAAAATGACAAGACTTAATAGACTTCTATAGAACACTCCACCAAACAACAGCAGAATATGTATTTTTCTTATATGCACATAGAACATGCTAGAATAATATGATATGCTATAAAACAAGCCTTGATAGATGTAAAAGGACTGAAATCATACAAAATTTGTTCTTCAATTATAATAGAATTATATTAGAAATCAATAACAAAGAAATTTGATAAATTCACAAATATGTGGAAAATAAATAATGCACTTCTAAATAAACAATGGGTAAAAAAAGAAATCACTCAGAAAATTTTCACCCATACACACATATTTATAGAAGCATTATTAAAACCAGCCAAAAGTGAAAACAATCTTAATGTCTTATTGAACCTTGTTATTATTAATTGATGATGGAATGAACAAAATATACCCATACAATAAAATATTATTCATTAATAGAAAGAATTAAATATTGATACCTGCTATCATACAAATGAACCTTAAAAATTATGCTAGGTAATAGAAACCAGTCACAAAAATGCACATATTCTGGTTCCATTTATATGCAAAGTCCAGGACAGGCAAATCATAAGAGATGTAAATTAGATTACTGGTTCCCTACTGCCCAAAGTGAGAGGTTGTAGGAATGAATAGTGACTGCTAATAGATAAATTTGTCTTTTGGGGGAATGATGAAAATGTTTTCAATCTAGCGGCACCTGGGTGCTCATCTAGTTAAGTATCCAAATCTTGATTTCAGCTCAGGTCCTGATCTCAGGGTCCTGAGATGGAGTCCCACAGTGGGCTCCCCATTCAATGGGAAGTCTACTTCCCCTGTCACTCTCCCTCTGTCCCTCCCCCAACTTGTGCACTTTCCCTCCCCCTCTCTCTCAAATAAATAAATAAATCTTTAAAAAAAAAATAAAAGAAAGAAAGAAAAGAAAATGTTATTAAACTAAATCATGGCAGCAGAATGTCCTGAATATTTAAGAATCATTGAGGGGCACTTGGGTGGCTCAGTCAGTTCAGCTTCTGTTTTCAGCTCAGGTCATGGTCCCAGTGTCCTGAGTAGGGGGTCCCTGCTCAGCAGTGAGTCTGCTTCTCCCTCATCCTCTGCCCTCCCCTTGCTCAAGCTCTCTCTCTGACTCACTCTCTGTCTTTCAAATACATAAAAATAAACAAACAAACAAAAATAAAAACCACTGAACTGTATACTTTAATTGAATAAATTTTGAGTATATGAATTATATCTCAATAAAGATTTTTTTTTAAAGTAAACTAAAAACATTTTCAGGTTTACAAATGCTGAAAAACTCATCATAACAGACTCATACTGAAAGAAAAGTCAGAGGAAGTCCTTTATGTAGAAGGAAAATGATGAAAGATAGAAATATGTATCCACACACACACATTTATAACTATGTGTAGACTGGTATAAAATCACCTGGAGGTAGACTGTGATAAGTTAAAAATTATACCACAAACTTTTAAAGCAACCACTAAAATAGCAAGATAAGGGGTAATAGACAATAACAAAGGAAATCAAAGAGAATCACAAAAAGAGGGGAAAAGGAACAACAGACAGAATCTGTAGAAAATCAATAAAAAGGTGACAGACTTAAACCTAATCACATTAATTACAATAAATGTAAATGGTCTAAAGACTCTAATTAGAATGCAGAAGTTGATAGACTGAATGTTAGGAAAGCAAAACCAACCTGTATGGTGTCTACAAGAAGCACATTTTAAACCTAATGATGAATATAGGTTACTAGTAAAAGAATGGGAAGACCTGTACTATACTAAAACTAGACAAAAGAAAGCTGGAGTGTTTAATTTAACATCAAAGTAGATTTCACAAAAAAGAATACTGCAGGTATAAGGATATTCATTTTCTAATGATGATGTGGTCAATTGATCAAAAGGACATAAAAATCCTAAATGCTTCTACCCTTATAATGGTTTCTAAATTCCTGAATCAAACACTGATAGAACTATAAAGAGAAATAGACAGAACTGTAGTTATTGCCAGAGATTTCAATACCCTACTGTCAATAATTGATAAAAATCGGTTTTTAAAAATCACTAAGTAGTAAATAAGTCATGAGGATGAAAAGTACAGCATGGGGAAGATAGTCAATAATATTCTCATGTCGTATGGTGACACATGGTAAGTCTGCTTATTGTGGTAAGCACACTATACTACATCGTACACCTGAAACTAATATAACATATGTTAACTGTACTTCAATAACAAAAAAAAATAGTAAATCAGCAAGAAGATCTCTATAAAAATATGAACTGGGGCACCTGGGTGGCTTAATTGTTAGATGTCTGCCTTCAGTTCAGATCGTGGTTCCAGGGTCCTGAGATCAAGCCCTGTATCAGGTTCCCTGCTCAATGGGGAGCCTGTTTCTCCCTCTCCTCCTCACTCATGCTATCTCTCACGATTTCTGTCTCTCTCTCTCAAATGAATAAATAAAATCTTAAAAAAGAAATATGAACTAACTTCACCTAATCTAATTATACAACACTCCACCTCAAATAGCAGAATACACATTCTTTCCAAGTACACACAAATATAGATCATTCTGACCCATGAAACAAGTCTCAGTAAATTTAAAAGGATCCAAGTTATACAGAGTGTATTCATTAACCACAGTGGATTTTAATTAGAAATCAAAAACAGAAAGATAACTGGAAAAATCTCAAATATTTGGAAAATGAATGCCACATATGTAAATGAACACCATGCATGGGTGAAAGAAGAAACCAAAAAGGAAATTAGTACGTTATTTTTTTTTTATTGAATGTAAATGAAATCAAAATACTGAAATCTGTGTAATGTCACTATAGTATTGCTTAGGGGGAATTTATAGCATTATACACTAAAATCAGATGAGAAGGTCTCAAATCTGCAAGTTCATCTTCCACTTTAAGGAACTAAAAATAAAGCAAATTAAATTCAAAGCAAGCCTAAGAATGGTAATAATACAGATATAAGTGAAAATCAGTGAACTAGAAAACAGAAAAATAATATTCCATAGTATGTCTTGGGGTCAGGCCTGATCTCTGTATTTTAAAGAGCTCCCAAGGTAATTCTGATATAATTCATAAACTGTTGGACAGATTTCCTTTAGAATCTCTTCAAGCCATGATATTCTATGAAACTATGATTATCCCATCTGCATTTGTCCCTCAAATGTGAATTAGTAGGATAACAACCTAATCAGTATGGGCACAGTAATACTTTATAAAAGGATCTGTAAGATATTTTGGATCAAGATGTTAATTACATACTGATGAAATTCCAACAGCTGAACAGAAATCTCGATCTAAGACAAAGCTTTTATGATAGTGGAGCTGCCTGAGAGTTCTACTTCACGACTCATAAACCAGGCTGAAACAGTAGCCCAAACGGGTGTAGGTCTAGGAATACAGTGGGTGGAAGGCAGATGACACATTCTGTCCTCTCTCTATGGGTCAGGTGTTATAATCTACAATTCTTACAACAAGATTCGGATATAGTTTTAATTATCCCATTTAGAGATGGAAGCCTACAGGCCAGTGAGGTTGTATCTCTAAGTGAATCTGCTGGGGTGGAGGAACCCATTATTTGAGTCCAGCTCTTCTCTCACTCAAACCTTCTCTAAGCCATATGAAGCTATTTTGCTCAATTCCCGCAGTGGTAATGAATAAACATAAGAAACAGATCACTTGTTATTCTATAAACTAAATTGAATATTCAAATCAAGTCCAGTCATTAGATTATTCCTAGGGACATGTGATCAGAGTTATTTACCAAATTACAGATAAAAAAATACTTGTGCACTGAGATCTCATTATATGTCTCCTACAAGAAAAAAATATAGCCTAGTAAAAAAATCTTTTTTTAATGAACCAAACTACAGGCATATGCTCTCATACAGCCTTGCCTTATGCAGAATTCTGCCTTAGGTAGACTGCCATGGTGAAATCCTAAATGTTAAGGTATATGTGTGAAAAATGTCCAAAATGGTAGGGATTATGTGGGGAAGGGTCACTTACCAACATGTGTTGAGTTGAGGTAATGGGTCTTAACCCAGCATCCTCTGGATGCCTAATTACTCTCCCACAGAAATGACAGGTATAATTTCTCCACAAAATTTGTTCTCCACCTCCCTATGCATTTGAATTAACTTTGTGAGAAAATCAGTTAACTAAGTCTACAGTAATAGCTTTTACTTTGAGCACAGCAATTAAGAATGTCTGTTTCCTCTCCTCCTACATCTGTTCTGAGAATGGAGTGAATATATTTGAATTATTTTCTGGATATACAGTAATTGTTGGGAAACGACGACTCACCCGTCTGGATAGTAGGCTGTGGTTTTAGATGAAGACTAACCAAGCTAACCCAAATGTACAGTTGAGACAGTCATCTGATGTGCATTAAGACAGGAATAGATAGTTAGAAATGTCACCTGAAAATCAGTACCCAGCTGAGGCACCTAGATTGTGATCCATCAAGTTGCTATGCTTTAGCGACCCCAAAATCAACAAAATCAACAAATCAACAATCTCTTCTTCTGGCATACAAGCACCCACCTTCAACACTTGTATTTCATTCCTTCAGATTAAAACCTTATGTCTCTTATTTTTTTCTTAGAAACATAAAAACCATCAGGATGAGGGACAATTGTATATATCCATTATACATCATATCTTAATACATTTGATGGTTTATATAGTCCTTCACACATTTCAAAATTCTCTCAAATTCTGTGATCCAGCCTAAACTCTCAAAGTCCTATGGCAGGTCCTGGCAGAAGTTGTCACATTTACATATACCAGGAACCAGCCCAGAAACACAGGAGGGTTTTCTCTGCTTTTCTACTGGCTAATCAGGGCCCCTCTCAGAGACATCACATCTGCGACCAACAGTCTTTAAGCATTCTTTTTATAGTTCTTAGGTTACTCAATCAACCTCATAATTTTGCCCTGAAAGATACTGAAGAACAACATGATAAGGTGTGGTTTAAAAATTATACTTCAAAGCCCACTTGGTATGACTTTTAGTTGTTTAGCATACATTATCTGCCACAAAACTAACTCCTGACCTATCTGGGGTCATATTCCCACTACTTAGTCATTGTCCTTCCCCCCCCCTTCCACATCCAGGAATGTGACCCTAGAATGGGCAGGAGCTCCTCCTAGAAAGGAATTGGTCCTGTCACTTCAGTACTCTTGAATCAATGTCCAGTGGCCATGTCCAGCTCTGGGAAGTGTGAAGAAAAGAAGCCCAAGTGGCCTCTCATCCAGTGGGGTGTTCCCCACTGAGGAGGAGGCTGGGGTTCCTCCGTCTTTTGCCAGCAAGTTACAGCAGTGCAAAGCTCACCTTCTCACTCATGCAAACAGCTTCTTCTCATATTGGATGCTCGTCACTCCACATTTAGAAGAAATTTTAACTAAACTGGGAAAATAAGCTTTAGAAAAGCCTGGAAAAGAAGTCCAGATAGGGAAATGCCTGAAGAAGAGGAATAGAAAAATTAATCCTTCTTGACATGGACATAGCCAAGAAAAGATTATTCAGATGTTCTGCCTTAATTAAAAGGGTCCATGAGTCATTTCTATGCATTGTGCCTGTATTCAGTGTCCATTCACCTTTAAAACCCAACACATAACCTTTTATTTTTCCCAGTACTGACTGTATTTGGTATAGACTATCCAGATTACAGTCAGGGAATTTGTATTCTGAAATACTCTATTTTCAGGAGACTGGTTCAAATTTCTTCAAACCCTGAAGGGAGAGAAATTCACTCAGGTTCATTTCCTTTCCTTTTCACAATTCTCTTATTAGAAGGTTTATCCTCCTCTGGCCTTTTCGAGTTCACATGACAAGATCTGTTCCTGAGATAAATGATACCCTGAATAACCCTGAACTAGTAAAGGACATAGCTGAAGTATTACTTAGAATGATGGATAGTTAAAGAGAGGGAACTAAAACAGATACATCCATAATTTAAAAGTTAGTTGAAGGGGCGCCTGGGTGGCTCAGTGGGTTAAAGCCTCTGCCTTCGGCTCAGGTCATGATCCCAGGGTCCTGGGATCGAGCCCCGCATCGGGCTCTCTGCTCAGCAGGGAGCCTGCTTCCTCCCCTCTCTCTCTCTGCCTGCCTCTCTGCCTACTTGTGATCTATGTCTGTCAAATAAAGAAATAAAATCTTTAAAAAAAAAAAAAAAAAAAAAAAAAAAAAAAAAGTTAGTTGAAGAGCGATAATAGCTGGAAAATAATGAGTATTTTTAAAACACAATGATCACAATTTGTATTATGAAAACTACGTAGAAAATTACGTGTGGATATGTTACTTCTGTGCAACATAAATAAGTCTGTTCGATTCCATCTATTTATTGTGGACAATAACAGTGATGAGCCATTTTATTTATTTCCTGATGTTGGATCTTTGTGGATGCAGTTGGACTACGTATGTTGGGATATGCCAATGTACCCTGATGCATCTATAGTTAGGAACTGGGAACTGTGTCCTAGGGTGGGGGGAAAGAAGATCAATTCCCAGCTGCAGAACTGTGGAAAGTACACAAAAATGTTGCAGAAGCTATTTCATGGCTGCACCACATTATGCCATCTTCAAGACAGTTCTTCAAAATGTACTATTCCTATTGTACAGATGAGAAAGTGATGCTAGAAGAAACTCAGAGAAGACACTTGATCCGCCCTGGCAGGGAGGTGAGAGTGGGGGCAGATGATGGAAGAAGGTTTCCTCCTTCCAATAGGAGGTAACTTCAAGGCTTGAAGAAAGGTAGGAAAGAGCTCAGTGCAAAAGAAGGAGAAGTGTGTTAAGAGAACCACATGCTGGAATGAGTGAACAGTAAAAGCAAGCATCCAGATAAGGAAAGCAGGAGTTTTTTGTGTCCGCAAAGGGTATAACATGTGAGATGTGGAGGGTGAGGAAGTGAAAGCAGAGAAGTAAGCAAGGGCCAGGTAGCGGCTTCCTGCCTTATGTCATTCTAAGGGCTTGGATTTTATCCTAGAATTAAAATGGAGTTTTCAAGGAATTTAAACTAAGGAGTGCCTTAAACAGGCTTGCCTTACTGAAAAGTAGGAATCTGAATATCCCAATATAGACTCCTACATGCTTGTCTTCAGGGTCCCTTCCCTCTACCTTCCCCTTCAGAAAAACCCAAGCATCTGCTTTCCTCCCCACACATCCATGGCTCAGGGCTTAGCACAGAGTGAAAGCACAGCAAACAGAGGCTGACTAAGAGAGGGAGGGAGAAGTTAGGAGAAGTGAGCAAATAAACTGGTAACTGCAGTAAACTAATGATAAATCCTTGTATGGCACTATGCTATGTAATATAGGTTGATTGTGCCTTGAGGAAGAGGCATAATGGTTGTAACAAATAGGTTGCAAGTGAAAAAAGTCATAAAAAAGAAGAAAAGAAATTCAGATTTTTATAGAAAATTGTCCTTTAAGGCAGAGCCCTTCTAAGTCATAAAAAAAAAATGGTGTATAATTCAGTATCTTTGACCAGGAGAGCTGTTTTGGTGCAGTAATTCTGACTGAGGATCAGTGAGTGGCTGGATTCTGCCACTCAGACATTATTTAGCATTTAAATGAGACAGGAAGAGGAATCCTAAAATGCACCAGTGATCCTGCAGACTTTCATCAGGTCACTCTGCTGCCCCAGGGATCATGACAAAGTGTTTGGTGGAACTTTAAAGTCATGAAACAAAGGAGGAGCATCCTGCTTTATGGATTTATATTTAGTTGTTTTTTAAATCTCTTTGAAAAACCACAGAGCCCTTCTGATGACATGAGGTTTTAGAAGAGTTGCCATTTTAAAAAGTATTCTTTCTTAGTGTGTATTACGCTGTTTCGCTTAGAAAATTCACAATTCTTATGTACACAGTAGAAAAATAAAACCCCTAGTACTGTGAATTCTGCTTGCCTATTGTACATCCCCTTCTGAGGTTTTGTTGTGTGTGTGTGCGTGTGTAAGAGGGGTTTCCTGTTTCTGAATAGAATCGCTGGCATTTTCTACAACTAGCACAGTGGCTAAATGATTCAGCTATCCTCAGAGACCTGGGTGGGAAGCTGAGCTCACCCACTTTCTACCCATGTCCAATTTTCCACCACAGAGGACAAACGTGGTACTGAATAATACCATAGATGGAAAGTGTAGTGCTGTAGTATAGCACAAGATAAGTAAAGGACTAAACTTAGCCAGAAAGGCAGGGGACAAGTCTTAGTTATTGTTCCTGTAAGGTCAAGCACAGTGTCTGACAATTAATGAAGAAATTGGCAACATTTTCTCAATCTTCTCTTTCTATATAAATATAGAACTGTTGCACACTCTTCACACTAGATAGACCCTTCATATAATTATGAAGGGGGAAAGGTGGTGACAATTGAATTTATGAACCTTGTGAAATGGCAGTTTAGATGTATTGCTTACTGAATAACTATCTTAAAATTGGAAGGACGTTTACAAGTAATTTGGTCCCCTTCCTTTACTGTATGGAAAAGACAACAGAAACTTGTAATGATGACTTGACTGCTCCAGTAATGCACAGGATATGCATCTCTAAGCCCTCTGCTCACTACACCACAAGGGTTTTGATTCTGGAACCAAGGTAGTACTATGTCCGGTTACTGATAAATTGGACACCTGAGCCTCAAAGTTGGAAAAACACAGGAACAAAGTAGCTGGGGTAGTATGTGAGCTGGCAAGCTGCTGGGCTCTAAATGAAACTGAGACCCATGGAGAAGAAATAAACTAAAGCTTGGGTTCATCCTATGAACAATATGTCTGCCACAAGCCCCATGGTCTCTGATCATCATCATGAATATGGCACAGGCCTATACAAATAACTGTATGCAGTTCTCTCCTGGTCAAACACACCACTCTTGTCTTGGTCTTCGATCAGAATCTACTTTTTAATCTATCTCTTGTTAACTTATCAAAACAACTGACAGAAAAACCAAACAGAAAATCAGCAAAGATATAGAAGAATGCAACAATGCCATCAAACAACAGGATCCAATCCATTCAATAACAGCAAAACATACATTCTTTTCAAGTTTCCATGGAACATTCACCAAAATAAACCATAGTCTGGGTCATAAATCAAAGACTGACAAATTCAAATAAATTTAACTCATATAGACTGTATTCTCTGATTACAATAGGATCAAACTAGAAATAAGTAACAGATAACAGGAAAATTTCCAAACATCTGGAAAAGAAAAACACACTTCTAAATAATCTGAGTCAAGGAAAAAAATTCTCAAGGGAAATAAATGCATTGAACTTAATAAAAATGAAAGTTCAACATACCACAATCTGTGAGAGCAGCTAAAGCAGTGCAGAGAGGGTAATTTGAAGCACAACTGCTTATATTAGAAAATAGTCTCATGTCAAAAAATAAGTGCTATCTCAAAAAAGAAAAAGTTCAAAATAAACCCAAAGCAAACAGAAAAAAGCAAATAATGAAAATAAAAGTGAAGTTTAATGAAACTGAAAACAAAAAAATAATAGAGAAAAACAATGAAACAAAAAGGTAGTTCTGTGAAAAGGTAAATCAAACCAACCTTTAGCAAGATGACAAAGAAAAAAGACGACACAAATTCCTAATATCAAAAATGAAGCAGGGGATATATTATAGGCCATAAAGATATTAAGAGGATCATAAGCAAATATCATTAACAATTTTACACATATAAATAAACATCCTAAGAGAAATGGACCAATTTCTTAAAAAGCACAAGTAATCACAACTTACCTAATGTAAAACTGGTAAGTTGAAGACACTTATACCGTTTAAAGAAATTAATTTGTAATGACAAAACTCCAGAAATCTCCTGATCCAGAGAATATTGCAGGAGAATTCTATGAAATATTGAAGTTTACACAAAATTTTGCACAATCTTTTCCAGAAAAAAGAAGATAAGAGGGCACTTCCTAACTTATCTTATGAAATTAGTACTACCTGATACCAAAACCAAACAAAGATTGTCAAAAAAATTAAAAAAAGGAAACAGAAACCTGCAGACCAATGTTCCTCATAAATAGAGAGGCAAAAATCCTTAACAAAATATTGGCAAGTAAAATTCAGCAATATATAAAAAAAGGTTTTTAAAAAGAGTATTATCAAACATATAACGCTGTGAGGCTTATTCTAGGGATAGAAGACTGGTTCAATATTTGAAAATCACTCAACCTAATCCACCATATTAACTGGCCAAAAAAAATTTTAAAAAGTCACATGATCTCATCTATTAATGCCTAAAATGTATTTGGCAAAATTCAACATCTGTTCATGATTTAAAAAAAAAAAAAAAATGGGGGGGAGGATTCAAGATGGCGGAGAAGTAGCAGGCTGAGATGACATCGGGTAGCAGGAGATCAGCTAGACAGCTTATCCAACCATTGTGAACACCTACAAATCCAACGGGAAATCGAAGAGAAGAAGAGCAACAATTCTAGAAACAGAAAATCGATCACTTTCTAAAAGGTAGGACCTGTAGAGAAGTGAATCCAAAGCGACGGGAAGATAGACCCCGGGGGGAGGGGCCGGCACCCGGCAAGCGACGGAGCGACGGAGCACAAAATCGGGACTTTTAAAAGTCGGCTCCACTGGGAGACATCGCTCCAGAGGCTAAACCGGGGGGAAACCCAGGCGGGGTCAGCATAACCCCAGATCCCGCGGGGTCACAGAAGGACCGGGGGTGTCTGAGAGCTGCAGAGCTCGCAGGTATTAGAGCAGGGAAGCCGGCTACAGAGACAGAGCCGAGGAGTGAGCTCTAAGCCCGGGGTTACCTTGTGCCGGTCGCAGGCTGGGTGGCTCGGAGCACGGCCGGAGGCCACGGAGACGGAAGCGACCGGGCGCTTTTCTCCAGGTTCCAGCAATTGACTGCTTTCCTCAAGGTGCAACCGCAGGCCGGGGAGGCAGGGCGGTTGGGCGCTTTGCTCTGAGAGTGCACTGAGGAGCGGAACCCCAAGCTCTCGGCTCCTCCGGGCCGAGAGATTGGGAGGCCGCCATCTTCATTCCCGTCCTCCGGAACTCTACGGAAAGCGCTCAGGGAACAAAAGCTCCCGAAAGCAAACCGAGCGGATAACTTATCCCGGCCCCTGGCTAGGGCGGTGCAAGTCCGCCTGCGGCAAAGACACTTGAGAATCACTACAACAGGCCCCTCCCCCAGAAGATCAACAAGAAACCCATCCAAAACCAACTTCAGTCACCAAGAACAGCGGAATTCCACAGCAGGAGAAAGCAAATCCTACCTGGACAAAATGACAAGGCAGAAAAACTCACCTCAAAAAAAAGAACAAGAGGCAGTATCAAAGGCTGGAGAACTAATCAATACGGACATTGGTAACATGACAGATCTAGAGTTCAGAATGACAATTCTCAAGGTTCTAGCCGGGCTCGAAAGAGGCATAGAAGATATTAGGGAAACCCTCTCCGGAGAGAAGAAAGCCCTTTCTGGAGAAATAAAAGAACTAAAATCTAACCAAGTTGAAATCAAAAAAGCTATTAATGAGGTGCAATCAAAAATGGAAGCTCTCACTGCTAGGATAAATGAGGCAGAAGAAAGAATTAGTGACATAGAAGACCAAATGACAGAGAATAAAGAAGCTGAGCAAAAGAGAGACAAATAAATACTGGACCATGAGGAGAGAATTCGAGAGATAAGCGACACCATAAGACGACACAACATTAGAATAATTGGGATTCCAGGAGAAGAAGAAAGAGAGAGGGGAGCAGAAGGTATATTGGAGACAATTATTGGAGAGAATTTCCCTAATATGGCAAAGGGAACAAACATCAAAATCCAGGAGATGCTAAGAACGCCCCTCAAAATCAATAAAAATAGGTCCACACCTCGTCACCTGAGAGTAAAATTTACAAGTCTTAGCGACAAAGAGAAAATCCTGAAAGCAGCCCGGGAAAAGAAGTCTGTAACATATGAGGGTAAAAGCATTAGATTGGCAGCGGACCTATCCACAGAGACCTGGCAGGCCAGAAAGAACTGGCATGATATATTCAGAGCACTAAATGAGAAAAACATGCAGCCAAGTATACTATATCCGGCTAGGCAATCATTGAAAATCGAAGGAGAGATAAAGAGATTCCAGGACAAACAAAAGCTGAAAGAATTTGCAAACACCAAACCAGCTCTACAGGAAATATTGAAAGGGGTCCTCTAAGCAAAGAGAGACCTTAAAAGTAGTAGATCAGAAAGAAACAGAGACAGTAACAGTCACCTTACAGGCAATACAATGGCACTAAATTCATATCTCTCAATAGTTACCCTGAATGTTAATGGGCTCAATGCCCCAATCAAAAGACACAGGGTATCAGAATAGATAAAAAAACAAAACCCATCAATATACTGCCTACAAGAAACTCATTTTAGACCCGAAGACACCTCCAGATTTAAAGTGAGGGGGTGGAAAATAATGTACCATGCTAATGGACATCAGAAGAAAGCTGGGGTGGCAATCCTTATATCAGATCAATTAGATTTTAAGCCAAAGACTGTAATAAGAGATGAAGAAGGACACTATATCATACTCAAAGGGTCTGTCCAACAAGAAGACCTAACAATCTTAAATATCTATGCCCCTAACATGGGAGCAGCCAACTATATAAACCAATTAATAACAAAATCAAAGAAATACATCGACAGTCATACAATAATAGCAGGGGACTTTAACACTCCCCTCACTGAAATGGACAGATCATCTAAGCAAAAGATCAATAAGGAAATAAAGGCCTTAAATGACACACTGGACCAGACGGACATCACAGATATATTCAGAACATTCCATCCCAAAGCAACAGAATATACATTCTTCTCTAGTGCGCATGGAACATTCTCCAGAATAGACCACATCCTGGGTCATAAATCAGGTCTCAATCGGTACCAAAAGATTGAGATCATTCCCTTCATATTTTCAGACCACAATGCTCTGAAGCTAGAACTCAATCACAAGAGGAAATTTGGAAAGAACACAAATACAAGGAGACTAAACAGCATCCTTCTAAAAAATGAATGGGTCAACCAGGAAATTAAGGAAGAATTGAAAAAATTCATGGAAACAAATGATAATGAAAACACAATGGTTCAAAATTTGTGGGGCACAACAAAGGCAGTCCTGAGAGGAAAATATATAGCGGTGCAAGCCTTTCTCAAGAAACAAGAAAGGTCTCAAATACACAACCTAACCCTACAACTAAAGGAGCTGGAGAGAGAACAACAAAGAAAACTTAAACCCAGCAGGAGAAGAGAAATCATAAAGATCAGAGCAGAAATCAATGAAATAGAAACTAAAAAAACAATAGAACAAATCAACAAAACTAGGAGCTGGTTCTTTGAAAGAATTAATAAGATTGATAAACCCCTGGCCAGACTTATCAAAAAGAAAAGAGAAAGGACACAAATAAATAAAATCATGAATGAAAGAGGAGAGATCACAACCAACACCAAAGAAATACAAACAATTATAAGAACATACTACGATCAACTCTACGCCAACAAATTTGACAATATGGAAGAAATGGATACATTTCTAGAGACGTATAAACTACCACAACTGAACCAGGAAGAAATAGATAACCTGAACAGACCCATAACCAGTAAGGAGATTGAAACAGTCATCAAAAATCTCCAAACAAACAAAAGTCCAGGACCAGACGGCTTCCCAGGGGAATTCTACCAAACATTTAAAGAAGAATTAATTCCTATTCTCCTGAAACTGTTCCAAAAAATAGAAATGGAAGGAAAACTTCCAAACTCATTCTATGAGGCCAGCATCACCTTGATCCCAAAACCAGACAAGGATCCCACCAAAAAAGAGAATTACAGACCAATATCTTTGATGAACACAGATGCGAAAATTCTCACCAAAATACTGGCCAATAGGATCCAACGGTACATTAAAAGGATTATTCACCACGACCAAGTGGGATTTATTCCAGGGCTGCAAGGTTGGTTCAACATCCCCAAATCCATCAATGTGATACAATACATTAATAAAAGAAAGAGTAAGAACCATATGATACTCTCAATAGATGCTGAAAAAGCGTTTGACAAAGTGCAGCATCCCTTCCTGATTAAAACTCTTCAAAGTGTAGGGATAGAAGGCACATACCTCAATATTATCAAAGCCATCTATGAACAACCCACCGCAAATATCATTCTCAATGGAGAAAAACTGAAAGCTTTTCCGCTAAGGTCAGGAACACGGCAGGGATGTCCGTTATCACCACTGCTGTTCAACATAGTACTAGAAGTCCTAGCCTCAGCAATCAGACAACAAAAAGAAATTAAAGGCATCCAAATCGGCAAAGAAGAAGTCAAACTATCACTCTTTGCAGATGATATGATACTATATGTGGAAAACCCAAAAGGCTCCACTCCAAAACTGCTAGAACTTATACAGGAATTCAGTAAAGTGTCAGGATATAAAATCAATGCACAGAAATCAGTCGCATTTCTTAACACTAACAACAAGACAGAAGAAAGAGAAATTGAGGAGTCAGTCCCATTTACAATCGCACCCAAAACCATAAGATACCTAGGAATAAATCTAACCAAAGAGGAAAAGAATCTATACTCAGAAAACTATAAAGTACTCATGAAAGAAATTGACGAAGACACAAAGAAATGGAAAAATATTCCATGCTCCTGGATTGGAAGAACAAATATTGTGAAAATGTCTATTCTACCTAAAGCAATCTACACATTTAATGCAATCCCTATCAAAATCCCATCCATTTTTTTTAAAGAAATAGAACAGATAATCCTAAAATTTACATGGAAACAGAAAAGACCCCGAATAGCCAAAGGAATATTGAAAAAGAAAGCCAAAGTCAGTGGCATCACAATTCCAGACTTCAAGCTCTATTACAAAGCTGTCATCATCAAGACAGTATGGTACTGGCACAAAAACAGACATATAGACCAATGGAACAGAATAGAGAGCCCAGAAATAGACCCTCAACTCTATGGTCAACTAATCTTCGACAAAGCAGGAAAGAATATCCAATGGAAAAAAGACAGCCTCTTCAACAAATGGTGCTGGGAAAATTGGACAGCCACATGCAGAAAAATGAAATTGGACTATTTCCTTATACCACACACGAACATAGACTCAAAATGGATGAAGGACCTCAATGTGAGAAAGGAATCTGTCAAAATCCTTGAGGAGAATGCAGGCAGCAACCTCTTTGACCTCAATCGCAGCAACTTCTTCCTAGGAACATCGCCAAAGGCAACAGAAGCAAGGGCAAAAATGAACTATTGGGATTTCATCAAGATCAAAAGCTTTTGCACAGCAAAGGAAACAGTTAACAAAACCAAAAGACAACTGACAGAATGGGAGAAGATATTTGCAAACGACATATCAGATAAAGGGCTAGTATGCAAAATCTATAAAAAGCTTATCAAACTCAATACCCAAAGAACAAATAATCCAGTCAAGAAATGGGCAGAGGACATGAACAAACATTTCTGCAAAGAAGACATCCAGATGGCCAACAGACACATGAAAAAATATTCCACATCACTCGGCATCAGGGAAATACAAATCAAAACCACAATGAGATACCACCTCACACCAGTCAGAATGGCTAAAATTAAAAAGTCAAGAAATGACAGATGCTGGCAAGGATGCGGAGAGAGGGGAACCCTCCTACACTGCTGGTGGGAATGCAAGCTGGTGCAACCACTCTGGAAAACAGTGTGGAGGTTCCTCAAAAAACTGAAAATAGAACTACCCTACGACCTAGCAATTGCACTACTGGGTATATATCCTAAAGATACAAACGTGGTACTCCGAAGGGGCACGTGCACCCGAATGTTTATAGCAGCAATGTCCACAATAGCCAAACTGTGGAAAGAGCCTAGATGTCCATCAACAGATGAATGGATAAAGAAGATGTGGTATATATACACAATGGAATACTATGCAGCCATCAAAAGACATGAAATCTTGCCATTTGCGACGACGTGGATGGAACTAGAGGGTATCATGCTTAGCGAAATAAGTCAATCGGAGAAAGACAACTATCATATGATCTCTTTGATATGAGGAAGTGGAGATGCAAGGCGGGGGGGAATGGGGGGAGGTAGGAAAAGAAAAAATGAAAAGATGGGATTGGGAGGGAGACAAACCATAAAAGACTCAATCTCACGAAACAGACTGAGGGTTGCTGGGGGGAGGGGGGATGGGAGAGGGTGGTGGGGAAATGGACATTGGGGAGGGTATGTGCTATGATGAGTGCTGTGAAATGTGTAAACCTGGCGATTCACAGACCTGTACCCCTGGGGATAAAAATACATTATATGTTAATTAAAATTAAAAAATTTAAAAAAATGACTTTCAGAAAACCAGAAATAAAGGGAACTCCCTCAATTTGATAAAAAACATATACAAAAATACAGCTAACATTACACTTAATAGTGAAAGACTGAATGTCCTTCCTCTAAGATCTGGAGCAAAGCAAGTTGTCCAGTCACAGCAGTACTGTTCAGTGGTGACTGGAAGTTCCAGTCAGTGAAATAAAGCAATAACATAAAATAAAAGACAAACAAATTGGGAAGCAAGAAATAAAACTTCCCATATGACGTGATGGCATGTACAGAAAAATCCCAAGGAATGTATCAAAAAACAAACATACAAAACTTGCTTAAGCTAGTGAGTGAGTTTCAGCAAGTCAGAGAACACAAAATCAGGACACAAAAATTAACTGTACTTCTATATATCTAGCAATGAACATAGGTAAAAAGAAATTTTAAAATACAGTACCATTTATAATCACTCCAAAACCATGAAATACTTAGGTGTAAATCTAACAAAATATATTCAGAACTTGTATACTAAAAACTCTAAAATACTGGATGCAAGAAATTAAAGAAGATCTAAAATGGAAAGACATATCACATTTGTGGATTTGAATACTCAACATAGTGCAGATGGCATTTTTCCCAAACTGATAGAGTTTGGGAATAGAGATACTTAGCTAGAGAGACTTACCAGAAAAGATTTTCTAGATACAGACAAGATAATTCTAAAATTTGTATGGAAAATAAATGGCTTATAAGATTTAAAATAATTTTTAAAAAGAGGAATAAAGAGGTTGAATCAATCTACCCAATTCCAAGACTCATTATGTAACTATAGCAATCAAGAAAGTGGGTATTGACACAATGGTAGACACATAGATAAATAGAACAAAATAGAGGATCCAGAAATAGCCTATACTGGTTGATTTTTGGCAAATGTTATAAATGGAATTCAACAAAAGAAAGATAGACTTTTCAATAAATGGTGATAGAGGAACTGGATACCCATAGCCGGGGCGGGGGGAGAGGGGGGAATGACGTGGGGAACTCAGCTCTAAACCTCGCACACTGATTTTATATAAAGACAGATAATGAATTAAATGTAAAACATAAAATTATAAAACTTTCAGAAGAAAACAAAGCAGAAGATCTTCAGGAACTAGGGCTTCATGAAGAGTTCTTAGTCATTACTTCAAAAGCATGTTCCAAAAAATGTTTAAAAATCAATAAATTGAATTTCATCAATATTAAAAACTTTCCCTTGGTGAAAGATCTTGTTAAAAGAATGAAAAGACAAGCTACATACTGAGAGAAAAACATTTGCAAACTACATCTGGCAAAGGAATCTTACCTAGATTATATGAAGGACTCAGTAATTCAACAGAAAAAAAATAAACAAAACAAAATAATCCAGTTTTTAAAGGAAACTAATACAAAGAGATATTCCGATAAAGAGGATATATTGCTGGCAAATAAGCACATAAAAGAAGTTCAATATCATTAACCATCATCAGGAAAATGCAAATCAAACCAACAATGAAGCATCAACCTATTAGATTTATACCTGTTAGTGCAGGTAAAATTAAAAAAAAAAAATAGTGACAATTCTCATTGCTGGTGAAGACAGAGAACCCGGATCTCTCAAACATTACTGGTTTGAATAGAAAATGTTACAGACACTTTGGAAAAAAAGTTTAACAGTTTCTTTAAAAAAAGTAAACATTCATCATACAACCTAGTAATCATACTACTCCAGGGCATTCATCCTAGGGAATGAAATCGTATTTCCATGCATGAAGCTGAATACAAATGCACATAGTCATTTTATTTGTAATAAACAAAAACTGGAAGCAACAAAAATGTTTCTCAATAGGTGTTTCTTCCTGGCATGGAAGATTACTTAGCTATAAGAAAGAACTACTAGTAACACACACAACTTGAATGGATCTCCAAATCACGTTGCTGAGGGAAGAAAATCCTATCTCAAAAGGTCACATACTGAACAACTGCATGTATGTGGCATTCTAAAAATGACCAAAATACAGAAATAACAAATAGTGGCTGACAAGGGTTAGGAATTTTGGAGGAGGGAGGTGGGTGAGACTATGAAGAGGCAGCAGGAGGGGGATCTTTATGATGATGAAACAGTCCTGTAGTTTGATTGCCATGATCTTTCCACCAAATCCACACATGATAAAATGACATGAAACCATGCACACACCTTGCACCCATGCCAATTTCCTGGCTTTGCCGTCATACTACACTCATAAATTCTGTGACTCTGCACCATCTTTGCAACTTCCTGTGAATCTGTAATTATTCAAAACAAAAAACTTAAAAAATATATCATCACAGCATATTTCCTATTAGAATAACAAACATCAACACTCACTTCCAATATCCGGCCTCAGCTTTTTATCATATTCTCTTAGCAATTTGTTGAGAATAAGAGTCACATCAGTGTCTTGGGATTTTGGAGCCAAGACCCACTTTTGGTTTGATGATGAATCTTCATATTCATCCTCCTCCACCTTTCTGGACCTGTAATGATGGCATAAAGCATGAAGTATAAGTTGTAGCAGGGGCTCCAGGAAATGTCTTAAGCTTGGCTCACTCAAGCACCACTGACATAAGTAGACAGTCCCCAATACTCACAGCCCAATCAATGGATTACCTCTAAAATGAAAACAAAACACCGTTTAGAAAGAATCTAATAGGAGGAATGCCACTGCTCTTAACAGGTCATAATGTTTTCATTAAAAGTCACAAAATGATTCCTCGTCTATGGTAAGCTATAGGCAAAACGATAAGCAAATCAATGCTAGAAGATCAAACAGCAAGCAATCAGCAATGTTTGGTCCCACCTTGAGAACCTCTGAAGGTTCAGCCTTCTAGATGTTTGTCAAATCGTCACTTTATGATATTGTTTCCACCCCCTACTGCCAAGACCTCATTTTAGTTGAAGGTAAGAATTGCTTTTGCAGAATCACACTCACTGAAAATAGCTGAGTCTAACTTTTGTGCTTCTTAAGGAGACTGGAACCTTCATTCTAGATACATGGGGATATGATGAGGTGGTCTGCTTGGCCAGCACTCATGTGTGGTGGCAAGAAACAAAGATGATGTTTGGAGAATACCCTCTGATAATTTTACCTCTTACAACAGAAACTGATTCATTTTCTACAGAGCAGATTAATAAAGACATTAAAAATTAAAAAAAAAAAACCTTTCTAATATGTCTTAATCATTTGGCCTCTCAATAAATGGGCTGAAATGAATGCTTGAGCATATCTGAGCTTGTCTCGTGTAGCAGGACAGCCGCCTCTCCTGGGTGATACACACTGACAGGAGTACTTGAATGGAGAGGCCTCAAAATGACAAGCTAGTTTTCTCAGTGAGTGAGGCCAAATCAACAACACAACCATTTGGGCTTGAAAAAAGGAGAGTCTCCTTCTGCCTTAAAGCAGCATTTCCAGGTGGACTTTCATTTACAAAGGCAAGAAAAACTTGTAAAACAACAAACAACTTTGCTTGTTTCCTTATACTTTGTCAATATAAATGCCTTAATGACTTTTTTCTTCACCAAAGAGAACAAAATCTAGAATAGAAAATTGTATTGAGGTTTATTTGTCCTGACTTGGTATGAGCTCATTTCTGTTTAGCTTCCCACACAGGAGCCAAAATGTTAACATCATCCCAGGGCAGTTGTGCTCTGGGACACAAGTTTCTCTAAGTTAATTTCTGGATTTGCTTAAATTTTCCATAATGAACATGAAAGAAAGGAAGAGAAAAAACTTTCAAAAATTCATTTCCTCTACTTTGTTTAAACGCTCACAATCATATAAATAATACCATAATCACGCAATTACATATATAGTATAATAGTATACACGACTTTGCATAATATGTAAGTATATGTGCATGTCATGTATTATATACATTACAGTATTTTTTCTTTCTCTTTTTTAATTTTAATTTTTTTTCATGTTCCAAGATTCATTGTTTATGCACCACACCCAGTGCTCCATGCAATATGTGCCCTCAATTACCACCACCAGGATCACCCATCCCCCCCACCTCCCTCCCCTCCGTTTATGAGTGTTAACTAGCCTTAACCTAGACTAGGGCAGTGTCACCTAGTATGGTCCTTTTTTGAATATATACATATATATGAAATTTTGAAAATGAGTATATGGCATATGTCTGGCAGATTGAATTCATTTAAGTTTTTCCTAGGCTTATCTTAGACTATACTTCCATTTCTTGAATATTTTATTGGCTAGAAAGTTAAAACAAATTATCTGCAGAAACGAGAAAATGCTATGAGTTTTTATTTGCACTGAACATTCACCATCAATAGGAACTTACAAAATTTGGGACACAGTCAAGAAGTGATATGCTGCATTTCATTATTTGTAAAACTGAACTTATAGAAATAACACTACAGAATATAAAATGTCACTGTAGAATATTTTATCAGAAATATTGTCAGGGATATTAATTTTATCATCTTGGAAAAAAAGGAGTAGGTTGAAGCAGGTTCTACAGGACATGGTTAGCTGGAAGCAATCATTGCAATTCATTCTGAGGCAAAACCACTTGGAGGGACTACAGACAGAGAGACAGATCACTTTGGCAGAATCATACACAACATTCTCAAGACACGTTCCAACTCCACCACAGTGCCTTCCTCTCTCTCTCTTCTGTCTCTGCCTCTTTCTCTCTCTTCTCTTCCCCTCCCCTACATTTTGCTCTTATCCCTCTCCCTGTGTCCCCTCCCCCACCCCCAAAGACAGCTCACCAGCACAGGCCAGACTGTGCTCTCCATGCCCTGTTACTCCCTACTGCCCCAGTGGTCATATGTACACAGATTGAGCACACTAACTCTTCGTCCGTTCTCTGTATACACACAGCCTTCGTTTTTGAAAAAAAGACTTGGAGCTACTTCAAACGCAGGTATTATAATGAGCCTAATTCTCCCTCTAGTGGTGACGAGAGGGTTTTCCTGAAATTGCGTAAGCTTCTTCCCTAGAGGCCATGGCAGGTGAGAGTGGGAAAGAGGAAGGAAAAGCAGCAGGGTCCTCCCTCACCCCTGCAGGAGGTAAGCCAGCACCTGCAGCGCAGCGGCCGGGTTGGAGTACACAGTGGCAAAGTGTGGGCAGAGAGCCTCTTGTCCTCTTAGAGACCGACACTGAGTTTCTCCCAATCCTAGTCTGTCAGTTTGCTGCAGGACTTCAGGGAATGAAGGAGAAATCTCACAGTGCTACGTGTCAGACCACCAGCCCCACAGGAAAATCCTCCCTTGCATGAAAAACAAATCTTGTCTCAGACGACCCACTAGAATATGAATAAAACTAGAATGATCAGCTTTTCTAAATTCTAGGTGGGCTATATATAATCTTTATGAGTGTTCTGTTATCAGGAATGTTGGATCCTAAATACCATCACTGCAATTAGCTTTTCTTAAAAACAAATCAGCAATGTATTGTCATTGTCAAAGAATTGTTCAATCTTCAGATGTTATTTTCAGGTCTTACACCTTCTTTTCAACTAGAAGTACAGAGACAAAATCTGAAGTATTTTTAAACATTAAAAGGAACTCCTAAACCTCAGAAAGCAGTCAAGTGTCTGCAAGGAATCACCAAGGTCCAGGCATGATATAGTGTGTTGTAATGCATAATGAGCTTATCCATGGGTGTCAAGAATAGGGTGCTTTTCTCTCCAAGGAGTTACCAGGCCATCACCACAGAGCACAACTGTCAGAGCCTTTTCCAGGGACTCTGAACACCAGAAAGGCATTCCAGAGGGCAAACGAGAACCCTCTCAACATTAATAATAGTTTTGAAAGATGACACTGGACATCAGATTACTTTACATGTCTGTAAAACCCATTCAAAGAACAAAGACACTTACAAAGGAGAGGCATATATAGCAAATCAAGTAGTTTAAAATCTGGTTGTTGTTTTTTTTTTTTTTTTTTTTTTTGCAACAGATATGTAACCTCTATTATAAAGGCCAGGGAATGAACCGAGATACAGAACATACTAATATCATTACATCTGCTTTGGTGAAAAGGAAGGATGAAGAATCTCAAGAAATTGTTCATGTATTTGGGAAACCTTAGAAACCTTACTACTTCATGTTAAATACTAAGATATCTTCCTACTAAGCACACATACTAATGAGGACAATAGGCAGCTTTCCTTATAGCCTGTTAAGTAGCTATAAATCTAAACCATATGTAATTATCTGCATCTGAAATGCAGGTCACTTCGTCCAGCTGGCAGCCACAGAAAGGTCATGCAGATGCAACTTCAGATCAAGATGATGTATTTCAGACATCTACAGTATGCCTGGTGCTATCTGCTGGTCTTTCTGCCTCTAAACAGAGATACATCCAGGCAGAGTTGACTTCAGAAAGTGCACTTCCATAGGCTTCCCTAGCTCTGTTCTTAGACAGGAAGAAACTTGAGTTAAAAGGCCCAAGGAGTACTATGCCTGGTTGAGAGAGCTGCCTGTGTTTCACCAGCTGACATGGTCTCTGGCACACTGTCTGCCTTTCCCACTCTCACCTCTTAATAGGGGCAAGTGGAATGAAAGAGAGGACTGGAGTTTTCTTTCTCAGGGTCAAACACCCCTGTCAGAAGTGGAGAGTGAAAACGGGGGTCCCTTTATGGGTTCAAAGATTTGTTAATGCGCCTTCCTTCTTCACAAATACGAATGAAAATCCGAGACCTGACATTGCTTGCTGACACCTGCAGGGCTAACTGCCCATCAAAAGGCTCTCTAGCTCTCTGGCTTCCAGACTCAGGAAATGAACAAAGAATGTTTTGGGGAAAGGGGCATCCCAAAATTCTTGGGATGGGGGTGTTGGGGGTAATGGAGCTGTTCTGATTTCCAAAGTCTGCAGGCTATGGGCCAAAGAACTAGCCTGGGAGACAGAATTAAAGAAACCAAACCCAGAATATCCAGTTTTATTTACAGCAACAGGGTTTAACTCTTCTGGTTCCACTGCCCTTCCAACCTCATGAGCCAGGTTCATCCCTTCCAGGAGCTTCTCTAAGCTCCCATCAGTGGGTTGCTGTTTTAGGAGGCAGATTAAGGGTATTTGGGGTAAAATACTACCTTACAGTTACCAGGCAGAAGCCTTACTATCAATTTCAACGTGTTTGCCTTATTGGGTAAGTGTGTATATGTTCCTGGGTGCGAAAAGTGGCTCATCTAGAAGGGGTGCATGTGTACAGTGTGTGTTTGCAGGACCTGGCGGGGCGGGGCGGGGGGATCCTTTCTGAGAAGTAGGGTTCTTTCCCTTGCTCCAATCCTCTCCCACCTGCCCCCAGCCTGGATGCTCTTTGCCAGTGCGATCTAAACTAGGAAGCTAGGAAATCCTGACTTCTGGCTCCTGGGAAATTTCACAATGATGTGAATTATATAGAATGTCGGCCAGTGTGTGTGTGTGTGTGTGTGTGTGTGTGTGCCCCTGGAACACTTGTAGGAAGGGGGTAAATAAGAGGTAGACACCTTTGGTTCTTTATGGTAGTGGTTTTCAAAACCCCTTAAAACAACCAGATCCTAAAAGCTTCAGGAGAAGCCCCTTCATCTCAGAGTCCCACATTCGCAGTTGCAGGGGAGGCTGCGGCCACCCAGCCTGGAAGGGCCGATGGCCATGTACAGGGGGCAGTGGGACAGGTGAGGAGCTGGCCGACTTGCCCTCTTCTCCCGGTCTGGCCCAAGCCGGCTATGCCGCAACCCAGCCGACGGCGGGGCGCGCGGGGATTCCTTGCCGGCACACAGCGCCCCCCGCCGCCCTCCAGCCGGGCTCAGAGCCGCGGGGCTGCGGGGCCCGGCGCCACTTACCGCGCGTGCAAGCCCGAGAACAGGCAGAGGAAGAGCAGCAGCTTCGGGGCCATGGTGCGGTGGAGCTTGGGGAGCGACGTCCAGGGCCTCCAGCCGGGTGCGGCGTCCGCCGAGGCTCGGGCCTCGCCTCCTCCCGCTCTCCTCTCTCCCCGCCTCCCTGCCGCGGACTGCGGCGCCACACGGACTCCCGGCAGCCGCGGCCGGACAGGTGCGGGCTCCGGCTGCCCGCCGCGCCCCCGACGGCGGCGGGTCTGCGCGCGACTCCGCGGGGCGCACGCGGGACACCGGCCACCGCGGCGCGCCGCCCCCCGCCCGCGCTCGGGCGCCGGGTCCGCGCAGCCTGGTGGCTGGAGCTGGTGGGCGCGGGCCGTCCCTGGCCCTGCAGCCCCGCGGCCGGCCGAGGCACTGCCCCCTCCGCCGCGAGCTGAGCGCCAGTGCCCCGGCGGTGGGCTCTGCGCGCGGGGTGAGGCCGCCGCGCGCTCGGAGGTGGGGGCAGCGAGGCGGCCGTTCCTCTGGCAGCGCCGGCGAGGCGGTCCCGGCGGGGAGGAGTTTCCCCAATTACACGCCTGACAAAGCGCGCAGCGAAGAAAGCAAGGTTTGAATGGACTCGAGAGTTTGAGGCCGGGAAGGGGGCGGGGCTCAGCGGGGGAGGAGAGGTTTGGGGATCCCGCAGGCAGCCTTTGGAAGGATCCCAGGGACTGGCACCTCCTCCTTGAGAGCTAGCCCCCGAGCTGGGCAAAGTGCGTCCCTTCTGTCCTCTCAGCAGACGTGAAGGTTCTCCCGTGCTCCATGACCTCCTGTTGCCCGTGCTTCCCCGCGCATCTTCAGCTCGGTAGCCATGGCAAAGCAGTGAGACGGTCTGCTGAAAGCGCCCCTTCCATGCACATGCCCCGCTAGGTCTACTGAACTCCTATGCACCACTAAGATCCTGGGTGAAAAAGTGGCTTGCTAGGGATATTTAGGGAAAAGCACTCCTAATAATGTACCACTGTAACACATACCAATATCAGGTGAAAAAGTTAAAGGTAGGAGAGAGAAAGACCCTCCGTCAAAAAGTAGAAGACATTGTTTGATCGAACCAGGAGGAGCATTTTGTTCAGTGTATTTTCATTCCCCAAGGACTGAAAATTGCATTTGTGTTTTCATTTATAATAGCCACCCCTAAAGCTAGTCTGTCACCGAGTATTACAATATTAGCATAGTTTAGAATAAATCCGCTAAGAAGTTTGCTTTTATACTGCAAAAAATAGTTCTTATAAGTGTTTTATATTTGAAATGTTATTCATATAATTATGAAAGAGTATGATAACCGTTTCTTAATATTGTCAACAATTTTTGTTCATAAAATATATAGAACAGTAAGTTGGAAGTTGTCTGGTGTTTTCTCTCTTATTTCTAGTTCATCAACATGACCACGGTCATGAAGTCGGGTGGAGTGGAGTCAAGGATGACAGTACTGGTTGCTTCCTTGTCATTACTGTCTTCCTGTCTCTGTGTGGCCTTGAGCTCACCCCAGCTCATCGCTTCTCAGGGTTCCTTCTGGTATCCCCCTCTGCCTTCCACATCTTTCTTACTTAAATGCACAAACCCCATTCAAGTCTTATTTTCTAAGAGGACCCCCAACATTCCAGCATTCTGCCACTTCCAGAAATTCTTCCAGCTTCAGGGGAATATGAGCTTTTATCATATTCTGCCCTAATCTCTAATTTTCTCTATCACATAACTGAACACTTTAAAAATCAGTTAGGTAATGACTTATCATTTGTTACTTGCTTATAGAAATATGTCAGATGTTCACATAGTTTTGAAATGTGTGAGAAAACTGCAAGTAAAGAAAGAATTCTGACCCTCAATTTTTAACACAGCAATAGGAAAGTATGTAAAAACAACCTTCAGATATGAATAACATAAGGGAGCACAGGGCTGAAGTGAAGGCTTTTCTGTGATTGACTCATTTTTAACTTTCCTAGCAATCTTCCTATTTCTAAGATGGAGGGAATAATATAGAGAAGTTAGGTCACTTCCCTATCTCACAAGTTGAGAGCTGGAAGTTAAAACCCAGACAGTCGGCTCCAATGTCTCAGTCTCAATCACTATGTCATACCGTCTCTCAGATGAGTAGGAGCTCAGTGAACAATTGTTGTTTCCCCCTTTGAGCAAAGTTTTAGGCTTGTAGCTGCATTCGTTATTATTTGAGCACGAGTAAAATGTTTACTAGATTTATAATAAAAATAGAGCAACACTTAAGTATTTTTGAAGCTCTTCTGGCCTTTGGAATGCTCTGCTCCACTTACTGGACCTAATGGGTCAGCTTGGAGACATGAACATTTTACCTTCAAAAGCTCCCTTTCTCATGTTGAGGTCTGAAGCAAAATGTTCCCTCTTCTTTCCTCTTCTCTCCTCTCCTCTTTTCTCCTCTCCTCTCCCTTCCTCTCTTTTTTTATAAGCAAACTGAGTTGAGAGGAAGGAAAATCCAAAACAAGCTTTCTGGGCATAAGTGTAAAAGCAAAATGCAAGATCCAAAATATAGAATCTGCAAAGGACAAACTTTCAGGCTTTGATTTTTATTTTCCTCGTTGCCCAGTTTGACCGGAGGGGAGGGGAGGGGAGGGGAAGGGAAGGAAAAGAAAGGAAAAGGGATGGCTGGGGGGTGGGGGGATCTTTACAGAGCATGCGCGGTGTGTACTCTCCGTTTACCTCCGCTCTCTCCATCTTCAGCACCAGAGACACTGACAGTTCCACTTGGGTGCGCGGGACTTGCGTTCACTCAATTCCCCAAGTTCTCAGGAAGACAAAGGAAAATAAAACGTAACACAAGAGGTAAGGGTGGGGGATCGACCCACTCAACCCAAACACGCGCACTTCTGTGACTATGGAACATCTTCCAGCAATGCATGCGGTTTGTTTCGACTTTTGCATCCGGTCTAGTCTTCAGGATTTCGGGGAAAGACCCGGGCTGGCCTGCACAGCGTGCGGGTTAACCTGCATCTCTGCAGCAGGCGGGAAGGAACCCACGGAGGCAGCCAGAGTGGCTGCTGGGTTAGGGATCCTCTTGCGGCGTCTCTGAAAAATACCTCTGGCTTTCTTTCCTGGCCTCGCTTCCCCTCCTGCAGGCGTGAAGGAGCAGAGCCAGTCCCCGTGCTGAACATAACCGGACCACGGCATCGGTTCTGCGTTTTACTCTTTATTGCTTCTGAATTTTGTTTGAATACAATCTCCCCGGCTCTCAAAATTATGCTTCTGAATTGTATTATGATGTTTCATACTTGTTTAAAAAAAAACAAAAACTTCTCTTCATCACTGAAAAATATTAAGAGAACTCACACAACAAAATGCACTCATCTTAAAATTATGGCTCAGTGAATTTTTATACGTCCATATGCCCTATGTGTAAGAAAAGCACGTATATATCATCCAGATAAAGATTTAGAACCTATTCCAGGTGCTCCCTCCCAGTTACTGGGTCGTTTTCCCAGGCAGTCCTGACCCCAGGTCAACACGCTGTCACAATAGACTTGTTTTTTTGCCTGTTCTTGAAGCTCACGCGGAATCATGTAGTATGTTCTATTTAACATGCGACTTACCTCACCCAATACAGTGTCTGCAAGATGTATTCATTCCTTACGCTTTATTACACACATGGTTATTTCATTGTGGTTTTCAATATACTACATATTATTTATCTGATATAAACATATTGGTACATTTTTTGTGTTGAAATATGCGCTCATTTCTCTTAGTTTTCTGACTAAAAATGGAATTCTTAGATCACAGGAAGGGTATATGTTTAGTTATAATAACCATTACTCAAGAGATTTTCAGAGTAGTTGTGTCAATTCACCACCCATTAGCTACGAGTGAGTTCCATACATTAGCTTCGGTGATATGTGGTTTTATAGCTTTTTTAAAAAATGATAGCCATTCTTTATTTTATTCTAATTCTAATTTCACTGAGTGCCTTTCAAATTCTTACTAGCCATTAGAATATCTTTTATGAAGTGTCATTCAAGTCTTTGGCCCATTTTAAAATTAGCCTGGTCCTCTTCTTTTTATTTTTAAAAGCTTATTATGTATTTCTGATATGAGCCCTTTAACGTGTGTTGTCATGAATATCTTTTCTCAGTCGATAGTTTGCCTTTACATTCTCTGAATAGTGTTTTATGAACATTATTGCTTTGTGTCCTATGTAATAAATGATAGCATACTCAACCATTGGAAATATAGTATACCAGGTTTTCTTCTGAAAGCTTTAGAAGAAAACTCCTATTTTAGGTCTAGATTTTGTTTCTAATTAGTTTTAGTATATGACTTTATTTATGAGTCACTGTTTATTTATTTTTATGCTGACAACTAACTGACCTAGCATGATTTATTTAAAATACCATCTTTTTACCACTAAATTTGCATAAATCAGTTGACAATATATGAATGCATCTTTTTTGCTGAGTTTTATTCTCTTGATCTCTTTGTCTATATTTGGACCAATATCACACTTTTGAAAATTACTAAAGTTTCAAAATTATTCTTAATAGTATTATTTTTAGTACTCTGAATTTATTTCTTTGGCTGTTCTAGGCTGATTGCATTTCCATAGAAGTAAGCTTCCCCCAAGTTTTTAAACTATTTACTCCAAAATTTTCACAAGCTTAAAAAGTAACTGATAAAAATAATACACAGGGGGCGCCTGGGTGGCTCAGTGGGTTAAGGCCTCTGCCTTCGGCTCAGGTCATGATTTCAGGGTCCTGGGATCGAGCCCCACATCGGGCTCTCTGCTTAGCAGGGATCCTGCTTTCCCCCTCTCTCTCTGTCTGTCTCTCTGCCTACTTGTGATCTCTCTGTCAAATAAATAAAATCTTTAAAAAAAAATAATACACAGATTTCATATAATATAATCTACAGCCTGTAGTCAAATTTTGGTAATTGTTCCAATTACATATTTCAAACCATTTCCTCTCATGTACTCCGAGATCCCACTCAGGGTCACACAATTTACAAGTTATTGTGTTCCTTTAGTCTGCTTTTAATCTAGAACATTTCTTGGCCTTTCTTGATCTTTCATAACATAGATGGTTTCAGTAGAGAAAGTGATTTTGTAGAATGCATCTCAGTTAACGTTTACCTGCTGTTTCCTCTTGCTCAGATTCGAGTTATAAATTTTTGGCACAAATCCACCATAATAATGTTGATTTTCTCACATAAGGGGAACATATGTTGGTTTATCCTATATGGATATTGCTGATCACTTGGTTAAATTGATATCTATTTCTCCACTGAAGCAACTTTTTTTTCCTTCTTCTTGAATTATTGTTAACTATTCTTTAGGACAAATTTTTTGAAAACATTTAACTATTTTAGTTTTACCTTACATTGGTGGCTCTTCCCTGATAGTTGTAAGGATTCATTAATTTATTTGAGAGAGAGAGAGAGAAAGAGAGAGAGAGAGAGAAGTGTGAGTGGGGTGAGGGACAGAGAGGCAGGGCTGGATCCCAGGCCCCATGAGATCATGACCTGAGCCTAAACCAAGAGTCTGGAGTTCAACTGACTGAGTTACCCAGGCATCCCACTTGCTAGTTGTAAAAGGTAATTTTGTTGTTCCTTCTACATTTATGAGTTATTATTAGTATACTATAAGGAAACACTTTCTTTCTTATCATTTTCAGCATGGATTCATGGTTTCTTGTTTTATTCAGTGCTTTTTAATCCATATCTGTAATTATCTGTTTTCTCATATTATCCAAGATTTAGACAGTAGGAGCCTCTCCAAGCTGACATCCTTTTAGTATATTCCCAGTATACTTTTGAGCACATTCTTACTTTGTGGTGCAAGAAGATTCTCAAGGCCCACTCAAAATTTCCTTTTCCAGCCCTCAAAGCCACAATTTCTTCTTGTTTCCTTTTAATCAGGTATGATATTTAGAAAACAAGATCTAATTCTTCTGAAGTGTCATTGGTTTGAGGCTTTCTAGAAGGGTGAGCTAGAATGAATATATATATATATATGTATATATTCTACTACACTATATTACACTATAATGTACACTATACTATGCTACTATAGAATATTATATATCATACATCTTATATAATATTATAGAATTAATTATATATAATATATAACATGATAGGAAATATGTTGTATGTTACATATGTATAATACATTATATCATATATTATATTATTAATGAGTACTAATGCTATTCCCATAGCATTCTTCCTTACCTTTGCACTTCTATTTATAACTTTCTTCTTTCACATTGAGACTCCCAGTCCTCAACAAAATTAACATATTTATTAATTTGCTCAACCCTACAATATAGGCAAGGTAGTTTCGGAATTATTGTAATCATAACTACAATGAAAAGCAGATTTCAAGATTGAGTTTAAGATTTCTTTTCAGATCTTTTTGTCCCACCCTTTTATAAGATTTTATTTATTGATTTGAAATAGAGCAAGAGTGAGAGAGAGAGCACTAGCAGGGGGAGCATCAGGCAGAAGGAGAAGCAGCCTCTCCACTGAGCTGGGAGTCCAACGCGGGTCTCGATCCCAGAGCTCTGAGATCATGACCTGGACTGAAGGCAGACGCCACCCAAGTGCCCCTGTCTTCTTTAAATTAAGAATTCAAGAATATAATCAAAATATTGTGTTCAAAAGTTACTTGGTTTAAGTTTTGTTTGTTTGTTTGTTTTTGTTTGTTTGTTTGTTTGTTTTCCCAATGAGAGTATGCTATTAATTTGAACTGGAGCAGACTTCATTTGTATCCGTTTGTACTCAACTTTAGGGATTTTTTCCCCTTCATCGTAAATTTAAATTTATTTTCTAATATGTAAAGTATTAATATGATTCTCAAAGTCAAAACTATACAAAGAGGAGTAAGGAATACACAAAAGAATGTCATTCCACCCTATCCTTTCCATTTGCCTCTCACCACACATACCCTTACCCTTCTTGTATATAACTTATTCCATGAATTTCTGCTTTATGTTTTTCCTTTCTTTCCTTTTTTTTTTTTTACAAAAAATAAATAGGTGAATAACTATTTTCTCATTCCTTTCCTTTGTTTTTTTATATTGCATGCTAGGTAAAATTTTTTTGCATGTTCTCTTCTTTAACTTCTTCAATAATGTATTTTGGAAACCACTCTATACCAGTTACTGCCATTCTTATCCATTCTATGTAGTTACTCTGTGAATAAATACTACCATTTTTAAATCATTCTACTTTGTTGGGGTATTTTAGTAATTTTCAATCTTTTGCAATTAAATATAATGCTAGATTATATATCCTTGTGCATGTTTATTTCCATTACGTTGGAGATGTGTCCATTTCCTTCATTTTTCATATATTTAAATATGTATATATATTTACTTTTAAATATAAAATGTAAACATTTTATATTTTATTTTACATTTACATTTATAAATGTAAACATTTTATATTTTAGCAAATTGCCTTCCTACACTTTTTGAACATTTTTCTGTAAGATTCCTTCATATCTTGTCCTTACACTTCAAGAATTTATATTTTTATATATTATGGTTATTTTTCTATAGTATGTGTTATAAATAATTCCTTCCCACTTGTCATTTTTCATTTGACTTGGTTAAATTTTTCTCAGCATGCAAATTTTAAAAATATTTTTGTGGTCAAATTTATCACTATTTTTTTTGCATCTTGATTTGGATATAGTTGGAAAGTTTTTCCCTACATTTAAGTTATAAAAGAATTCACCCATTATTTACTCTGATACCTATGTGCTTGCATTTCTTATGTTTATATCTTTGGTCTATTTGGAGTATATTCTTGTGTAATGTGTGAGGTATGAATGTAATTTTAATATTTTCCAAATGGCTATCCAGATCTCCCCACACTATTTATTCAAAAGTTCAAGATTGCCCCACTGATTTAAAATATCACCATTATCATATACTAAATTTCTATATGTACCTAGATCTGACTTTGAATATTTATTCAATTCCAATGGCTGTTTCACTACTAATGTGCTAATAACCCCATTTTAATCACAGAGACTTTGTACTATGTTTTAACATCTGTTTGGGTTAGCAATAGCTCTTAGTCTTCTTGTACAGTATTTTCATATACTTTTATGTATTTTTCCAAATTAATTTTACTCTCCACTTATACAGCTGCAGAGAAAAACTTTCTTCATCTTTACCAAATAAATTAACTTAGGGATAATTGACAACTTTATGATATATTGAATTGTCCTAGACAATAATAAGGTATATTTATTCATTTATTTATTTATTTATTTTTAATTTAAATTAAATTCATTGACATACAGTGTATTCTTAGTTTCAGATGCAGATTTTAGTGATTCATCAGTCTTATATAATACCCACTGCTTACTACATCATGTGCCCTCTTTAATGTCCATCACCCAGTTACCCTATCCCCCTACACCTTCCACTCCCGCAACCGTTTGTTTCCTATGATTAAGAGTCTTTTATGGTCTGTCTCCCTCTCTGATTTCATCTTGTTTTATTTTTCCCTCCATTCCTCTATGATTTTCTGTTTTGTTTCTTAAATTCCACATATAAGTGAGATCATATGATAATTGCCTTTCTCTGATTGAGTTATTTCGCTTAACATAATACCCATGTCATTTCAAATGGCAAGATTTCAGTTTTGGGTGGCTGAGTAGTATTCCATTGTATATATACATATACCACATCTTCTTTATCCATTTGTCTGTCAATGGACATCTGAGTTCTTTCTGTAGTTTGACTATTGTGGACATTGCTGCTATAAACACTGTGGTGCTTAGATCACTACATCTGTACTTTTGGGATAAATCCCTAGTAGTTGCAAGGTATCTCTATTTTCAACTTTTCGATGAACCTCCATACTGTTTGCCAGAGTGGCTGTACCAGCTTGCATTTCCAACACTGTGTAAGAGGGTTCACCTTTCTCCACATCCTCTCCAATGTCTGTTGTTTCCTGACATTAATTTTAGCCATTCTGACCAGTGTAAAGTGGTTATCTCTTTGTGGTTTTCATTTTCATTTCCCTGATGCCAAGTGATGTGGAGATTTTTTTTTCATTTGTCTGATAGCCATTTGGATGTCTTCTTTGTAGAAATATCAGTTCATGTCTTCTGCCCATTTCTTGATTGGATTATTTGTTCTTTGATGGTTGAGTTTGAGAAGTTCTTTATGCATTTTGGATACTAGCCCATTATCTGATAAGACATTTGCAAATATCTTCTCACATTCTGTCAGTGGTCTTTGGTTTTGTCAATTGTTTCCTTTGCTGTGCAAAAGCTTTTTATCTTAGTGAAGTCCCAATAGTTCATTTTTGCCTGTTTCCCTTGCCTTTGGAGACATATCTAGCAAGAAGTTGTTGCAAGCAGGGTCACAGAGGTTGCTGCTTGTGATCTCCTCCAGGATTTTGATGGATTCCTGCCTCACATTTGGTCTTCCATTGATTTTGAGATTATTTTTGTGTATAGTGTAAGAAAATGGTCCAGTTTCATTCTTTAGCATGTGACTGTCCAATTTTCCCAACACCATTTGTTGAAGAAACTATCTTTTTTCCACTGGGTATTCTTTCTTGCTTTGTCAAAGATGAGTCAACCATAGAGTTGAGGGTCCATTTCTAGGTTCTCTATTCTGTTCCATTGATATATCTGTGTCTGTTTTTGTGTCAGTACCATACTGTGTTGATGATTACAGCTTTGTGATGTAGTTTGTAGTTCAGAATTCTGATTCACCAGCTTTGGTTTTCTTTTTCAACATTACCTTGGCTATCCAGGGTCTTTCCTGGTTCCATATAATTTTAAGATCATTTGTTTCAGCTCCATGAAAAATGTTGCTGGTATTTTGATAGTGATTGCATTGAATGTATAGATTGCTAGGTAGCGTAGGAATTTTAGCAACACTTCTTCTTCCAATCTCTAACCATGAAACGTTTTTCCATTTATTTATGTCTTCCTCAATTTCTTTCATGAGTGTTTTATAGTTTTCAGAGCACAGATCTTTTGCCCCTTTGGTTAGATTTATTCCTAGGTATCTTATGGGTTTTGGTGTAATTGTAAATGGGATTGATTCCTTAATTTCTTTTCCACCAGTCACATTGTTATTGTATAGAAATGCAACTTATTTCTGTGCACTGATTTTATAACCTGCCACTTTGCTGAATTCCTGTATGAGTTCTAGTAATTTTGTGGTGGAGTCTTTAGGGTTTTGCACATAGAGTAACATGTTAACTGCAAAGAGTGAGAGTTTGTCTTTTTCTTTGGTGATTCAGATGCCTTTTACTTCTTTTTGTTGTCTGATTGTTGGACTAGGACTTCTAGTACTATGTTGAACAACAGTGGTGATAGTGGACATCCCTGTCCTGTTCTTGACCTCAGGGGAAAATCTGTTTTTCCCCATTGAGAATGATATTTGATGTGGACTTTTCCTATATGACTTTTATGATATTGAGGTATGTTTCCTCTATCCCTACACTACGGAGAGGTTTAATCAAGAAATATATTGTACTTTCCCAAATGCTTTTTCTGCATCTACCGAGAGGATCATGTAGTTCTTGTCCTTTATTTTATTAATGTAGCTTATCAGACTGATTGATTTATGGATGTTGAATCTCCCTTGAAACCCAGAAATAAATCCCACTTGATCATGGTGAAGAATCCTCTTAATATACTGTTGGATCCTATTGGTTAGTATCTTGGTGAGAATTCTGGGCACCTGGGTGGTTCATTCATTAAACATCTGCCTTTGGCTCAGGTCATGATCCCACAATCCTAGGACTGCTCCATTCTCTCTCTCTCTCTCTGTATCAAATAAATAAAATCTTAAAAAAAAAAAAGAATTTTCACATCTATGTTTACGAGGGATATTAGTCCCTAATTCTCCTTTTTGGTGGGCTCTTTGTCTGGTTTGGGGAGAAAGGTAACTCTGGCTTCATACAATGAGTTTGGAAGTTTTCCTTCCATTTCTATTTTTTGAAACAGCTTCAGAAGAATAGATATTAATTATCTTTAAATGTTTGGTAGAGGTCCCCTGGGAAGCCATCTGGCCTTGGTGGTTGTTTTTTGGGAAAGTTTTGATTACTGCTTCAGTTTCTTTTTGGTTACGGGTCTGTTCAGGTTTTCCATTTCTTCTTGTTCCAGTTTTGGTAGTTTATATGTTTCTAGGAATGTATCCATTTCTTCCAGACTGCCTAATTTTTTGGCATGTACTTGCTCATAATATGTTCTTATAATTGTTTGTATTTCCTCAGTGTTGGTTCTGATCTGTCCTCTTTCATTCATTTACTTATTTGAGTCCGTTCTTTTTTTTTTTTAGTCTGGACAGGGGTTATCAATCTTATTAATTCCTTCAAAGAACCATCTCCTGGTTCATTTATCTCTTCTACTATTCTTCTGGTTTCACTTTCATTGTTTTCTCCTCTAATTTTTTTTTTATTACTTCTCTTCTCCTGCTGGGTTTAGACTTTATTTACTATTCTTTCTCCAGCTCCTTTAGGTATAAGGTTAGGTTTTGTATTTGAGACCTTTCTTGTTTCTTGAGAAAGGCTTGTATTGGTATATACTTCCCTCTTATGACTGCTTTTGCTGCATCCCAAAGGTTCAGAACAGTTGTGTTTTCATTTTCTCTTGCTTCCATTAACTTTTTAAATTCTTCTTTAATTACCTGGTTGATCCATTCATTCTTAAGTAGGATGTTGTTTAACCTCCATGTGTTTGAGTTCCTTCCAGCTTTCCTCTCGTGATTGAGTTCCAGTTTCAAAGCATTGTGGTCTGAAAATATGTAGGAGATAATCCTAGTCTTTTGGAACCAGTTGAGACCTGATTTGTGACCCAGTATGTGATTTATTCTGGAGAATGTTCCACATGCATTTGAGAAGAATGTGTATTCTCTTGATTTAATATTTCTGTGAAGTCCATCTGGTCCAGTGTGTCATTCAAAGTCGTTGTTTCCTTGCTGATATTCTGCTTAAATGATCTGTCCCTTGCTGTGAGCAGAGTGTTATGGTCCCCTACTATTATTGTATTATTGTCAATGTGTTTCTTTAATTTTGTTATTAATTGGTTTAAATAATTGGCTGCTGCCATATTAGGGGCATAAATATTTAAAATTGTTAGATCTTTTTCTTGGATAGACCCTCTAATTATGATATAGTATCCTTCCTCATCTCTTACTACGGTCTTTGGTTTACAGTCTAATTTGTCTTATATAAGGATTACTGTCCCAGCTTTCTTTTGATGTTAATTAACATGATAAATTGTTTTCCACCCCCTCACTTTCAGTTTGGAGTTTTGTAGTTCTGTGTAATTGGTAAAGTTGGTATTAACTGAATGTTCTTGCTGATCTTCTGGGGGAAGGATCTGTTGTGCTCATTCTCTGGTGCCCTTGCCAGGTGGAATTGCACCGCCCAATCCATTGAGGATTGCCCTCAATCACGAGAGGAAAGGAACAGGCTTAGTGTCAGGTCTCTGGATTGCTCTAGGTGGCTTTTGTTTCCTGATGGATTTCCACACCACTTTAGAGGATGAAAATGAAAATGGTGGCCTCCTGATCTCTAGCTCCAGAGTTGAAAGATCACGCACCCTCCTCTTCAGTGGACCCTCAAGGAAAAGCAATCAGTCACTCTGTCCAAACTCTGTGCCTACTCAGCCTGTGAATAACCATTTCTATCTTAGGCGTGCAACCTCAGTCCGGGTCCCCAAACCTTCTGGACTATTGTGGTGTGCACCTGCACCACTCCTCCCAGGGGAAGGGGAGGCATCACCCTGGTTCTGCTGCTTGCTAGGCCCCTATTCAGAGAGTAGTTGCCTGACCATGCTAGGGTTTGCAGTTTATGGCAACACCTAGCTGAGAAGTCACTCTGGAGCCTGCTGATTGCAGCTGGCTTTCCCATGCCAGTGCCTGGGAACTCTGCCACACTCAGACACCCTTGTTCTTTCGGTGACCCCAGGGACCCGTAGACCACACTGTCTCACCTAGGATTATGCCCCATTTTGCCATCTGAGTGCCTTTTGGGCAGGGATGTCCCTCACTGGAGCAGACTTCTAAAAGTTCTGATTTTGCACCCTGAGGCTATATCACTTTCTGGTAGCAGGCTTATGGAGGTACCCTCCCCCTGTACTTAATCTTCTGATATATTGCCTCAGATTCAGTTCTCTGCACCTCCTACCTTGCAAAAAGTGGTCGTTTTTCTATTTGTAGAATTGCAGCATTCATTTTCTTAGATCTCCAGGTACTCCAGGTCTTCCAGGTGAGTCACAGGTGTTCAGAATGATTTGATAGCTCTCTAGCTGAATTCCACTGACCAGATGAAACTAGGGAGCCCGACTCCTTTGCCATCTTCCTCCCTCCCCTGTGTAGACATTTCTTGATAAAGTTATTTTCTTTTCTTCTATGGAAAATGGTCTCCTTAAGCTAAAGCTGTCTATTTTTGATGAGGTTAATTTCAATAAGCTGTATTTCATCTAAGAAATCATCCATAACATCCATTTTCCATGTTTTTGAATAAAGGCATGCTAAGTACTCTTTCTGTTTTGACTTCTTTTTGTTTTTCTCTGTATATGTGGTATCATTTCTTATTTTGTGTGTGATTCCCTTTTATCCCTAAATTGATTGTACATTTCATTTTATCACCAGAGTTTTTGTTCATTAGTTAGGTCTACTGTTTTTATACGCTCTACATCATTAATTTTTGCTTTTATCTTTATTATACTTACCTTGTGCTTTCTTTTGGTCTATTTCATTGTTTTACTTCTAGCTTTTTGAGTGAGAATTTAATTCCTTTTTTATGCATTTTTTCATTTTATTGATATAAGTGTTTAAGAATATGAATTTTCTTCTGGCATGCCTTAAATGTATCTCATAGACTTTTATGAGCAATTTAAAATTACTTTTTTTGTAATTTTGGTAATTTTTATGTCTCCTTTTTATTCTTATACTATTTAATGGAAGAATTTTTAACTTTCTAGTTGGAAAAGATTTTTTTTAATTTTGTCTTTAATTTCTAGTTTTATTACTTATGATCAAAGTACTGTTCATGAAATTTCTACTTTAAAATGTACTGGTGTTTTTTAATATTAGTGAATATTCTAGTAAGTGATTAATTTTGCCACTGTTCCATATCTATTTGAGAAGTATATTCTTAATTATGAGTGTGTAATATTCAATATATATCCATAAGACCCACTTCATTCTACTGTTTATTTTTTTTATATTTACTTACTTTTTGTTCTCTTGCTTTTCCTTGTCTTAGTATTGGTGTGTTACAGTTTCTAAGATTTATGTATTTATATCTCTGTCTTCTTTCATCTCGCATAGTTTCTGCCTTGTATGGATGATCATTGTATACTTTAGTGTATTTCTAGATATTCTGTTATGTCGTTGTTTGTAGTTGTGGCTTGTCACGTTCAATTAGTTGATTCCTGAATGCTACCTTGCCTGATGCCGGGATTTCAAACCTGCTTTCTTCTAGTTTTCATTTATCTTGCATATCTTTGCTGTGATCTTTGTATTTGGCCTTTTTGGATCACTGGGTTTTTTGGGTATTTCTTCTATAGAACATAAAATTGGGTTCTACACTATGAACTTACTTAAAAATATTTTACTTTTTTTTTTTAAGATCTTATTTATTTACCTGTCAGAGAGATAGAGTACAGGCAGGTAGAGTGGCAGGCAGAAGCAGAGGGAGAAGCAGGCTCCCTGTGGAGCAAGGAGCCTGATGTGGGACTCGATCCCAGAATGCTGGGATCATGACCTGAGCCAAAGGCAGATGCCCAACTGACTGAGCCACCCAGGCATCCCAAAAATATTTTACTTTTGACAGAAGAGATTAGATCTTCACCTTTATAATAAGACTCACTTTGGTATCAGGTCTAAACTGTCTCTATGTGGTATGTCTTCTTTGTTCTTTTTGGATTTCATTTTGGAATACAGTTTACTCTCCACTTTGGCTGTTTTGAATGTCCTTCTCTTTTGCCTCTTACCTCTACAACAGTTAAGAAAGTAGTTCTATCCTCCTCTTTCTCTGTCCTTCCTGCTCTCGTTTTTCAGTTTTATTCTTTTGCTTTGTCACAGTGTTTAAAATTTGTATACTATTCTCCTACTCTCATTGCATTTTAGATCCAAAATTAAACATATGAAGTACTTACTATCAGTTATTTTTAACAAAGTTTCCCGAGTCTTACCAGGATTAAAAGTAATAAATTTTTTACTTCATCAAAAATAATATGAGTACATTGAATATCCTAACTCCAATCAGACGTCCTCTTCCTGCTACATCACATGCTATAATTGTCCAGGACTTTATTTTTATCTTTTATTTTCTTCTCACACATTAGGCAATGTTTAAATTGTTTTGTGTCTTTAGTGCAAGTTTAGATTTATCGACACATTCACAACATTTTTGCTCACATTTCTTTCTTTCTTTTTTTTTTTTTTTTTTTTTTTTTAAATTTTTTTATTTATTTGACAGAGGTCACAAGTAGGCAGAGAGGCAGGCAGAGAGAGAAAGGAAGGGAAGCAGGCTCCCTGCTGAGCAGAGAGCCCGATGTGGGGCTCGATCCCAGGACCCTGGGATCATGACCTGAGCCGAAGGCAGAGGCCCTAACCCACTGAGCCACCCAGGCGCCCCCATTTCTTTCTTTCTATCAGAACTTCCTTCTAGTATCTTTCTCCATCTCCTAGAATTTCCTTTAGTGAGGATCATTTGGCATTAAATCTCTGATTTTATTAACCTAAATATGTCTCCACTGTATTTTCTTTTTAAAAATATATTTGTCTTGGGTACAGAATTTAATTTGAAGTTATTTTCTCTTAACTCTCATTATCTTCTGGTTTCTCATATGCAGTGGAGAAAAGAGGTATCAATTTAACATTCATTTTGTCTTTTTTTCTCTGCATTTTTATTAATTTGGAAAAGCATGGAAATTTTAACTAATTAAACATTTTTTATCTATGTAATTGCAGATTCATATGAACTTGTAAAAAACAATACAAAGAAACCTCAGGTATCCTTTAATAAATTTCTTCTACAGGTAACAATTGTGGCATGATGGCACAATATTATAGCCAAAGTATTGGCATTAATACAATCAAAATATAGAATACTTCCCTTACCACTGGGATCTCTCATGTTGTCTTTTTATAACAATGCCCACTCATTCTCACTTCCACCCCTGGTATACCAATTCTTTAGCCTTATGTAACATTTATTCCACAGAAATCTTGATCACATTTCTCATTCAAAAAAGGGAAGACACTCAAATGCCCATGACCATTTTACCTGGAAGGAAAGATATTTAGGCATTTGAGTCTGTTCTATTTCATGGACTGTGGCAGTAGTGTGCCTGGACAACCAGAGACTTGGAGGGAATATAGTTGGAATATTGGCAACAAGGTCGTCTGGGGAAGATGCATAGGGAAAGAACTTTTCATATGTGCACAGAAGAAAGACATATATGTCCCATGAGAATGCTCACCAAGAGATGACCTCAGCAGAGATGACTTTTAATAATTAAGGAGGCAGTATGACCCCTGCTTGGGATACTAGACAACCTCTTTTTTCAGCCACTTATGTCATTGACCAATAGGCTAATGAACAGAGGCCATGGTGTCAAGGATGGAAGTTTTGCATAGACTTAGCAACATGGACTTTCACTCAAATAGGCCAACATGGCTACAGCCACTGCTGAGAGCCCAGTCTTCCAGCATCAGAGAGCTACACTGTGTCTTCAGTGTGGCACCAGTTCTCATGGTGATCAGTTCCCATGGTGTTACCTGGTGGTAGAGGCTGATTACTTTGGACTGCGTCCATTGTAAAAAGGGAGTGTTTTGCTGTTTTTGGAAAAGGTACTTACTCTGGATATAAAGTTGCCCTCCCTGCCCATAAAGCTTCTGCCAAAAGCACTTTCCTTGGACTTAACAGAATTCCTTATCCACCACCATGGTATTCCAGACAGCATTGCTTCTGATCAAGAAATTCATTCACAACAAATAAAGTATGACAATGAGCCCACACTCATGGAATTCATTGGTCTTACTATGTTCCTCATTATCCTGCAGCAGCTTTCTTAATAGAATGGTGAAATAGTGGTATAGACTAAATGTTCGTATTCACCTAAAATTCATATGTTGAAATACTAACCCCACTGTGATGACATTAGGAGGGCCTTTGGGAAGTTATTAGGTCACGAGAGTGGAGACTTCATGATAGAATTAGCATTCTTAGAAGGGATTAACAAGGCTTGATTTCTTTCTCTCTGCTCTCCTCTATAAAGAGGACACAACGAGAAGACAACCTTTTGAAAACCAGTGAAGTGGGCTCTCAGCAGACACTGCTGGCACCTTGATCTTGGACTTCTCATCATCTGAACTATGGGAAAGAAGTGTTTGTTGTTTCCGCTACCCAGTCTCTGGTCATTTGTTATAGCAGCCAGAACCAACTAAGACAAATACCCCTTGAAGACTCAGCTATGACACTGGTTAATTGGCAATACCTAGCAAAATTTTGGTTCCCATCCCCTTGATCTTGGACTCTACTGGTCTAGAGAGCTCAGATCCAAAGGCAGGAATTCTTCCACCTAGGGACATAACAGTGATTCCATTGAAAACTAAAAGATGAGACTGGCAACCAGGCATTTTGGGGTCCTCATGCTTCTGAATCAATAGGCCAAAAAAGAGTCACCACTGGGTGGATTGACTGACCCTGATTACCAAGGAGAACCTGGACTACTGTCACTTAATAGAGGTAGGAAAGAGTATATCTGGAATACAGGAGACCTCTTGGGGCATCATTTCGTACTCTCATGTCCTGTGATTAAAGCCGATGGAAGACTTCAACAACCCGGAAGAGGCAGGACTGTTAATAACAGACACCTTTCAGGAATGGACCGGGTTCACCCTGTCAGGTGAAATGCTTGCTGAGAGTAAAGCAAACATGAAATGATTTGTGGAAGGAGGTGTTTGTAAATGCCAGCTCCAACCATGAGGGCGAGTTCAGAAATGAGGACTAATAGTTATAAATATTTCTTTATTTTGGTGTGAATACTTTTGTATGGATATACAAATATTTTTTGTTTTTTTTTTCTCTTTATTATGCCTTCATCTAATAGAAAATGTGTTGATAGTAGTTAATTTTCTATCTCATTATTTAAGATATGAGATATCAGGATGGATGAATAGCACCCAAAGACTGCATACTCATCTTGGGAAGATGTTGGTGTGTTTCTGGTTGTGGATAGGTTAGTTGTATCATGTTATGCGGAGATATAACTTTGTTATTATCTTTATCAGGAGACCAAATGAATACAGTTTAAGGAGACATTAGATACAGTTTGAGGGTACTAATCTGCCAAGGGGTAGACTGTGGTGGCATTTTGATATGTGAATTTGGTTAGGCTACTGTTACCAATTATCCAAACAAGCATTAACCTAGGTACTGTTATGAAGGGAATTTGCAGATGTAATTAAAGTCTCCAGTCACCCATCCTGGTGGTCTGCCCTATAGACTTTAAATTTGCTTAGTCAGCCCCTACATTGTGTAAGCAATTATATATCTATATTATTTATATCTATATATATCCAGCTGATTTGCTTCTCTGGGTTACCGTTGACAATACAAAATCATAAAAATCATTTGGAGGTATACCGTTAGTTCTAGTAGCAAATTAAAAGGACCACAAAAGGAACCCCTGGGTGGCTCAGTCCGTTAAGAGGCTGCCTTTGGCTCAGATCATGATCCCAGGGTCCTGGAATCGAGTCCCACATCAGGCTCCTTGCTTGGCAGGGAGCCTGCTTCTCTCTCTCCCTCTGCCTGCCATTCTGCCTGCTTGTGTTCTCTCTCTCTCTGTCAAATAAATAAATAAATATCTTAAAAAAAAATTAGGTTACCTGGTGGCTCAGTGGGTTAAGCCTTTGTCTTTGGCTCAGGTCATGATCTCAGGGTCCTGGGATCGAGCCCCCACATTGGGCTCTCTGCTCAGCAGGGAGCCTGCTCCCCCCGCCCCCGCCTGCCTACTTGCGATCTCTTTCTCTCTCTGTCAAATGAATAAATAAAATCTTAAAAAAATAAAAATAAAAGGATCACAAAAATATTCAAACTGCTTTCTGTCACATGCAATGGTCAGGAATTGAGAAGAAGAGTGGTTTTGACCAAACATTTACACTTTGTCTGCCCCTGTTATGCTCAGACATGTAGGTCAGAATATGACTACTAACAAAATCTCCTCCATATAATCAGACTCCATAAGCTTACCCCTGTAAGTGAAATAATAGGTGAAAGAAGTGGAAAATATCCCTTTTCCCATCTCTTATTTACCATATCAAGGTTTTAGGATGTTTGAGGTTTAGAATGGTATACACGTCTAGTAAAGCATGGAATTTCCAGGTAGATACAATAAGTAGAAATTAACCATTCTAAAATGCTAAACATCCCAAAGGCCAAGACTGAGTCTGAAGCCAAATGCAACAAAGGGACAAAGCCAAACTGTTTTTTAGAATTTCCCATAGCCCACCTTTGTCATGTGGATTTAATTTAAAACTAAAAAAATCAAACTAAATTTGTCTTTAAAAATTGTTTTAAACAGGCATGCTGAACTTAAGATTAATTCATTTAAAAATAAAGTGCATGTCCCCTGAAATACCCCAACTCAAACTGGTCTAGAAGATGTGTTACAAACTCAAAAGTCTGCAGTGAGATAAGTTTCACATTGGAGATGACTGAAGGAGAGAGAGAGAACTATGGGGGACAGTATAGTTGATTCCCTGCTAAAGGAAGCATGAGAACATGCCTTGATTTGCTCGTTAGTTTTCATTTATATCAATTATGGTGTAATTATCAGTATTGAGCCCCTCTTAAAAGTATCCTGGTTTGAACAATAAATATTTAATTTAATTCCACAGCTTTTTGAAAACAAACTTTTACGATTTTATGTTTTGTGGCATGGAAAATGTACTATCGCAGAGAATGGTGCCTGTGCACTTGAAAAGAATATGTGTATCTTCTGCTGTTGTTGGGTGAAGCGTTCTGTAGACATCAGTCAAGTCAAGTTGGTTGATAGTGCTGGGTTTTTTATTATATTTTTAAATTTTTTATTAACATATAATGTATTATTAGCCCCAGGGGTACAGGTCTGTGAATCACCAGGTTTACATACTTCACAGCATTCCCATAGCACACACCCTCCCCAATGTCTTTAACCCCACCCCCCTCTCCCATCCCCCCTCCCCCCCCCACCCGCACCCCTCAGTGTGTTTTGTGAGATTAAGGATGGTGCTGATTTTGTCTTCTGCATCCTTGCGGATGGTCTGACTAGTTTTCCATCAACTGTTGAGAGTGGGGTATTGACATTTCCAACTATTATTGTTGAGCTATCTATTTCTTCTTTCAGTTCTGTCATTTTTTACTTCATGTATTTTGGGGCTCTGTTGTTCAGTACATGTCTGTTTTCAATTTTTACATATGCCTGATGAATTGACTGTTTTATCATTATAAATGTCTCACCTTGACTGTGGTAATATTTTTTGCATTAAAGTTATTTTTTCTGATATTGGTATAATCATTCCAGTGTTTTTTGATTACTGTATGTATGCATGCTATGCATTTTCATCCTTTGCTTTCAACCTGTTTGTGCTTTTGAATCTAAAACCTATCTCTTGTTGACAGCATATAGTTGAGTCTTTAAAAAAAGTCCAATTGATGATCTCTGACTTTTGATTAGAGTACTAAATACATTTCCTTTAATGTAATTATTGATATGATTAGATTTGCATCTTCTGTTTTGCTATTTGTTTTCTCACATCCTTTGTCCCGGTGTGTTTCTTGTTTTTCCCTTCTTTTGTATTAGATATTTTCTAGTGCATATCTAAGTGCATATCTAAATATCTAAGATATTTTCTTAGCCCTTTAACCCTGCCTTATGGCCTCCACGGTTTCTGAGGAGTAGTTAGCTGTTAAGCTTATGGGGGATCATTTGTACATGAGAAGTCTCTTCTCTTGTTGCTTTTGAGATTCTTCCTATGTTTTTGGCCTTCAACAGCTTGATTAGAATGTGCTCAGGTATAGATCTCTTTACGTTTACTATACTTAGAGTTGCTTGGACCTCTTTGATGTGTAGATTAACGTTTTTTAATCAATTTTAGAAAATTTTGATCATTATTTCTTCAAATATCTTTATCTTTTTCCTCTTCTGGAATTCCCATTATGCACATTATGCACATGTTGGTCCATTTGATGGTGTTCCATAGGTACTTTAAGCTCTGTTCATTTTCTTCATTCTTTTTCTTTCTGTTCCTCAGACATTAATCTCTATTAAACTGTCTTCAAGTTTGCTAATTCTTTCTTCTGCCTATTAGAATCTGATATTGAACCCTCTAGTGAATTTTTCAGAATTTTACAGAATCTATTTGATTCTTTATAAAAACGATTTCTCCCTGTATTGCTATTACCTATTTGGCGAAATATTGTTGTCCCACTTTTCTTTATAATTTCCTTTTCTTTGAACATATTTATAAAAGGTCATTTAAAGTCCACCTACTAAGTCAAACATCCAGGTACCCTCAGGGTCAGTTTCTTTGGATCGTTTTGTTTCCTGTATACAGGCTATACATCCCCGTTTCTTTGCAAACCTCCTAATAGTTGTTGAAAACTGAACATACTACATGTATATTTTAGTCCGTTTGGAATCTGATCATCCCTCCCATCTCACCACTGTTTGTTGTTACTGTACTTTCTGTTGCTGTTGTTGTTATTGGGAATTTGATTTGTCTTTTGTTTCGTGGACTTCCTAGGACCAAGTCAGTAGTGTTTGTATCCCATGTAGTGTGAAGTCTCTGTTTGTTTGTTTTAATTCTTGGTTAATTTTTAGTCATGGCTTCTTAGGTGTCATTGATGCATCAGCATAGACCTCTCAGCAATTCCTTTACTGTTCATAAAACTCTGAACATGCAAACAGCATTCCAGACCCCCCAGGAATATGTCAGAGGTGTTCCTAGCCCACCATGGATGTGTAATTATGTAGATAGATCTTTCTTTTAAATTTTTGTCTGGGCTCCTTCTTGCCCAGCTAATATCACAGCTTTATGAAGCCATGATATAGACCTTCCCTGACTACTACTGGTTTCTACTGTTATCAACTACACCCTGGGAATAAAGTTTTCCCATGAAGCTCCAAGTCAGGTCAAATAGTGACAAAGCCCTAGGGACAGGGTTTTTTTTGGTGATGTTCCAAATCACATTAGCTCCCTCTGGTGGCAGCAAGGCTCTGGTCTTCACATTATCATTCTAAAGAGTTGATAGGAAGATGGGAATTAACCCTAAATTAAAATGCATAGACTTCTCTGTTTCAAATTAGGTTCAGTAATTTTTCTTCAATAAGTGCTTTTAATTTGTTGTATGCCTTTGGTTAAATTTCCAGAGTTCTGGAATGATTGCTTTTGATAATCTTGCCAGTGTCGTCATTTTTTGACAGGAGATAATTTACTGAGGTGCTCACTCTGCCACCTGCTCACCCCTAGATAATAAATTTTATAGGCACTCTACCTAAAGGGTTAGTCAGTTGTAGCCCTGTGGGGTTGTGCTCCCAGTAGTGTTGTTATGTGAAAATATGGATAAGTTCATAAAAACCCTGAAAATTTTATTTTATACATTCTTAAGAAAATATTTTCCTTGAGTGGGATACAACCACCCTTACCCAAAGAGGTTTCATGACATCCAGTCCATCCACTTTCCATTATTCATTCCCTCTAGCAGTTCACATTCACTGAGCATCTTCCAGTGTTCTGGAATAGTGTTGGCTGCTAGAGAGGCAGTGGTAGCAACATGAAGGATGTAGAATAAATTGGACTTAAATTAGTATTGTGTCAATTACAGCTCATTTCAAAATTTGCTTTCTAAGATTATACGTTAGAAAATAGAGTATCTCATCTTTGGTTTTGTTTGTCTTTCAATTTGAACTCAGAAAAGCTAAGAAATTCACTTCTTCAGACTTTTATATAAGGGAAATTCTAAGCAGTAAATATTTTTGAATCACAGGTTTCCATAAAGAACCCATTATCATTTCAAGAGAAGATACAGGGCATCTGATCTTGGGATTGAGAAATTCTATTGAAAATGACAGTGACAAACATAATCTTTGATGAAATGAACCTTTTGCACACTTCAAAAGCATTACCTTATATCACTGCAAACCTGGCAAGTAATTGCAATGATCAGAGTTATTCATATTCAAATTCTCAACATGTTTGTTCATTGATTATGCCAGATGGACTAGTATTGTAAAAAAGACATTAAGACTAATTTTTAAATATTTAAAACACTGTTTTCACTCAGAGAACTAAGGCATTTCCAATTTTCAAAAAATTGTTCTTTTTGATTTGAAGCCAATTCTTACAATGGAAACTAATGTTGATTGAAGACTTGATGTCATTGTAGTTATGCTTTCTCCTTGAGGTAGACCCCGTCCAATGCAGTAAACACAATCGTTTGGATCAGTACTCTGGAAGGAGCAATCACATCAAGATACTTTGCTCCAGTCAACCAGGGCTTCTCCTTCCCCTCCCTTCCTCCCTCCACCCATTTGCTCCCTGCTTTGTCCTTCCTCATCACTTCTCTCTACCAATTCCCTCACTTGCTGTTTCTTTGTCTTTTAGATGGGGGACGTGAGATAGAGAGTGCTGCACTGACAAGTCCATTCCATCAAAAGAAGTTTCTAAGATCATGGAAGCACAGAATTTTTATATAAAAAAGGTACAGACTTAAAGGTCATGCTTTCAGCTACTGGGTATTTAGTTCAAAGATACAATTCTAGTGATCCAAAGGGGCACCTGAACCCCCAATGTTTATAGTAGCAATGTCCACAATAGTCAAACTGTGGAAAGAGCCCAGATGTCCACCAAAAGATGAGTGGATAAGGATGTGGTATATATACACAATGGAATACCATCAAAGTGAAATCTTGCCATTTGCAATGAAGTGGATGGAACTAGAGGGTATTATGCTAAGTGAAATAAGTCAATCAGAGAATGACGAAATAGAGAATCATAGGGGAAGAGAGGAAAAAATAAGATGAAATCAGAGGGGGAGACAAACAATAAGAGACTCTTAATCATAGGAAGTAAAATGAGGGTTGCTAGGGGGCCGGGGTAGAGGAATGGGGTATAAGTGATGGACATTGGGGAGAGTATGTGTTGTAATGAACACTGGATATTATATGACTGATGAATCACAGACCTGTACCTCTGAAATCAATAATACATTACATGTTAATTAATGAATTTAAATTTAAAAAAGAGAGAGAGCATGAGCAGGGGGGAGGGCAGAGGGAGAGAGAAAGAGATAGAAAGAGAGACAGAATCCCGAGAAGACTCCCTGCTGAGCACAGAGCCTGGCATGGGGCTCAATCCCATGACCCTGAGATCAGATTCTAGCTGAAATCAAGAGTCTGACACTTAACCAACTAAGCCAACCAGGTACCCCTCAACTTTTAAAAAATTAATGTTACAGATGCAGTTAAAACCTGTAAATTCTATCCCATTCCATTCCTCACCTTCTACCTCCCATGTATGCACTATTACACATCAATTATTTTTCCTCCTGTATCTTTTTATAATTTTATTACATATGAATGTGTAATAAATAAAATACAGTACTGACATGCAAAAAAAATCACATTTTCAGTGACAAAAACAAAAACAAAACAAAAATAAATATAAACCAAAAATATCCTCTAAGGTGTTCTTAATAGATAATCATTCAACCAGATCACAAAGCAAGATTTTTCATTTTAGGTTACATTTTTTATCTAAATCAACTTCCACCTGGAAGCAATCACATGGTTTTGTGAACTCAGAGTTAGCAACTAGGAGAACTAAAATCTAGGCCTGCATTTTCTTCGAACGTAAGACATGATTTGAATTAATTGATTAACCTCTTTGGGTTTCAATATGTTTATTTGTAAAACAGATTTCTCATTTACTATGGCTATTTCCAATAGCTTGTTTCATAGGAGACATTAAACACTATTTCTAAGGCATTCACATACAAATAGAATAAACATGTGTTGGAGAGGATGTGGAGAAAGGGGAACCCTCTTACACTGTTGGTGGGAATGCAAGTTGGCGCAGCCACTTTGGAGAACAGTGTGGAGATTCCTCAGGAAATTAAAAATAGAGCTTCCCTATGATCCTGCCATTGCACTACTGGGTATTTACCCCAAAGATACAGATGTAGTGAAAAGAAGGGCCATCTGTACCCCAATGTTTATAGCAGCAATGGCCACAGTCACCAAACTGTGCAAAGAACCAAGATGCCCTTCAACCGACGAATGGATAAGGAAGATGTGGTCTATATACACTATGGAGTATTGTGCCTCCATCAGGAAGGATGAATACCCAACTTTTGTAGCAACATGGACAGGACTGGAAGAGATTATGCTGAGTGAAATAAGTCAAGCAGAGAGAGTCAATTATCATATGTTTTTTCTTATTTGTGGAGCATAAGGAATAACACGAAGGACATGGGGAGATGGAGAAAAGTGAATGGGGGAAATTGGAGGGGGAGACAAACTATGAGAGACTGTGAACACTGGGAAACAAACTGAGGGTTTTGGAGGGGAGAGGGTTGGGGGTTGGGTAAGTCTGGCGGTGGGTATCATGGAGGGTACGTATTGCATGGAGCACTGGGTATGGTGCATAAACAATGAATGCTGGAACACTGAAATGAAATAAAATAAAATAAAATGAAAAAAAAAAGATTTACCACCTCTTTGTTAACCTTCAGTGAGGTAGGATAGTGTTTGCTATACCACTTTAACTTTGATGGTTACTCTAGAAGCATTTGAACCCAATTATTTATACAAGCATTTAGGCCATCTTCAGCCAAAGTCTGCCCGAGATAGATCCATAGATTCCTGAGAAATACAAAAGTAATACTGATTTCTCACTTATTAGAATATTCTATTTATGGTAATGTCAAAAAAGATACATTGAAATACATACCCCCATTCTAAAAGTAGGACACTGTAATTTATAATTATTTCCAAAAATTTTTATTTGTTGCCTTGTTATCATTCTTCCCAAGGTGATTCTTTATTACGTCCTCATTAAAAATAACAAACTGAAATATCTACCATACAAAATCAGAGAGCAGAAAACTAATGTGATCTTTTTCACTAAATATTCATCCTTTTTAAGACGGAGCAGCATGTAAATGCAACAGGCATATCTTCAAACTGGAATTCACCCAGCAGAGCTCCTAGGATTCTCTGTAACAGAGGCTAGAACTTGTCAAGAAAATTATTGCAACTTGATGTGGAAGACATCATTTTCCATTAGACCTCTAAGGTGTCCGTATGTATAGCCATCTAGAACTAAATTAGAGTATATTTTTCTCCAAACTACAATGCAATGCTGAACTGTGAGGACTGTATAGGCAGACTATAACTACACCATTGAAAAAACAGAAGCTTCCTACTGAGCTGGGTTTGCCTTTTGTTATGGCAGATTTTGTGTTGTGACATAAGGAAAAACACACATATTAATTCTACAAATATAGCACCATGTGTAAACAAGAAATGCTTCTTGCTTTAAGATTTAAGAGCACCTTTTTGTTGACCTTTACCTTTCTATGTGTGATATCCTGAAACCAGGCAGAGAGAGTGAAAAATGGGCATGCATCTTTTTAAAGAACAAAATGATCTCTCATACTACTCAAATATGATAACTAACTCCCATGAAAAGCCCTTCCAGGATAAATACTTGGAGTCCTCAATGAATGGATGTCGGGGGCATTTACATGGTTATTCAGGATGAAAGACATTGCTGAATATCTGCCTATGTGTGTGTCCACAGCCATGGCTATGGCCGTGTCTACCAAACACAGTGAAGTAAATCGGTATTAAAGAATTGTGTACCATTATGTAGTCCATTTAGGCAGGCCTAATTTTGATACTGTTGGCTAACCATCATAATTCCCCTTTTATAATTCCAACTGAGTCACAGAGGAGGCAGGAAGTGTTTATTTTATACCTGTCATTCCCAGATACTTCCTTCAACAGAAAGTAGATTGTCCAAATGCAGTACTTTGCATCACTGTTCATGAAGATCAAATGGTAGGAGCAAGGACTGAGCAGTTACTTTGCCCATGGAAAGAACCCACTGTGCAACACCCTCAGGTAGGATGAATGTGACATATGTCATGGCAATGAACTTCTGGTTTTACTCATTTACCCTTTTTGAAATTTCTTTCTCTTTACTACCCTACTCCAGAGAATTAGATTGAAACAGACATGAACCACCAAGAGGTTGTTTTCTTTTGTTTTGTTTTTCTTCAAAGCAGTTTCATGACTGGTTTTCTCTATGACATCTTTAGGAAATGAACCCACCAAAATAAGGATTTCTTTTTTCAAAAAATGACATTTATCCACAAGATTGGTTCATTTTTTTAATTTTTTAATGAACATTTAAGGTTCATATACAAAAGCTACAGAGCAGTAAGTCAATCATGAAATAAGTACAAGGAAATAAAATGGAAAATAACTCAATTACAATTTCTCACCACTGAAGCACTACACGCTGGCTGCAGAGAGAGGTGGTCAATGTTTCAGCCAGTGAATGCATGGGCCAAATGCCAAGACTGTCATCACATCACTTTTTGTTTTAACACTTCCTTTTCTTTCTCTGATCAGTATTCAGTTGGATAGGGGGTGGGTGGGGTGAGAGAAATGTTTCTTTTCAAAAAAAAAAAAAAGATTTTTAAAGCAGTTAAATTTTTCCTTGGGGAAATAATTTATGTGTTAGTCTAACATACCATATATTTCTGTTATTAAATTTCTCTGCATAAATATTTGCGTAATCTATTTCTTAATGTAAGATCATGCAGTACTTTCTAATTTCAGAACAGTAAGAATTATCAAAGGCAATTAGTTTTGTACATAAATGCCCACAGTTTCCTTTTTAATGAAAAATGTGCTCTTTGTGATCTTTATTTCTTGCAAGAGAGTTGGTCAAGTAATAATCATGGAGCATTTCCTAAAATATTTATTTGCTGGGAAAATTTGTATGAAATGACATCTGAAGTATAAAAAACATTGTTAGGTAACACTTGGAACAGTTAAAAATATACTTATCTTGTTTGTAAACTATCAGTGTAAGATACTGAGTATCTGAGTGTCAGAGCCATTGTCTCCTGTTTTCCTAGAAAGTTGTTTGCTTTATTTATCAATGTGACATCTTTGAAACATCTGACGTTATATATAGAAACATCAAGGCAATATTATTTGTACATATTATTAAACATGCAAAAATTTCCTGAAAGATAGTGCCCGAATATGGAAATTCTCTCTGAGCTCAACCTCTCCTTGGTACCATTCTGCTGGAAGTATGGCTCTCTTGGAGTTTGGGAGTATGGTGGGTTATTTTGGAGAGGCAGCCCCTTTAATCACCGGTTCCCTATTCAAATATGTTGCCCAGTAAACTAAGTTGAAAGTGCCAAACAAAACCGGGAATACAATTCGAGACATTTTGTCAATCTTGCTGATGCTGTTGTAAGTCTTTTTGTTTTCAGAAGTCTTCTCTTCAGAAGGCTTTACTGAGGCTGAAGATGCATTTGAGGTCCCTGCGGGGGTCTGTTCCTTTGGGATGTTGGGGGGGTGGGTCATCTTCCCAGTGGTATAAGCATTTGTTGACTTATTTAATATGAGTTCCCGCTCCTTTTTCTGGAAAATATAATAAGATTGTAAGGGCATGACATTTGCAGGCAACTGAAGAGTTTATCTCTCAAAAGAGAGAGAGAGAGAGAAATATCAACTTAGCTCTGAGAAAGGCAGTTCTCCACAGACTTCTAAGCCTACAACCCCATGTGGCCAGTCTTGACTAAAGAATTCTATAATAGAAATCAGTTGCTTTCTTATACACTAACAATGAAAATACAGAAAGAGAAATTAGAGAACTAATTCCATTTACTATAGCACCAACAACCATAAGATACCTGGGAATAAACCTAACAAAAAAGGTAAAGGATCTGTACTCGAGGAACTACAGAAGACTCATTAAAGATACTGAAGAAGACACAAAAAGATGGAAGACCATTCCATGCTCAAGGATCAGAAGAATAAACATTGTTAAAATGTCTATACTGCCTAAAGCAATCTATACCTTCAATGCCATCCTGATCAAAATTCCATGCGCATTTTTCAAAGAGCTGGAACAAACAATCCTAAAATTCATATGGAACCAGAAAAGACCCCAAATTGGCAAGGAAATGTTGAAAAGAAAAACAAAACTGAGAGCATCACGTTGCCTGATTTCAAGCTTTTCTACATAGCTATGGTCACCAAGACAGCATGGTACTGGCATAAAAACAGACACATAGACCAGTGGAACAGAGTAGAGAGCCCAGATATGGACCCTCAACTCTATGGTCAAATAATCTTTGACAAAGCGGGAAAAAATATACATTGGAAAAAAAGACACTCTCTTCAATAAATGGTGCTGGGAAAACTGGTCAGCTATGTGTAGAATGAACCTCGACCATTCTTTTACACCATACACAAAGGTAAACTCAAAATGGATAAAAGACCTCAATGTGAAGCAGGAATCTATCAAGATCCTAAAGGAGAACATAGGCAGTAACCTCTTCAACATTGGCCACAGCAACTTCTTTCAACATATGTCTCCATAGGCAAAGGAAACAAAGCAAAAATGAACTTTTGGGACTTTATCAAGATCAAAAGCTTCTGCACAGCAAAGGAAACAGTCAACAAAACAAAGAAGCAACCCACAGAAAGGGAGAAGATATTAGCAAATGACACTACAGACAATGGGCTGATATCTAAGATCTATAAAGAACTCCTGAAACTCAACACAAACAAAACAGATAATCACGTCAAAAAATGGACAGAAGACATGAACAGATACTTCTCCAAAGAAGACATACAAATGGCTTACAGACACATGAAAAACTGTTCATCATCATTGGGCATCAGGAAGATTCAAATCAAAACCACATTGAGATAACACCAGTTAGAATGGCCAGTTAGAATGGCCTTACACTAGTTAGAATGGCCAAAATTAACAAGACAGTAAATACTGTGTGTTGGAGAGGATGTGGAGAAAGAGGAACCCTCTTACACTGTTGGTGGGAATGAAAGTTGGTGCAGCCACTGGAAAACAGTGTGGAGATTCCTTAAGAAATTGAAAATAGAGCTACCTTATGACCCTGTAATTGCATTACTGGGTATTTACAACAAAGATACTGATGTAGTGGAAAGAAGGGCCACCTGTACCCCAATGTTCATAGCAGCAATGGCCATAGTTGCCAAACTGTGGAAAGAACCAAGATGCCCTTCAATGGATGAATGGATAAAGAAGATATGGTCCATATACATATATACAATGGAGTATTATGCCTCCATCAGAAAGGATGAATACCCAACTTTTTTATCAACATGGATGGGACTGGAAGAGATGTTGCTGAGTGAAATAAGTCAAGCAGAGAGAGTCAATTATCATATGGTTTCACTTACTTGTGGAGCATAAGGAATAACACAGAGGACATTGGGAGAAGGAGAGGAGAAGGGTGTTGGGGGAAATCGGAGGGGGAGACAAACCATGAGAGACTGTGGACTCTGAGAAACAAACTGAGGGTTTTGGAGGGGAGAAGGGTGGGGGGTTGGGTGAGCTTGGTGGTGGGTATTATGGAAGGCAAGTATTGCATGGAGCACTAGGTGTGGTGCATAAACAATGAATGCTGGAACACTGAAAAGAAATAAAATAAAATGGGAAAGAAAAAGAAATTCTACAACAGGCAAAATAATTCATAGTAAAAAAAATCAGAACGGTAGTTGTCTTTGTTGACGTGGAAACTGGAAAGGTGTTTGTTGATTGGGAAGTGGTATGGTGAACTTTCTGGAGTAGTAGTGAAGTTCTCTATCTTGAAAGGGATTTGTGATGTTCACAGAGGTGAACATGTTCATCAAAATGCAGCAAATGTATCCTTAATATCTGTGTATTTTAAACTATGCAAATTTTTCTTTGAAAGAATCAAACTAAATAAATATTGAACTCTAGTTAATGACATGCATAAATTTACATGTATATAAATATATCTACTGGGAAATGTATTGTCCTTTAAAATTTACTTTGAAATGGATAAGAATGCAAGATGGATCGAAGATGAGTGAATGCATGGATAGATAGATGATGGACAAATAGTAGTGACACATGCATAGTAAAATATTCATAATAGATTTTCATTGTAAGATTCTTTAAACATTGCTATCAGTTTGCAAATGTACATAATAAAACATTGCAAAATTTCTGTTCCATTAATATAGCACCATTAAGTAAAATTTAATTGTGAAAACATAGGAGAGTAAATTAAAAGAAATATATCAACCATTAAAACTATGGAAAAGATAACAAGTAGAAAGGAAACACATGGAACAAGGAGAAAATGGAAGCAAGTGAAAAGGGAGGTAGAATAAATGTGGAACCAGATACAAAGAGCATGGTGACCACATGGGGACATGGTGAGGTAGGCTACAACAGTCCTGGGCCAGAGTAGGGACCCTCTGGGCCACTCTTCAGAAATACTACAGCTCTTCCATATACCAATGATCATGTGCGCACCCACACTGGTCTGCAAGAAGAAACAACTATGAATTTACTACCTTGAATGGCTCCCATTTCTTGGTGGGGCCAAGAAAAGAACAGACATTTTAGAAGACACTAATCTGTCCTGGTAATGCATGTTTTACTTGGGGAGATGAGCAGCAGCCCAGGATTCAGCAGAGTCACAACGGCTGTAGCATTCCCAGAGATGTTCCCCAGTCCCCTTTCCAGGATGACTTGCTGCCCAACTGTGGGCAGAGTAGCTGGGAGACATCCTTCAGCTCCAGCTCCTTCAGGGTAGAGTTCAACTTCTTCCTCTATTGAATGTGGCTCTAAATAAGGTCTGTTCTTTCACTGCTGTTCACCCTTAAAAACTATGTTTCACCCCAAACCCTTAGTTGACATTTGCCTCTGGAGATCCCAACATGTGACAGTGGTGAACTTAGACTATTTTTTAAGCCCTCTACTTCTAAGTAAAAGTCAGTTAATGCAAATAGGCTAATACTATGTTTACTAATTCATGTGTACTAACCACTAATTCATGTGTGACTTCCCTGCCTGAATGCCTTCAGCTGATGCTTCAGCTGCGCCACCCCTTTCAGTCCTAAATGGTAGGATCCCCAGCACCACAGCCTTCTGGAGAACAACATGTAGTCTTGAAATTGCACAAGACACTGAAGTGTGCTGCTTATTCTAAAAGATCAGTGCTAATCTAGGACTAGGCAATCTATGTTAGCATCATCTCTCCCCCTCCCTTCAGATCTGGATCTATGGCAAGTAGTAACAACAGTGGAGCCAAGTGCGAAAGTGGTGGCTGACAGGGATGGTGAGCGTACATGACATTTTGGGGCTCTCCACCCATCCCTTTCTCTTAAATTCAAGGATGTGAGCCTGAGGACTCAATTCCTGTAATAGACTCTCACCTGATTTCCTACTCAGACTTGGCTATCTCCAGTCCACTGTCACGTAGCCACCAGGACCCAGCCCTTAGCAATCATTTAACTTCTGGCAACATAGTGCTGGGTGTTGGGAAGCCCTCTCTCCCAATTCCATTCATGTTCCTCCCCCTGCAAACCTTCTCCATGGCTCCTTTTATCTTCATCATCAAGTTCAGATGCTTTGGTCAAGAATCCCTAGTCTGCTTCTCCAAATGTTTTCCCAGGTCACCATCAATCATCCATTGTGGTCATCTCACTCTTACTCCCTCACTCGGTCTCCAACCCCCAAAACACCCGCTCCTGGGGTTGCTGCTTGTCAAGGCCCTCCCTGCTGTCCCTTCTCCCCTGAGAGGGCCCGGCATGGATCCAACATGGCCAGACAGGAAAGCTAGACTTGGAAATGTGTTTTCCCAGACTGAAACTCTGGCATGGGAGGGGACTCGTGAGGAGGAGGAAGGAAATAGCTGTGTTAAATGCAAAAAGCAAGTATGAAGCCATCAGTGAGACACAGCTGTATGTTCTCAGTAAAAAGTGTCTTGGGTTTCCCTTCCTGGTTTGTGGCCCCGGTTGGGAGGTCAGGCCATACAATTCCAGTCTTCTGTAACACCTTCCAGGACTCCCTTCATGCTGAGTTCTCATGGACAGATCTTTGATTCTCAAGGACAGATTTTTACTTCAGGTCTACCCTGTTAACTTTGGCCTGCTCTTGTCTCAGGGGAAAGGTTTTGCCTATTTGTTTCATGCGTGGTGTAATTAACAGTTTATCATGTGCTGTTTTATTTTCTGTTCCATATATGTTATTCTCATCTCACCAAGGACATGGTTCAGCAGCTTGGAATTCTGTGTGACCTGTTTTCTTCAACAATTCCTTAGATTTAGGCACTTATCACCTTCTAAATACCCGATATTGAATTGCTTTGAACAGAGTAACGCTTTCCACAATTACTGTGCATCGTTTAAGTGAACCGAATCATCTCTTCAGTGGAACAGAGTGTCTTTTGAGGCTTCTAGTAGGTCGCACGCTCTCCTCATGTCCTTAAAGCCACCCTGCGGATGATCTACTGCTTTGAAGTGACAAAAGAGCGAACAGAAGATGTATAATTCAAAACTGGACAAGTAATGACTGAACAGACAGGAGATACTTCAGCGAAAAAAATATCTGCGCAATAAAACCTACGCAAGCCCAAGCCATTCCCATGGCATGAGACCTCTTGCTTGATCGAAGCCGATGGTTCAAAACAAAGTTGAAACAGGACCTGTTGCAATAAGACTTGATAGGGACCTTGAACATAAAGCAAGAGGTCACTTTTTCACTGGAGAGATGGGAGACAGGGAAGAGAAACACCTGTCTTATATTTGCTATTTTATATCAGGCACATTTTCTCTGGAAAAAAGGAAAATGAAGGGCGAAAATTTACCTTGACCTTGGCGGCTTCTGAGGCCTTTTTGCCATCCCAGGCCCAGCCTCTCTTTGTGAAATAGTTGACGGTAGCAAACTCGATCAGCGCAGAGAACACAAAAGCATAGCACACAGCTATGAACCAGTCCATGGCTGTTGCATAAGCCACTTTGGGCAGAGAGTTCCGAGCACTGATGCTGAGGGTCGTCATGGTCAGCACCGTGGTCACCCCTGTGGTTGTTAGTGACGGGGGGTCAGGCAGGGAGAACGGAAACAGGAATCAATATCGGCACCCAGACCCCAGTGTAACACCCTTGACTGTGACAGATGAACACAGGAAAGGAACTGGTTACTTTTATCCCCAGATGGAACCTGCCCCTCTCTCCTGATTTCCTAACATTTAACACACTCATAGCATTTATAATATTGCTTCTTTGATTTATCTTATTAATCGGCTCCTTCCTCTAGAATATAAACTGAGGAAGGTAGGGCCTGGGTCTGATATATATACATACGTTGTGTTCCCATTATCCCGAACCAAGCCCAGCAGATAGCTCATATCCAACAATGATGTGTTGAATAGGTCATATTCCTCTGCGGCAATGGGGCAACACCTAATAGATAACAGGCAACGACATTCACATGGCATCTAGTGAAGAGTTTCAGTAAAATGTGCTATGTACCCTGTGAGTACTGGGCTCAAGACAAACTAGAGACAAACTTGCTTCTACATAGATTAACCCAACTTGCAGACTTCCAGGAAACTTCGAGGAGCCAAGTGCAAGAGAACTGTGTCTGAATCTGGATCTGGATCTCAGCACTTCACTCTACCCAAGAGGGAACAATGTCCCCTCGAAGCCCTTGCGGAGGTGCCTGTGGCTGTCTGCCTTGGCTTCTGTGGAAACTCTGCAATGACCATGCAGCAAGGCCAGACTGCTGGAGGGGGACATTCAGGACTGGCTGATTATGAGCCATCTATCTAGTACCCACTCAGTGCCAGACTGATCTAAGCCACATTCTCATTATCCCAATTCACAGGCAACGGGCTTAAAGATTTAAAAATACTTAGCAGTGTACCCCATTTCACTAGCTGGCAAATGAGAACCCGTATTCGGATCCAGGTCTGCAGGACCCTGTACAGCCCACACAGCTACCACATGTGCTGTGCCTCCCTCCTTACCAGTTTTATGTGGGCGTGTGGGCACAATGCACTTGTTATGGGTTGAATTACGTTCCCCCAAATTCATATGTTGAAATCCTAATCCCCAGAATTTCAGAATGTAATCTTCCTCGCAAACACAGCCTTCACGGAAGTAATCAAGTTAAAATGAGATTGTTAGGGCAGGCCCTGACCCAATATGACTGGTGCCACAGACATGCACATTGGGTGCAAACACTGGAATTACCTGTCCTAACCCTAACCCTGGAACAGACCCTTCCCTCACAGCCCTCAGAAGGGACCAGCTTTGCTGACCTCTTGATTTTGGGCTTGTAGCCTCTAGAATTGAAACAAGTAATTTCCATCGTTTAAACCCCTCAGGGCATGGCACTTTGTTATGGAGGCCTAGGAAGTCAGTGGAGCGCCAAGTATGTCACATCACGGGTGGTCACAGCAGCTGAGTTTTCATCCAGTGTCATCCTTCAAAGGTATTTACATGTACTCACCGAGCATGGTACCATGCGTGGAATTAATGCGTCGTGAGAAATCAGTAGGCAACTTTGATTTTTCTTAGAAACCCACTTAATCATTGTGCTGGGTTCTGTGCATGACCTTGAAACAGGCTTCTTGCACTCCTTGGGTCCTTGAACATCCCAATGTGCTTTGGGAATCTCCCAGAAGAAACAGAAACTAATATGCAGCATTCTCCAAACTATTTTTTTTTCCTACCCACCCACTAATATTCCCCTAAACTACTGGGGAAGCACTGCCTGGCCATGAACTAACCTCCATACCCCTCTGAAACATTCCTGAAGCAAGTGTAGCTGGCCATGTAGGTAGAGAAATAGTCTGACAGGAATACTCCTGGGCCATCACTTAGAAACTCCCTGGGCTCTTAGGCTCCCTACAGACTAGGTAGTGGTAACATAAAACACAGGTCCTGGTTTCCTTCTTCACTGTAGTAAGAGCTGAGGCATGAAGTGTACCTTACAGTTTAGAAATATGTCAGCATCCATGATCACAACTGACCTGCAAAACTACCTTTAGTATTGCAACTCAGATGTGAGGAAGCAGAGCTTCAGGGTAAGAGTTAAATGCTTAACTATGTCTGCTCTGCCGAGATACCTCCTTGAACTAGATCTTGCTAACCCTAACTCACATCTTAGGGATGTCAAAAGATGTTGTTCTAGATTCTTATCATATATATATGTATCTGCAAATAAGTCTATGTGAATATCTGTGTATAATATATATGCATTATGTAATATGCAAATGTCCACATATTCATATCATATACACCATAAATACGATGGTGTATGATATATAGATATGTGATTTATTATTACCATATAAGATATGATGGATTGAATGCCCTTGGGAGTTCATTTTAAAGAGGCCCGCACGCTTCAAAGATAACTGCCTGATAACATACAAAGTAGTACAAAAGAAGTATGAAAATACTGTAGCAAAATCTCACATAAGACAGAGTGCTGGCAGTTTCAAATTAAAAAAAAAAAAAGGCTACCAACAAAGGCTTTTCAAAATGGAAACAATGATCAAATAGATCATACATCATTTCATAAACCCTTGTTAGAGACCCATCCTAACTCCTAATCCTTAACATTTAATTCTCTTTTTTTTTAAACTGTGTTATGTTAGTCACCACACAGTACATCACTAGTTTTTGATGTAGTTTTCCATGATTCATCGTCTGCATAAAACACCCGGTGCTCCATGCGATACGTGTCCTCCTTAACACTGGATTCTGAACTAATAGGTCTGTTTGTTTTCCAGGTCACAGAATAGACAGTAATCACTAGGAGTTTAAAGGATTTTGCTGTTTGGGGATAGTCAGAAGCAGTCCCAATACACCAGTGCAGGCTTGGAGACACTCACCAAACACTGTCCTGGCAGGGACCGATTCTCTGTTCAGCCAAAAGGACACCTGTGACAAGATCACGGTCATTATGCAGGGAAGGTAGGTCTGGATGACAAAGTAACCGATCTTCCTCTTCAGATGGAAATGAGCCGTCATGACTGTGTATTCCCCTGCAAATAAGCAAATTAATGCAGGACAGCCACCTGTCCTAGAGTCTTGCCTGTCCTTCCTGCTCCTGGACCAGAGGTGGTCCTTCTCTCCATCTTTCCCTGGGAAAACTATTAGTTCATACTGTTGGAGTGAACGAAAGAATGGAAGACACAGGGATTTCTTAACTGTCATTTTATAAGTCAGTCTTCTGAGTCTCATCCTCTGAAGAGCCTTTACTGGTGGATGTTTTTCCTGGGGAAAATCAGATTTGTGTGTTTTCCTAATCCCTGGTCACAATCTGTGCCACTCTCCGCCCACCCCCTCACTGCTACTGCCATCAGGATTTCAGGATTTAGCCTCTCCAGATATAACTCAGGACATCACAGAGCCCTGTTGCAGGTGGAGAAATTGTCTTCCTATTTCCCAGCGAGGGAAGGCTGGAAGAAGCTAGGGGTGACCACCCCGCTCCTCCGTGCTCCCTGCCAGACCCAGGTGGAGGGTGGGCAACTGCAGCTGGAGGAGGCCACGGGTCCTGGCAGCCCCCCTTCCCGCCACCTACCGGGGAGATTGGGGCATTTCCTTGGCGATGCCCCAGGGACTTCTCTGGATCTGCCTGGCAGTGTGGGAGGCCAGCGGGGACCTTCCGTTCATTGCTGAGAATGATGCTGCCTTGATGGTGAACTGGTAAGGAGCTGAGACGGGCGGTGGTCGGAGGGTGTGTGAATGGCTGTCAGCTGGAGAATCTCCAGTGCTATAATTTTTTTTTCAAGTATAGTTAATGTACAATGTTATATAAGTTACAGGTGTACAACATATTGATTTGACAATTCTGTACATTACTCAATGTTCACCATGATAAGTGTAGCCATCATTGGTCACCATATAACATTATTACAATATTATCGAGTATTTCCTGTTCTGCACCGTTCATCTCTGGGACTGCTGATGGGGAGATGGGAAGGCTGCTTTGAGAAGCAGAAGCAGAGTTAAGCTGATCTGAGGACAAGAGTTCTTTGGCTGAATTGTAAGGAGTCGATGGTGTGGCTGGGTGGAGGCAATGTGGGGAGAAAGGGCTTGAGGCCTCCCCTAGAGCAGACCCAGTGGGAGCCGTCTATTTGGGGGGTGGTCTGCTGGAGACCAATGTGGAGCACTGGGACATCTGAGCCAGATAACAAGCTCCGATGCTTGCTTTTGGAATCAGAGCCCAGAGCTCAGCACGGCCAGCTGTGGATGTGTCCCTACGTGCCTTTTCTCACGGCATGCCAGATGTCATGGGCAGAGGGAACCATTAAGATCACAGGCAGCAAAATCTGCCCCCTTACAGAAAAGGAGACCAAAATCCTTAGGAGTGCCTGTGACATGCCAACAGAGGCAGGCCACACTGTCCCCATAGTTCCAAGGCAGGTCAGAGCCGAGGAGAGTGGCTGAGTGGGCTCCATCACAGCAGAAAGAAGCAGCAACAAAGAGGAGAAGGATGAGATATGTTTAATAGCAAGGACTGGATCTTTATAATGATTCAATTTTGCCTCTCCTTGACATCTGAGGAGGGGAAATGGCATTCTATTTCTCTGCAGTAGGGTTTGCGATTACTCTCTTACTTATAATGCTTTTATTATTGTTCTTTTCATTCTGTTTTGTTTTGTTTTGTTTTAATTTGAGTACAGTTGACACACAATGTGACACTAGTTTTGGATGTGCAACATAGTGATTCAACAAGTTTATGCATTATGCTGTATGTGCCACAAATGGAGCTACCATCTGTCCCAATACATCCCTAAACAGTATCATTGATTATACTCCTTATGCTGTGCCTTTTATTCCCGTGACTTACTCATTCCTTAATAGCAAGTTATTTTCCACTCGCCTTCACCCATTTTCCTCATCCCTTCGCCCCACCCATTTGTTTTACTTTTGAGTTGAAAGTAGCAATATCAAATAATGTTTTTTAGAAAGACCATCTTTTTAGAACAGAAATAGAGGCAGAAACCCCATTTATACTATATGAAACAATTCCGACTGTAGCATCCTCCATTAGCATGGCAATTCTTTACCCCACACATCTGCTACACCACCTTTTCACTTGTTCCCATAAAATTAGGCTGCCACCCTCCCAGTCTTGCCAGGCTCTCTTCCCTCTCCCTGGGATGCCCAGCAATAAGGCCTGTGGGTAGGATCTGGGAGCCTGTATGTAGAAGCAGCATGCGCTTCCTGCCAGCTCTGAGGTTTGGCAGTGCTAACAAAGAGTGATGCTGACCAGGGTACCTTCTGGGCTTGCAACTCATCCCTGCTACAGGACCCACTCCATCCCTGCTACACTTTTCTTCTCTGCACTGGAGACTTTCTGAGGCCGTGGAATCTCCTCTTCTGCTAACAGCCAAGCCGCCTATTGCTAAGGCTGGGCCTCCTGTGGCCAGGAGTCAACCGGGGACACACCTTTCAAGTGCAGAAAGTAGAACCCACTCTGTTCTTTTGGACACCTCACCCGTTTTGTGTCAGGTGAAGCCAGGCTGTACTGGGCCTGTGGTACTCAGCCCAGCCCTATGCATGTGAGAGTGAGAGCCCCTTCCTTCTTGGTGAGGCCTCGGCTGTTTCTATGCTGCTGTTGTGCAAAATTCAACCCCTGGGAAATCTTAGAAATGTTCAGAACAGCATGTAGGGGAGCAGGTAAACAGGAGTACCTGCAGGAAGCTGTCTACCTTTCCTGCAGAGACTACTACTGCCACTGTGTCTCAGTGCTTGAAGCAGGAGCTCTGTTATATAAGCAGGTTCATGCATCCTCCAGGCAGAACATGCAATCACAGGGGTGTGCTCACATGAAGGCAAACACACCTGAGATTACACCTCCCATGGCCCTCAATACTGCCAGTCACTGCAGCTGGTGCCTCTGTAGGCCACTGCAGGAACTGGGACCTGAATTGGAGGGGTCCTTGTGGCCAGCACTGCACAGCAACAGCCATGCCCCAGATTGCTAAGTAGAACTGAGGTGAGCCTGAGGGGAATCCTCCCCACCAACATACCACAGGAGCACCGAGTTCTCCCAGGGTTTGTCATTCTGCATGCACTTGGTCTCACCTGTGCTGGTGCTGATGTTCTCGGTGCCCACGGTCTGCCCCATCAAGTGGTACTGGTTCAGCCTGGAGCCATCTTCTGCCACCACCACCGACTTAGTGGTGCCATTAGTCCAGACATAGACAACTTCAGAATTAGGATATGCATCTGTATGGGGGGTGAGCAGAAGGTGGTATAAAAACAAGGGATTATTTTCAGCCTGCACAACCAAAGATGTTTATAAACGTAGCAAGAGAGATGACTGGAAGGTCAAGGTTAAAGGTCCTGGTGGTCAGACCAGGGCAGATGTCACCACTGTTTAGGTGTTTTTCATTCCTAAAAATCTGGGTGGTCAGCAATCAGTGCCTGGTGCTTCCTAGCATGTATTTTCTCTGTAGTGTACACTATTGCATGGGCTGAGACCATAGCGCTGGGGGCTTTCCCAGCTCTGTGGTCTTGGGAAAGTCACCTATGCTCTGTGCCTCATCTTTTCCATCTGTAAAATGGGGCAGTAACAGCAGCAACTTCTTGGGGTTCCTGCTGTCACGATACAAGCTCCATAACGCACTAATGCATTGAGCACATGAGCAGCACCTGAGAGCATTAGTTATGATAAAGATTCCACTTTGCAACTGGTACTTATTGTCCCGTTGCCCAATGCTATTCTGATGGAAGGGTGGCATGGTAGGTAAGACTTCCTCCCCCTGGTATCACGTCTATGAATGTTACCTTATATGGTATATGGCACTGTACAGATGGAGTTAAGGCTAGAGGCCTTTAAATCAGAAGATTATCCTGGATTATTCCAGTACACCCAATATAATCACTTGAGCCCTCAAAAACAGAGAACTTTCTCCAGCTGGAGCCAGTCAGAGACCCAGCTCAGAGAAATCTGAAGCATGAAGAAAATACTTGACCATCACTGTTGGCTTCAAAGATGGAGGAGGGGGACATGGAATGTGAGCAGCTTCTAAAGGCTGAGAATGACTACCCCCGTGACAGCTGGCAGGAAACAGGGACTTCAAACCTACAGCCATACAGAACTGAATCCTACCAACAACCTGAATGAAGCTAGAAGTAGATTCACCCCCCAGAAAGAAACGCAGCCCTGCCAACACTATAACTCTGGCCAGTGGGACCCAGCACAGAGATCTCAGGCAAACACACTATATTCTGGCTTATAGGACTCTAAGAAAATAAAGATATTATTTTCTTTTTTTTCTTTTCCCAAGCTTTATTGACATATGAATGGCATGCAACAGTATGTAAGCTCAAGGTATACAATGTAGAGACTTGATGTATCTATGAATTGTGAAACAATTACCATAATAAGGTTAGTTACATATGTATGGCTTTACAATGCTAAGTGTGTGATAACTGTCATAGAGCAACAGAAAACTAGGACAGGTAGATGAAGAACAGAGAAGGGACGAGGGAGACAAATACACATAAAACATGTAACAGGTGTGTTAATGCTATAGATAACTACAAGCTATGAAAAGGAAGAGGCACAATTTTAAATGGCATTGTCTGGGAAGGCCTAATTTAGGAGACCCAAGAAGTGTGCAGGGGCTGGCCACGTGGCTGTCAGGAGGAAGAGCATCCGAGGAATGGGTGCTACAAAGGTCCTGAGGCAGGAGCGTGTCTGCAATGCCTGGAGAAAAGCCAGGCAGGGGGCAGAGGAAAAGACCAGATAAAACAGTGCTTTGGGCCACCTGGGTGGCTCAATTGGTTAAGTGTCTGCCTTTGGCTCAGGTCATGATCTCAGGGTCCTGGGATTGGGTCCCGCATTGGGCTCCCTGCTCAGCAGGGAGCCTGCTTCTTCCTCTGCCTGCCGCTCTCCCCTGTTTATGTTCTCTCTCTGGAAAATAAATAAATAAAATCTTTTTAAAAAACAGTGCCTCAAGGCCATTTTTAGGCCTTTGACTTTTGCTCTGAGCTAGTCAGAAGACACAGACATATTGTAACATGCTTTAAAAGGATCCATCTGGCTTAACTAATTAGTTGAGCCAAATGTTACTAAGATTCTATAACTTTAAACTGTAGGTTCTAACAACATAATTTTTATTTAACTTTAAGCATAAGGTGAAAGAAGAAACTGTAATGAACCACTGTTATTTAACGCAGTGTTGAAAGTCCTAGCTACAGCAATCAGACAACAAAAAGAAATACAAGACCTCCAAAGCAGCAAGGAAGGAGTAAAACTTGTACTATTCACAGATGACATGATACTCTATATAGAGTATCTGAAAGACTCCACCAAAAAAACTGCTAGGGCTGATAATTTGAATTCAGTAAAGTCATGGGATACAAAATCAATGTACAGAAATCTGTGGCATTTCTATACACCAACAGTGAAGCAGCAGAAAGAGAAATTAAGAAATAAAGACATCTTATTTTATAGACATTTTTATTTTATTTTTGTCCTTGAAAATATCAAATATTGAGGGATATGGAATTCATGATGATTTTGTTTAACTTTGGCATAGATTTTATACTCTTCATTCTGCTTAACTAGAGTCAGTTGGGTGGCACCTGAACATATATTTATTTCTAGAATTTTTTCTTACATTCCTTAATAGAAAATAATGAACAATTTATAACTTTCATAAAATTTTTATAATTTTCATAAAACTTGATGAACATTTAGTGAATAAACTTGTTAATTTATCTAGAGATTAAAAAAAATAAAAGGATCCATCTGGCTGAGATGGGAGAATAGAACAGAGGTGGGAACCAGACAGAAATGGGAGACTGCCTACGACAATATTAAAATAATCTAGGTGGAAGATGATCGTGGTGGGCAAGGGTACAAAGAGGAGAAACTAGGGATCCATGTTAAAGGAAAGGGTCGTCCAGGCGCTAACAAATCATGTGAGCTGTGAGAGGGAGAAGGTGGCCAGCCTGGGCATCTGGACAGGTCATTTGCATGTGGGAGGATGGCAGAGATTCTGGAAGGACATGGCATCCAGTGAAAGGGGAACAATGCAGGTGCCTATATGTCAGAGTTGAGGCCTTTGAGGGCTTTCCTTGGGGATGCTGAGTGGACAGTTGTACAAGTTAGATCATGGGAATGGTCCCGGATGAGGATGTGACTTCTCCCATCACCAGGATATAGATGTCAACTGAAGCACAGGCTGGTGAGATCTCCTGAGGGGTGCTGGTGGAGAAAAAGAAAGGGTGGGGCATGCCTTCCTAGGGTGCTGCAGGGTCTGGAGTCTGAGAAGCTGAGGGGAGAACAGCAAAGCCACTGGAACAGCAGGCACTGCCGTGGGAGGGCACAGGGAATGTCCTGTCCGGGAGGCCTGTGTCACAGGCTTCAGTTGATGGCTCAGGAGTGGCCCCAGGACCTAGAAGAATCTGGCCACCTCAGCAAGAGCGGCTGGGTTTGAGGAACTGACAGGCTTATTTGTTCCAGCTGTCTCCTGAGGTCTCTGGAAGTAAACCAACACACCTGTCCCATCATCAAGTCCATGAGTACGAACAGATGCCACACCCAACCACTCTGACACCTTTTGAACAAAGCTGTATGCTTTGCTCCCAGCTACTTAAACAGAGAACGACCCTCACTCTAGGGTGAAAGGAACCATGCACCCTCCCAGGTGAAGAATCTGTAGATGTCACAGGAGACGAGGGAAGAGCTGCAAAGGTCTGCTGCTGCTGCTGGTAGGGGAGGCCTCCCTAAGTAGGACAGCATGCCCTGCAATTCTCCACCAGGAGGGGCTAGCTCACTGCACCGTGAAGGACCCCTGCCGCTGTTCGGCTGAACCAGCAAAACTACCCACTTAGATCAGAGATCTTAACAGAGAGAAGCCAGGAGAATGGTCTCTGGAACGACCAAGAGTTCTACTAAAAAGTGCGGATGTTTCTTTGCTAATGTAGATCACTACCTTTATTCTTCATTTATGTGCAGTAGAGTACCTATAACAGTTCAAAAATAATGAAATCAGCATGTATGGTGAAACACACAGCAGAAGCTTCAAGACCCTCTGTGCATGACTCACTGGAAGCTCCCCTCCTCCCTACAAGGTGGTAACTGAATTTTATGATAATCACTGCCTTGTTTGCTTTGTAGTTTTACTTTCCGGCCAGAAGTCATTAAACGAAGCTTTCTCCCCTCCTCCCCCCTTTTTTTTTTCTTTCCGGCTTTGCTATGTTTTCTTTGTGAAATTATTTTTCATATTCTGCTTTACATGTTCATGTTTTTACCCATTGGATTCATGTTTCCTTTATATATTCTGATACATTTTGTGCTACGGGTTACACAGATCTTCACATTTGTGGCTATTTCACTCTATCATTGGCTTTTATTTTCTTTTCTGAAAGACATTAATTTTAGTCTAATTTATCCATCTTTTCATCTCTCTGCATCTTATTTCAGAGGCCCTCCCTGTTCTGAGGTCACACTATAGATTACATGTGCATAATCAAAGTTTTAATGCATTGTCCTTCACCCTTAGGGCCTTAATCACCGGGAGTTGATTGTATTTAAGGTATCCAGTGGCATTTTCTCCATGTGGTTTTCTGTGTTGCCCCTGACCGCATCAAGCTGTCTCTCCCACCTGCTCATTTGCAGACTTTGCTCCACCAAGTGAGGTTTCTGTCATCCACGGGTCTTCTCTCTGCTGGATCTTCTGCTCCGCTCCCTTTTTCTGTACCGTTCAGAAGACGCCAAGAGCTGGAAGGGTCAGGTCCTCATCTTTTCTTCTTCAGGGGGCCCCAGCTATTGTTGGTCCTATGCTCACCCAGATGCATGTCGGAATCAACTTTCCTAAAAATACTCTGATGAGATTTATATTGGAACCGAACTGGATCTATATTATTATAGATTGTACCGGGGAAGACAGGACATCTTCTGGAATCATATCTTTTTCACCATGGACATGAAGTATCGCTCCACACATTTAGGTCTTCGTAGTGAAAGTGACTGACAATGAGCTTTTTTGATTGTAATATAAGCACCCGATTTTTTAAAAGATTTTATCTATTTATTTGACAGAGAGACCGCGAGAGAAAGAACACAAGCAGGGGTAGTGAGAGAGGGAGAAACAGGCTTCCCGCTGAGCAGGGAGGCCAACGCGGGGCTCAGTCCCAGGACCCTGGGCAGATGCTTAATGACTGCGGCACCCAGGAGCCCCTACGAGCACCTGAAGTTCAGCTTTTGATTTCCGAGACACTCCCTTCAAAGACATCCTCTTGACCACGCTGCCAGCTCCACAACTAAATAAAGAGCGAGGCCACCCCACCCATGAGGTTCCCCTTTTAGAAAGCCTGGGGTGACCTAGATAGCTGGCCACTGGAGTCACCCACTTTTCCTTTCCTGTGCCCTAATTCTTGCTCTTATGTTTTAAATTTGGCAGTAATAAAGAGTGAAACTGCCAAACCCTCATCACCCCAACCTAGTCCCCAATAAAAAGACCCTAGGTCTGTGCTCTCTCTTTCCCTCTCTCTACCTGTGGTCCCGGGCATGCAGTGTATCTTTCAGTGAATAATACATGTTTTTTCAAAGTTCCCTAATGGTTGTTGCTGAGGTGCATCTTGCAATCATCAGGAGAAACACAGGGCTGACTCCACCAGGGCACTGGCTCTGCTCAGAGAAACATCACTATGAATAATATGGCCAGGCAAGTGCCCAACATTCCTAGCTGACAGCATCACTGTTGATAAGCTGGGAATCAATAAGGTTATACCATTCTCTATCTTTTGCTAGATTTTCTCCCCATAGATGTGTGATACTTAGTCTTTTCCAATACCAGTGCTCCCTATCCCTGAGCAAAGGTCAAATGATAGGCCAACTTGTCAGAAAGTTGCTAAGCAAGGTTGGGGCAGAACCATGAGAATTACTGATATAATTCTGAGATTTATCTGCATATAAATGATATGAAATGGGAGTAAAGAGACCATCATAGCAACTGATGAAAAATGGATGCTAGACTTAACTCACGTTGCAGGTAAATGTTGAGTGGTATTCTTTTGTTTTGTTTTGTTTTTAACATGACCTTCTATTTTTAAGTTTTAAGTAATATAGAAGTGTATTTTTCACATGGGCAGCTTTGGAGTTCCCCTGACACAAGTGCTTTCTGCTGTAATTTCCCTTCTCTGCTGAGGAGATGGGTGGCTCTGGGCACTGAGAATGTATATAGGGGCTGATGATGCCCTGTCCCTTAGCAAGCTGGTTTCCAAATGTCTGGTCATAGGCACCACTGTGCATATGCCAAGACTGTGAAGATGCCCTGAGTTCCATATAAATAACAGTGAGATTTTATCTCCTTCCTACTATGTAAATGCTATAGGACCCTGAATATTTAAGAGCTGTGGCACTCAGACATGGACTTGAACAGAGCACCCTGCTGGATTCTTGCCAAGGCTGTGAGTGTGGAACAGACAGTAGATGTTGATGAGGTAGGATCCCTTGGCTTCTCACTGCCCCCAGAACGACTCAGGCAGCTTCCATTTCTATTGTCCTGTCCTGCATCTTATCCCCAGCCCATCTGTCTCATACTGGGAAGCTGTCTCCCCGCACCCTCCCTGTGGCATATGTCCAGTGAGGAGGGCTGCAGATGTCCCATTAATACCTCCTCATTCCATTTCCCAATCCACAAGGGAGTTGTGAGTCTTAACTCTGGTCAAGAGAAGGGTCTCCCCACCCCCACCTCAACCCTTGGGAAATATGAGTAGGTTGGAAAATGTGAATCCCGAAGCTCATAAGCGAGCTCAAATCCCAAGGTAGCAGGTCAGAGTCATCAGGGTCAGTGCTGAGAGTTAAGAACATCTGGGAACACAGATGGTATCTACAAAGAGTACGGGAAACAGGAAACAATGTTTCCCTCGTGGAGTTGTCTACTTGGTGCCTGATCTGCTCAAGAGAGAAGGGAAAGGAAGCAAAGGACAAAGAGTCAGGAGAGAAAGGACATCAGGACACATGGAGCATTCTGGAAAGTGACAGAGGTCTAGGGGGCACAAGTCCCCTCTGGTGACCTGGAGGGAGGCTGAGTGAGGAAGCGAGGATGCAGATGTGAGTCCTGGGGTGGTGGAGCCATGGAGGTAGGTGTGGAGACTGGAGCAGGCCTATGGAAGGCACAGAACCCCCCCCCCCCATCTGGTCTCCTGACTGCAGTGCTGGACATCACTTTCTGTGGGGAGATTGGAGATGGCACACAGTTACAGATGGCTCTCTTTGGGCCCTGAGGCTAAGCAGCATGTTGACCAGGGAAGCATGTCTGTGCTGCGGGGATCACTGGTGGGGACAAGGCTGGTTTTGATACCTGCAGACTTGCTGGACACACAAGCCTCTTTCTCCATTGTTGGTGTGTGTGGGGGGTGGGGGGTCTATAATAGTTATCTTATAATAAGGACACAATAATAATTGTAACCAGATAAACGTTACTCAAAATTTACTTAAAATTTAAAAAAATTACTTAAAATTTAAAATTTACTTAAAATAAAAATAAAAATTATTTAAAATTAAAATTTACTTAAAATTTAAAAGTTACTTAAAATCACAAAGTGATATATGAGTGTCACAATACATACTAATAATTCACACCATCTTACTTTTCAAACTGTTAGTAAGTATCAAATGTGGTATTGATAACGTTAATTGCATTAACAGTAACAACAACAAGAGGCAGTATGACCTCTGGCATGATAGTGCAGCACTGGTGAGTTCTGCTCTCTTCCTCAAACTAAGGGTGGAATAAATGATCAGTCCTGTGCATTTCATCTTGGGTATTTAGCAGCACTCAATTCTCCCCTTTGTGTCAGCTGTGTGGCATTCAATCTCTTAGCCAGACACAATAGCAAATAAGGCAATCAGGTTTGTTCTGTTATCATCTGTCATGATTTAGAGCTCCAGAAACACAATGCTCACCTCCTGTTGACCATATATCAGCAGAGCAAGGCAAGAAGTTCTGAAATATTTTCACTCTTAACTGACTGGGGAATTCATCACAGTTTCCTGAGTGGCTCCTTCTCCTGGGTTGACACTTTGTTTTCCTAAGGTCTAGCTTTACAAATACTGATGAGGAGGTAGTGATGTCATGATTAATCTTTATTTACAAGGTCTTTCAAAAGCAAGGAGTGTTTGCCAAACTATGAGAGAAATATGGTGACACAACTCTGAACTTCAACAACCAGCATGAACTTTAAACCTCTATTTCCCCATCTGTAGATTGGGGGAAATAACTCCTATCTCCTAGAGGTACTGTGAGGACAAAGTATATTCATCAATGTCAACTATTTAGCATATGCCTGACAAAGTAGGTGCTTAATAAATATTAGGAATGTACCCATATAGTGGGAAGGATTCTTGGTGTGTGTCAGATTCAGCTCTATGAAAAGATCTTTCTACCTGAATTCACTTTCTGTCAATCAAAAGCAAACCCAATGTGTGAAGACCACTGCTTAGCCTTATCTGCCAGGCTACATAGGCACCTGGGAACCCAGGAACTGCCAATAACCAAGTAGGAAATCTGTTTTACTCTGTGCATTCATTGCCTATGATGATAGAAGAAATGTAGATTAGGCTGTACCCAAAAAGCAGAATTTGGCAATCTAGACATACAGAATTTAACTTCTCTGACAGCCATGTCCTCAGCCTTCCTCTCTTCTCTGAAATGGAAGATGGGAATGAGCAGAATAACTGCCTCAGAAAATCTCACTCCCCATCACCTGGGGGACCTTCTGCAGGATCCTCAACCTCCCTAAACCTCAGTATTCTGAGCTGAGATCCAAGTCAACACCTGACCTATCGATTGCAAATTAGATTACAAACTTTGTAAGATATGAATGTATGCACATACATTCTCTCTAACAACCTACTAGATACCCAGTATCCCTGCTTTCAATCACCAGGTAAAAGTTAAAAGAGGGGCTTTGCCATGCTTTTTTCCTTGCCTAGAATCAACTGAGACATAAGGATAGCTATCTACAGGTGGAGATGGACAGATAATACTTCTGCCCTATTACCAAAGGAATTCCAGAGGAAGGTTGAGATTTGCCAGTCAAATGCCAGTTTACCACTCCACAGTCCAGTCCGTAAAATTTCGGAGTCAATGGCTTGACTGGTCTGACAGAAAGAGAGTCAGAACACTGCACTCTCTTGTGTTCTTGGATTTAAATGGGAACAAATCAGGAAAGAGGGATTAAGGACTCTCAGCCACCCAGCAGAATAGACCCTCCCCTTTTGGAAAGGAGTGAGAAGCAGAGCAGAAGGCTAGAGGTAACAGGAAAAAATCCCTTCATGTAGTTTCCCACTATCTCATAAACCCATCAGCTTCTCTAACCCTTGAAACTGGTAGTCCCTTCTCATTACTTTCAGTTTCCTCACAGAAAACAGATTTCCTGTGTTACGTGGTCCTAAAATCGTAATGTCATCCTTGATCCGTTGATCCTTCACATCCACTTGTCACATCTGGCCACCACCCTGCTCTCAACTCTCAGCATTTCTATTGCTTCAGGCTAATTCCTAGCTCTGGGTGTCACCTCCCTAATAGTGAGTCCGGAACATTCTCCCCTTGCTCCACAAAAGTTTCCCGGTCTGCCTACTATTTTCATACTTTCACATTTGAGTCATAAGGCCATCCCGTCATTTCCCCAGAGGAGGTGTTCATCCCCTCCACTAACCGACCCCTCGTCCTTTGCGCTTTGCCCTTATCTCAGTTATGCCTTCTACTCCAATCCTCCCAGGTTAAAGTGTCATCCCCATGATGAGTTTCCCTGTCTGAATTCCAACTGGCTTTCAGCTGTACAATAGTATTTCATCTTATTATGTAATGTGTCCTTCAATTCACTGGGAGCAGAGCACCACTCATGCTTCTGTAATTCTTAACTGCACGCAGCAGAAAGGAGAACACAGCCAGGGTATCTGTTAAACAGTAACCAGGGCTTACTAGTGCATCTAAACTCAGACACAACACAGACAGAACCTCAAAGTGCTTCTAAGACCTCAGACTATACTACCCTCATTAGATACTCTGAAATCTGTGTTCTACATCACCCACACTCATGCTGAGTCGCTACATGCTGGGAATGATGAATGCAGTTAATAGTGTCATAATTCCACATGTTTGCATGAACTAATAGCTCACTACAGTGAGATTTACCCTGATTTTGTGAAATTCTCTCCACTGGATGTTTACCAAAGAGGCATCTGTATCTAATTTAGCATATATTTTCATGAATCCAGATGTTGTCTCATGACTTAATCTACTATTTAATGCATCATTCCGCAAATAAAATGAACAAAAAAAATTAAGTTTTTTTTTCTTTTATAAAAGTCTTGATTTAAACATTTGCTTCCAAATATAAGCCATGCCATTATCTTCTCGGAATTTCCTTATGGACTAGAAAACATCCCTCTGTAAACTAGGGCTAATTTCAACATTTGTTTCAATTCTTGAGAGTAGAGATAGCAATAACAGAAATGTCTGTTAATTCAGTTCTGCATTAGAGAAGCCAGAGCATGTGGCTCATTAGAATAATGACACCTATTTGCATTCCTTTGTCTCCTAATAGCAGAGAACTGTTAGATTGGGTAATTTGAAACTCATTATACTATCACATTTAGCCTCTGCATCATGCTTAGATGCCCATGGTATAAGTGAACTACTTGGCCAAGCAGCTATTTTTAGTAAATCAAAAAGATGAAAGATAAGTAGGAAAAAAAACTTAAATAGCATTTCTTCTCTTAAAATTATTTTGCCCTGTGCTGAAACCATATAAGCTGAAGAAAGGTGAAATTTCTGCAGTTTTCTAGCCCTTGGACAACTGTATATAACCATGATGTATTAAGAAAATCAAAATCCTTCCGGGGTAACTGGGTGGCTCAGTTGGTTAAGCATCTGCCCTTGGCTCAGGTCATGGTCCTGGGGTCCTGGGATCAAGCCCCACATCATGCTCTCTGCTGGGTGAGGAGGCTGCTTCTCCTTCTCCCTGCCACCACCCTCATGCTCTGTCTTGCTATCTCTCTCTCTCTCAGATAAATAAAATCTTAAAAAAAAAAATCCTTCCAATTGCTTTGTATATTATAATAATGATATTAACAGCAGATATAAAGATACAACCAGCATCTAAAACCAATCTTCAAAATATCAGGCAGATAAAAAAGAAATTTAGCATGAGAGTTCAAAATCTCCACTGAGTTCAAGAAGTGTTTATATTGATTTTAGGCTTTCTACTGAGTTCAAATGATATGTGTATACACACACACATACACATATACATACACTAATTGATCTCATTTGGTGCAACTGATTGTAGAAGTGATGAGATCCTATCAGATGTGTATTTTATCTTTGAATGTAATAAATGACTTAACTGCAGCTGGTTGGCTGTTGAATATGAGAAAATTTAGTGAAGAAGGATTTAGAGGGTCATATATTTTCTTTCACCAAAAATTGCTTTTGTACTGCCTGTCCTGCTTATCATTGTCATTATATTTAAACATCACATTAACTTGAACTTATTTAATGATGAAAAAAATGATAATTTCACTTTCAGTGTTTTGCCTTTGATCAAATCAAGAGCATAATTTTCATATGCAAAGAGGGTATAATTTTAAGTCATACAGCTCGTTTTCCTCTTGGGGACATGCACAATTCATTTCCCTTCAGGGACATGAATCAGGGATTCCCAAATAAGATGCTGTAGGGATCTTTTGAAGTCTTGTCAAGCACTGGTGTGCACAGTTACCCCATGGCAACAAACGACTTAAATAAATCCCACTGAAAGCTTCCTTCCCTTATACTGCTTCCCCTCAGTAAATATATGTTTAATTTTTCCATGGCATTGAAGGTTCATAGTTTGAAAAAATATATATATTATTTCCATTCAACCTAAACTTTTGGCTCAACACACCCAGTCACCTCTCCTAATTCCAAACCTCTCTTTGAAATGATAGAAGCAATACGAAAGGAAACCTCTGGAGTCAAATGAAATTCTCCCGGCAGTGTCTGTTAATCAGGTAATAGCTCTTAGCTCTGGACACCATGTAAAAGAGAACCAACTCCCTGAAGACCTTGGAGAGAACAAACAGGAAGAAACTGGAGGGAGTTGCCACTTGGATGAAGGGAATGCCTTTTTAGTTAAAAACCTTTGAGTCAGAGCTGTGAGGTGACGAAAGCTTACCTATATCCCTTGGTCTTACGGGTTTAAAGAACCTAAAGAAAGAGTCTAGAGCTATCAAAATAGTGCATCTGAAAAATGAGGTGTAAAATCCTAGAAAGAAAAAGAGCTACAGAGGAGCCCCAAACTTGATGTAATGGATGTATGTGAACTCTACACTATCAACACTTACCCCTGAATTATGCATTCCTAGAGCATAATCCTGTCAGCCCAACTAAGGTAGAGGAACCACCTGACGATGTCAGCTGTTGCCTACTGCAGCAAAGAGTTTGGAGTTCTCCTTTGGTCAAGTTAATTAGCTAAAAAGAAAGTGATACTCTAAGTTTAACAGACCCAGTCTCTTCAATATAACACTGAAATATCCAGGAATGAATTCAAAATATTAAATGTAAGAGAAACAGGAAAAAAACAGATCCACACTTAAGAGAAAAAATGATCAATGTGGAATGACCCCAAGAGGATTTAAATCCTGGATTTAGCACACAAGGATTTTTAAAGCAGCTTAAATGGCTATGCTTAAGAGTGTAAAGGGAAAAAATGTAATGTTCCGTAATGAAAAACCAAGAGTAAGTTGAGCAGACATTGAAACTATTTAAAAGAACCATATACAAATTCTAAAACTGACAAAGATAATAAATAAAAAATTTACTGTATGAATTAAGCAGCATATTGAAGATGACATAAAAGTCAGTGAACTTGGGGGAGCCTGGATTGCTCAGTCGGTTACACATCTGCTTTCAGCTCAGGTCATGATCTGATCCCAGGGTCCTGGGATTGAGACCTGCATCAGGGTCCCTGCTCAGCAGGGAGTCTGCTTCTCCCTCTGCATCTTTCCCCTTGTATTCTCTCTCTTGTGCTCTCTGTGTCATAAAAAATAAATAAATAAATAAATAATTTTTTAAAAAAAAATCATGAACTTGAAGACAGTCTGATGTAAATTATCCAATATAAAGAATACAGAAAGAAAACAATTCTTTAAAAAATGAATATAATTAGGGCGCCTGGGTGGCTCAGTGGGTTAAGCCTCTGCCTTCAGCTCAGGTCATGATCTCAGCATCCTGGGATTGAGTCCCGCATCAGGCTCTCTGCTTAGCAGGGAGCCTGCTTCCCCCTCTCTCTCTGCCTGCCTCTCTGCCTACTTGTGATCTCTCTCTCTCTGTGTCAAATAAATAAATAAAATTTAAAAAAATGAATATAACTAAAACTCCATATGGAAAAAAGGAAGATGAAACAGAAAAATATTAGAAGAAACAGTGGTTTCTGTCCATCAAATTCCTCAAATGTGATGAAAGACCAATTTATATATTCCAAGGTTCAGCAAACCCTAGGAAGTATCAAGAAAAATAAAAACACATGTAAGGGGACTTCTGCTTCCAGGAAAATGGAGATGTGTTTTTCCCTATTCCCCCCATTAAATACAGCTAGAAAGCCTGTATATGACATAAAATATAGGAAGAATCTATAGGTAGAAAGAATAAGCAGACAAGTCTTGGGGTCTTGGGACCCAAGAGATGACCCAATAGTGAGTTCTATGGTTTTATTCTTACCTCGTACATCTCAGACGGGGAGCCCAAGAAGCTTAGCAACCCAGAAACACATAAGGCATAGACAAAGTACAGTAACACCACCACCGTAAGCCTGTACTCTCTCTAGCCCAAGGACCAGGAAAGGGTCAGCCTATCAAGACAGAAAACTTTTAGACAGTAACTAGAGACGTCCAGTCAAACACCACAGAAAAATTGCAGTCCTGCCTGACCAAGAAGAAAGTGGAGGTCCTAGACTTCCAGTCTCACCAGATGCCCAACCCACCAATGCAGTGGCATCAGAGAAAAGGGAACCAGCACCTTCACTCCGGCGAGGCAGTAATAACACCCATTCTTTATAGTGTGCTGGCAGCCATGTGGGGAGCCCAGAGGTCCACATTAATCCAGCAGTAGCAGGTCCCTCCTGCTCCTTGCTGGAGCTGTGTCAGCAGAGAATTAGTAAAAATTGAGAATTCTTCTACTGCACAATGCTAGTGAAGCACCCTACCTCATTCGGTGTCTGTGGAGGTCCGGTATACAGCTGGAAATTCTGCACCTGCCCAGCAGGAATAAAGAGCCCCATATACCCTGTGTCATGGGTGTTGAGTGCAGAACCTGGACTTCTACCCACTTCTGGCAGTAATGAGGCTATGCTGCAACCTTCCCTGCTAGAGCAGGGTTTAAAAACAGGAGACTTGAATAAGAGTCTCATAATACAATACACAAAATTTCCAGGTTCCAACAGAAAATTATTTATCATACCAACAACCAGGAAGATCAAACTGAATTAAAAAAATCAATACATACCAAAACAAATATGAGAGATACTAGGATTACCTGACAAAGAATTTTTGAAGCAGCTATCATAAAATGCTGCAATGACCAATTACAAATATGCTTGAAACAAATGAGAAACTATAAGGTCTCTGTAAAGAAATAGAGGAGATAAGGAAAGACCGAACAGAAGTTTTATAAGTTATGTTGGTCTGCTTGGGCTACCATGACAAAGCAGCATAGTCTGGGTGGTTAAATTAGCAAGATTTATTTTCTCACAGATCTGGAGATTGGGAAGTCCAAGACCAAGGTGCCCGCAAATTTGTTTCTGGTGAGAGTTCTCTTCCTGGCTTGCAAATGGCTGCCTTTCTGCCATATGTTGACGTGGCTTTTCCTCATTGCATGTGTTTGCAGAAAAAAGATTTCTCTCTCTTCCTCTTCTTCTAAGGGCACCGATCCTATTGGATTAGGGTTCCATCCTTATGACTTCGCTTAATCTTAATCTCTGTCTGTGTTACGTGTTTGTCATTTAATTGTGCTCTGTCTCCAAACACAGTAACATTGTGGATTAGGGTTTCAACATAGTAATGTGTGGGGGAGACACAATTCAGAACATAGCACTTTGACACTGCCCCCCTCAAATTCATGTCCTTCTCGCATGCAGAATATTTCCATTCCACCTCAATAGCATCAAAATCTTAACTAATAACAGCATCAGCTCCAATATCTAAGACTTTGGGCTTTAGATATTGGGTAAGATTCAATTCATCCTGAGGCAAAATTCTTCAGCTGTAAACTTGTCAAACCAAAAAAATTATGTGCTTCTAAAACACAATGGCAGGGCAGGCAGAAGATAGACATTCCCATTACAAACAAGAAATCAGAAGGAAAAGGGTGATGGGTCCCATGCAAATCCCAAACCTAGCAAGGAATATTCCTAAAGCCTGAGAATCTTCCTCTGTGGTTCAATGGTCTGCCATCCAGGCCCAGTAGGGTGGCAGCTTCACCCCACTGCTCTTGAGGTGCTGCTGTCAAGGTTCTTTGCAAGGACTCTGTCCACACAATTCTGATGGTTGGCAGTTCTGCCCTTTGAAACTGAGGCCTGTGATGGTACCAGCAGCCCTTATGATCTCTGAATTGCCTTTGGAGTCACTCTTTCTGGTTTCTGCTGAGGCAGCCAATCAACATCATGGGCGTCAATTTTATGAAGCCATTGTCTACTCACGCCATTGGTGTTTTCTCCATAACAAGCTTCCTTGTTTTTCAGAATAGGGCAGGCTAAAGATTTTCTAAATCTTTAAATTCTCATTCTTTTTGGCTTAATAATTCCTTAATTCCTTAATAATTCCTTCTCAAATCCATCCCTTGCTTTTCATATTTTATGATGAGCAATGATGAGGAACTCAACACTTTGCTTAGAAATCTTGACTAAATACCCAATTTTATTGCTCACAAGTTCTACCTTCCATGAAACACTAGAACAAAATTCAGCCAACTGCTCTGGACACAATTTAGTCAATTTATAACAAGGATGGCCTTTCTTCCAGTTTCCTGTAACTTGTCGCTCATTTCTACTGAGACTTCACCAGAAGAGCCATGTCTACCAGCATTCTGTCCATGATTATTTACGGATTCCCTATGAAGATGAAGACTTTCTCTCCAGCTCTCCTTTCCCCTTCTCATCTTTCACCAGAATCACCAAGTCCCTTTAAGCAATGTTGGCTTTTTCTATCTTGCATCACAATACTCTCCAGCCTCTCTACCCATTATCCAGTTCTAATGACACTTACACATTTTATTTTACTTTTTTTAGGAAACATCCACATTTTTAAGTATTTGTAACAGCAGCACCCACTTCTCAGAACCAATATATGTATTAGTCTCCAGAGAAATAGAACCAATAGAACATAGGTGATATTCTTTTTTTAAAAAAAGCTTATTGTGGGACGCCTGAGTGGCTCAGTTGGTTAAGCAGCTGCCTTCGGCTCAGGTCATGATCCCAGCGTCCTGGGATCAAGTCCCACATCCGGCTCCTTGCTCAGCGGGGAGCCTGCTTCTCCCTCTGCCTCTGTCTGCCAGTGCTCACTCTCTCTCTCTCTCTCTGACAAATAAATAAATAAAATCTTTAAAAAAAGCTTATTGTGAGGAATTGGTTCATGTGAAAATGGATCCTGAGAAGTCCTGTAGTCAGCAAGCTGAAGACGCAGGAAAGCTGATGGTGTAGTACCAGTCTCAGAACGGGCTGGCCAGGGCTGATGTTTCACTTTGAATCCAAAGAAGGAAAAGACCAATGGTCCTGATCAAGGTGGTCAGATAAGAGAAGTTTCCCTTTGTAATAGGAAGGTCAACCTGTTTGTTCTGTTCAGGACTTCAACTAATTGAATGTGTCCCACCCACATTGGGAAAGGCAATCTGCTTCACTCAATCTATTAATTTATCCAAAATCATCCTAACAGACATCACCCAGAGTAATGCTCGACCAAATTCCTGGGCATGTCATGACCCAGTCAAGTTAACAGACAAATTAAATTTGACAGAACTGAAAAATACAAAAAACATAATACAAAGCTCAATACATGAATTCATAAGCAGGATGGAGGGGAAAAGGGAAAGAATTAGTAAACTCAAAGATAAAATAACAGAAAGTAAAGAACAGAAATATGAAAAATGGAGAGAACCCAAGAAAATGAAAAGAGCTTCAAAACTTATGGGGGTATAACAACAACAACAACAAAAGATCTAATATTCATGACATTGGATTTAGGAAAAGAGAAGAGAAAGAGGCTGGGGCAGAAAAAGTATTCAAAAATAATTGCTCAAACTTTTAAATTTGGCAAAAATCTAGATTCAAGATGCTTAGCAAGGCCCAAGCAGGATAAACTCAAAGAAATCTACACCAATACACACCATAGTTGAACCTCTGAAAACTAAAGGCAAAGAAAAAAATCTTGAAAGCAACCAAAGAAAAACAGTATCTTACCTATAAGGGAAAAATGATTTGAATGGTACCAGTAAGCAAGAAAGCAAGAATAAAGCAACACATTTTTCAAGTGTCAAAGAACCATCAGAATAGAATATATCTGATGAAAGTATCCATCAGGTATGAAGGGGAAAATCAAAAATTTTCAGATGAAGGAAAACAAAGAGAATTTATTGCTTGAGTTATAGTACTCAGGACAGAGTAGTATTGGCAAAACAGGCAAAAACACCAATGGAACAGATTAGAAAGCTAAAAAATAGAACCACACAAACCAAGTCAACTGATCTTTGACAATCAATGGAGCAAAGCCAATTTAGTCTATCCTAAAAAATGGCTAATGGAAGTTTGCTAAGGAGTTATAAAATAAGTTTTATTTTAAAATATTTTATCATGTTATTATTTTTATTTTATTATTAAATTTTTATTAGTATTTTATTATAAAATAACTTAGTTTTAAAGAAATCTTGAAACACTTAAAAAAAGAACACAGTAAGTAAAAATATGAGTAAATATAATAGAATTTTCCTTCTTGTCTTGAGTTTGTAAAACTAAGTTTGATAGTTCAAATAAAAACTACAGCACTCTGATATGGTTCTAGATGTACAAAAAGAACATCTTTAGGCAACTGTATTATAATTCTGGGAAGATAAGCACATAAAAGGGAGGTAAGGTTTTTATTTTTCATTTGATCTAGTTAAATGATAAGTTATGTATACAGTTGACCCTTAAACAACATGGGTATGAACATGCAGGTCCACTAATACATGGTTTTTTTTTATAAGTATAGTACAATACTGTAATATATTTTCTCTTCTTTATGATTTTCTTAATAACATTTTCTTTCCCCTGGCTTACTTTATTATAAGAATACAGTATATGTGTATTATGTAAAATACATGTACATACATATACATATTATATGTATAATACATATATGTGTATATATAATATATAATATATAATAATATATGTATTATGAATACAGTATATATGTATATAAGAATACAGTATGTATGTATACCTATAGCATACAGTATATATAGCATACAGTATATCTGTATACGTATAGCATACAAAATATGTGTAAATTGACTAGGTTATTGGTAAAGCTTCCAGTCAACAGTAGACTATTAGTAAATAAGTTTTGGGGAGTCAAAAGTTATACATGAATTTTCAACTGTGTAGGAAGTTGGTACCTCCGTCATACTGTCCAAGAGTCAACTGTATGTAAACAACTATAGCAACAACTAAAAAGCTATACAAAAAATACACATAGACAGTTTCCAATTTAAGATAGTTTGACTTAACGACTTTTCATCACGTTGCTACAAAAACAATATACCCTTTGTATCAATCACACTTCAAATTTTGAATTGTGATCTTTTCCCAGGCTAGCAATATGTGGTTCTGGGCTGTGGCACTGAGCCACAGCTCCCAATCGACCTCATGATCACAAAGGTAAACAACTGACACATTTACAACCATACTATGCCCATGCAACCATTCTGTTTCCCATTTTTGTGTAATATTCAATAAATTGCATGAGATATTCAACACTTTATAATAAAAGAGGCTTTATGTTAGATGATATAGTCCAACTGTCAGCTAACGTAAGTATTCTGAGCACATTTAAGGTAAGCTAGGTTAAGGTATAATCTTCTATAGATTAGGTATAATAAATGCGTTTTCAACCTACAATATTTTCAACTTACAACTTATAATGAGTTTATCAAGATGTAATCCCTTTATGAGTTGAGGAAAAACTGTATAGAAAAAATACTGTAAGTAAATAAAATTTAATAATAATACAATAATTAATCATAATAATTATCCAGTTAACCAACAGGGAGACAGAAAAAAGATTATAGGGAAATGAAAAAAATAGAGAACAAAAGATAAACAAATGGCAGACCCAAGCACTAACATATCAATAGATACTTTATATGTAAATGATGAAAATACACCAATTAAAAGACATAGATTGACAAAGTTAATTTAAAAATCTAACCTAGCTATATGCCATCTACAAGAGACTTATTTTCACATAATGATATATAAGTGTTGAGAGTTAATTAAGAAAAAAAATAAATATCATTCAAACATTATTCAAAAAGAAAGCAAGAATGGCTCTGTAGATATCAGGCTGACTTCAAAACAAAGAAAAATACCAGAGACAGAGAAGAATATTATGCAAATCCACCAAGAAGCCCTAGCAATCCCAAATGTATATTTACCAAATATCTGCTGAAAAATATGTAAAGCAAAAACTGATTGAACTGAAAGTGGAAATACACAAATGCACAATTATATTTGGAGATTTTAATACCTCTTCCTCAAGAACTGGTGTAAAACAACCAGGCAAGAAATTGGAAGTCCTAATTAATGCAATAAGACACGACAAGCAAATAAAAGATACAAAGATTAACAAGAAAAAAAACTGTTTTTCTTCTTTTTCTAATCTGTACACTTTTATTTCCCTTACGTGTCTTACTACAAAGGCTAGAATTTCCTTATGTTGAGTAAAAATGGTGAAAGCAGACATCAATATCTTATTCTCAGTCTTAGGAAACTATTCAGTCTTTTTTTTTTTTTACATTAAGTATAATATTATAATTATAGTTTTTCATTGTGGTTGTTTGTTTATCAAATTCATTTGTTTGTTTATCAAATTTGTTTGTTTATCAAATTCGGGAATGTCTCTTCTACTATTAGTTTTCTGAGAATGTTTTCCCTGCATCAATTGATATCACTATGTTAGTTTTCTTTTTTCCTTTTTTTAAAAGATTTTATTTTTTTTACAGAGAGAGTGTGTGAGCAGGGTGGGGTAGAGGGGGAGGAGAGAGAGAATCCCAAGCAGGCTCCATACCCAGTGCAGAGCCTGAGACGAGGCTTGATCTCACAATCCTGACAGCATGATGTGAGCTGAAACCAAAGGTCGGATACTTAATCGACTGACCCACCCAGTCACCCCTATTATGTTGGTTTTCTTGTTTAGAATGTTAAAATAGTGAAAAAAAATAGTGGATTATAACTCAGTCTTGCATCTCTAGAATAAACTACTTGGTTTTGGTCATAGTGTATTATTCATTTTATTGAATCCAATGTACTAGTACTTTGTTAAGGACTATTTTTTAGGTCTCTATACATGAGGGATACTGATCCAAAGTTTTGTCATTTTTGCAATATCTTTGGTTTTGGGCCAAGGTAATCTGGTTTATAAAAAGAAAAGTACAAAACTTTAATGAAAGAAATCAAAGAACTAAACAAATGGAGTTATTTCATGTTCATGAACAGGAGGCTTAAATTATGTCAAGATGTCAGTTCTTCCCTACTTGATCTATAGATTGAATGCAATAACAATAAAAATCCCAGCAAGTTATCTTGTGGATATTAGCAAACTGACTCTAAAGTTTATGTGGAGGGGCAAAAGAATAGCCAGCATAATATTGGAGAAGAGCAAAGCCAGAGAACTGACACTACCCAACTTCAAGACTGAGTATAAAATGTTATAGTATTCACAGAATAATTTTTACTGCCCTAAAAAAATCCTCTGTGGTCCCTCTTCCCCTCCCTTACTCTTGGCAATCACTGATCTTTTTTACTGTCCCCATAGTTTTACTTTTTCCAGAATGTTATGTAGTTGGAATTACACAGTATGTAGCCCTTTCAGATAGGTTTCTTTCCCTTAGCAATATAGCTTTAAGTTTTCTTCATGTCTTGGGGCGCCTGGGTGGCTCAGTCAGTTAAGTGTCTGCCTTTGGCTCAGGTCATGATCCTGGGGTCCTGGGATCAAGCCCTGAGTTGGGCTCCCTGCCCAGTGGAGAGCCTGCTTCTTTCTCTCCCTCTGCCCCTCCCCCAGTCGTGCTCCCCGCCCTTTCACTCTCACTCTATCTCAAATAAATAAATAAAAATATTCTTTAAAAAATGTTATAGTATTCAAAAAAAAAAGTTATAGTACTCAGGACAGGGTAGTATTGGCAAAAGAGTAGGCAAACACACCAATGGAATGGATTAGAAAGCTCAAAAATAGGCCCACACAAACCAAGTCAACTCATCTTTGACAAAGGAACAAAGGCAATACAATAGATTAAAGATAGTCTTTTCAACAAATGGTGCTGAAACAACTACACACCCACATGCAAATTGAAAAAAAAGAAAAAAAGAGGATCTAGAAAGAGACCTTGTATCTTCACAAAAAATTAACTCAAAATAGATCACAGATCTATGTGTAAAATGTAAAACTATAAAACTCCTAGATGATGACACAGAAGAAAATATAGATAACCTTATTTTTATATACCTCAGAGACATGATCCATTAAAGAAGTAATTCATAAGCTAGACTTCATTAAAATTGTAAACGCCTGCTATATGAAAGACATTGTCAAGAAAATGAGAAGGTAAGTTAAGACTTGGAGAAAATATTTGCAAGACACATATCTTATAAAGAACGGGTACAGAAAATATACAAAGAACTCTTGAAATTAAACAATAAGAACATGAACAAGCAGATTAAAAATGGACAAATGCCCTGAACACACACCTCACCAAAATACCATGAACAGTGAGCAAATAAACATATGAAAAGCTATTCAGTAATTTAACTGTGGAAGAAGTCAAGATGTCCTTCAACTGGATGAATGCATAAGGAAGATGTGGTTCATACATACAACGGAATATTGCTCATCCATCAGAAAGGATGAATACCTACCATTTGCATCAACATGGATGGGACTGCAGGGGATTATGCTAAGTGAAATAAGTCAGTTGTAGAAAGACAATTATCATGTGTTTCCACTCATATGTGGAATATAAGGAATAGTGCAGAGGACCACAGGATAAGGGAGGGAAATTTGAATGGGAAGAACTCAAGAGAGGGAGACAAACCATGAGAGACTCTGGACTCTAGGAAAAAAATTGAGGTGGGTGGGGGGATTGGGTAGCCGGTGATGGGTACTAAGGAGGGCACGTGATCTTGGTATTATGTGCAACTAATGAATTGTTGAACGCTATATCAAAAACTAATGATGTACTATATGTTGGCTAATTGAACTTAATTAAAAAAAAGAGAAGCTATTCAGTATCATATGTCACAAGGATATGACAAGATGTCCTTCAGCAAGTGAATGGATAAATTATGGTATAACCGAATAATGGACTAGTAATCAGGACTAAAAGGAAATAAGTTTTTCCACCATGAAAGGCATGGAGAAACCATAAATACATATTACGAAGTAAAAGTGGTAATTTGACAAGGTTGCATACTATACGATTCCAATTATATGACATTCTGGAAGAGGAAAAACTATGGATACAAAAGATCAGTAGTTTTTAGGTCCTGATGGAAGGGAGGGTGAATCCGCGGAGCACAAAAGGTTCTAAGGGCAGTGAAACCACTTAGTAGGATAATATAATGGTGTATACATGTCACTATACACTTACCAAAACCTATCTAATATACAACACAAGAGTGAACCCTAACATAAATTATGGACCTTAATTAATGATAATGTAACAATACTGGTTCATCAGTTATAAAAATTGTAGTACATTAATACAAGCCTGAAGCTCAGCCTCAAAGAGCACATTCTTCTGATTTCAAAAATGAAAACTTCACATAACTTAAGCACAAATGGATAGCATAAAGAAAGAAGGGGACAGTTTGGTTCTAACCCTGCCTTCCAACATTTCAGAAGTAAGGATGAGGCTGCGGACAAGGACAGAGGTGTAAGTCATCTGCAACATTCCAGGCTTCTCAAGCAGACTGCCACACATTGTGCTTATTCACACACGGAACCTAAATTCTGAATGAATGTGGAAATAACCCCGAAAGTATATCCATGGTTCTTACTTGTGAAAATAACTTACAGCTGCCAAATTTCAGAGGGCAAGCATGGGCATCCATCGGGAAATCCTCAAGTTGCATTGGGCACTCTGCGGAGATGGTCAGGCTGAAAAGTAAGAGATGAAGATCTTTAAATAACTCGCCAATTCTGGCTATTTACTGAGCAGCCACCACGTTCTAGAAAGCCATGTTAAGTATGTCACTCATTATTTTAATTACCATATTTCATGAAATTGTCTAAACTGTTTCACCAAATTGTACAGGTTTGCACTGAAGATGCATTTAGAAACAAGGCTTAAGTCAAATCTAATCAGTTCCGCGGGTTGGTGTGTGTGTCTGTACATACATTACCACTTGTAAAGCAATTTTCAGATGCCTTTAAAAATGATTTATTCTTTGTTTCCCATCCCTTATTCAGAATAATCTAAAAAAACTTCCTTTGACAAGGCTGAAAATATATGTATTTTCTAAAATAGTTTATAACCTCAAAAAATATAATTATGTAATAAATGCTCAGTCCACATTTTGACCAGAAGCTGGCTATAATTATTGTGTACTGGACTGATGACATGACACTAAAGAGTAGGTGAAATTGTTATGAGAGCAACTTTTTGGAACAACTAATTGTTTTTAATCCAAGCCTGGTCTTCCAGATAATACCACCATCTATGACCACTGTCACCAATGACTCAAACAGTAATGGACATAATATCCACCAGATCTATGCCAGACACTGTGTTATTGTTAAATGCTTAGCTGCATTAACACAACTAATCAAAATAGCTTTAGGAGATTTGCTGCTGTTGATATCCCAGTTTCTAAGGCAGAAAAGTGTGGAACAGATATTACAGGATCAGGACAAGGATGTAGAACTATTAAGTTGTGGAGTTATGATCTGAACCCAGGCCCCTGATTGCTGTGTCTCTGTAATGGCACATCCACCACATACTAAGTGGTAACAGGTTCTGCACACTTCCAATGTTGCCACACTGTCCTGCCTTTACTCCTCTACAGACTTTACTGATTAGGTAGTGAATCTAAATTTCATTAATGAGTTAATCTGTTTAAGTTTCTTATTCTACTATTTAAAATGAAATTCTACAGAATGAAATCATAATAGAAAACATTCACCTTTAAACAGATGCTATAATTACATTTTTATACAAATGTTGATTTGACATGGTATTAGCACTACTGATCCTTCCTTCTTATATTGAATCTGGATCTTGCCTATGTGCCCAGGGTGAGAATAAAAATGTAAAAACACTCATTTTTGCCTTTACTACTTCCACTTGTTAAAACAGATTAACTTTTGGCTATTAAATTGCGTACAGAACTCACACTTTATAACTGCAGACAGAGTAGTTAATGTATGTATTCCCTGAATGAATGACACAAAAATATGAGCCAGTGCAAGAAATGTCTGTGTCCATCAAAGAGAAGAAATAATCTGCCGCCTCTGGTTTGAGGCACCATTCCCCCAAGGATGGAGTAATGCTTAAAAGGTGGGAGTGCACATGGACTAGAACACAGCACCACATACCACATTCAGGCAGGGAGATGGCATTTAAAATGATACACTGTATATGTTCAAAGAAGGATATGGAAAAGTACAGGAGAATTGTAAAGGAGAAAACCATAAATAGCTACCATTTCACTTATAATTTTACCTGGTAAATTTTGTCCAGAGTTTTCTGACATGTACGTATATTTTCTTTTTGTTCTTGGCATACAAAATTCAGTCTTTCATATCCCTAACATTAGGAACAGAGTATTTCCCATGTGAAAATTTCTATATAATCATGACTTTGAAAGATGAATTATTTAATTCTAGGATGCAAATGTGTGGGTATATATATAATCTGTATATATTATATACAGATACATATATAACATAACATAATAGTGGATATATATTTAAACAATTATTGTTAGACTTTTAGATTGTTTTACTTCATAAATAATCTGCAACGGACTTCTTCAAACATAAATTATGTAAAAGGACTATTATTAGAGACCATGAAGTGGATAAGGTATTAACTTATCAGAATTAAGAAAATTATGACTTAAAAATCACAGCCTGGGGGTGTCTGGGTGGCTCAGTCAGTTAAGCATCTGTCTTGGGTTCAGGTCATGATTCCAGGGTTCTGGGATCGAGTCCCGCATCAGGCTCCCTGCAGAGTAGGGAGCTTGTTTCTCTCTCTCCCTCTGCCTGCCACTCTCCCTGCTTGTGCACCCCCCTTCTGTGTCAAATAAATAAATAAAATCTTTAAGAAAAAAAAATCACAGCCTGTGAAGAGAGCATTCGGCCAACACAAAAGAAAATAATGTTAACTTTATCTGTTTGTTAGCAAGTTTAAGAAATTTTTAAAGTAAAGCAAATAGTGGGACAGAGAACTTAAAATAGTCAAAAATGTTTTAGACAATAAAAATCACAATGAGTTCAGAAAACGTAAAATTTTTCCTCAGAAGCAAATTTTTTAGTAGGAAGATAGGAAGTATGTATAAAGCTGTAATGCTAGGTAAAAGCAATAAATGTGAGAAGCAGCACACAAGACAGCAGGGCTGCAGGCGCTTAAAGGAGAACAGGTTTGATTTGGAGATTCTGTGCTGGTCTACAGCCTCTGTTCAGTTTACAGATGCAGGTGTAAAGACGGCCCTGGGCTCAGGCAGTGGGACCAGTGTGAGGTAGGGTGTAAGCAGGGATGCTTCAGGTGATCCTGACTGTCTTAGCCCAGCCACAGGTACTGCACACTTGAGCGAGCAGACCCAGCAGTCTTCGAGTTGCCCTCCCCAAACGCTGACAACTTTATGGGACCCACTCCCATCATCAGTGTGATGTGGAGATGGTCTCTCCATGGAGAAAGCTTCCCTCTAGACACAGCCATGTCTGCCGGGTCATATAACTGAGCTCCTGTCCCCCAGGAAACTCTCTACTGCCCACTGGGTCTGGAGGTTGACTTGAAGCCAGATGTGTTGGCTGAGTCCTTGACAGTGTCGTGAATCATCGTTAATTCCTCTTCCTCTGTGTTCATGGTGGTACATTGCTTCCATTCCCATGACCGCTGGAGGCAATGCCACCTGGCATTCCTAGTGTTTGCCCCTACTTGTCAGAGAAGATCCCCTCATGGAGACTTGACCTCCCACCTTGAGCACACTGCCAATTCCTGGCGTTTCCCCCCTTTTCTTCATGCTCTCCTTCTTTCTTGGCCAGCACCATGTATTTACAAGAGCGATGAGAAGTGTTCCTTTCTGTCATGGTGGTCTCATCTCTTACTTATTCAATTCATCCCATGTCCTGCTTTATGCTGGCTGTTCGGCCCTGAGAGCTGGTTACCTCCTGAAGGATACTGCACCGACATATAAAGATGATAAGGATTATACACTAAGAAGTCTGCTTTCAGAATATAGCTGCAGGAGCAGAGAGTTTAGTGACGGTGGGAAGAGACTAGCGGACAGGATTTAGCTGGACCTGAGGAAAAGAATATGTTTAAAGAAAAAATAATTCCAGTAAAAACATAATAAAGATAGTAATTCTACAATTACCCTTTCAAAAAGTGCTATCATTAAAGCCTCATGGATTGTTCCCCCATTTTAACATACCACCTTAGAAGTAGAATTCCAAACACTGGAAAAATACACATCTATGATAGCATCTTTCTTCTAAAGGGTGAATGTATTATTCAGCTAAACCCCCAATAGCAAATGTTTCAGCCTCAGTAGGGGAACAACATTCAAATTTTTTATCTCTTTGAACATTTCAAAAATGGCCTATGCTTTTGTAATACTCAAAAAATATCTCTAGATAAGAGGAAGCCTTCCATTGATGGTTTTCCTGAAATGTAGAATGCCTTGATATACAACCAACCTCCTTCACACAGAATTGAGATCAAAGCACTCTAAGGGATAATAGATTGGCATAGCTCAAAGGAGCCAGCCAGGCCACCTACCAGAAACTTTCACTTTTCAGATGAAGGAAATAAAACCTAAAAGGTTAAGAAATGTGCCTTATGGAAAAACTTTGCTGAATTACTGGTAGATCCAAGAATCCAGCATTTTTCCCCCCAGAGGTCAAATTTCTATTATGCTTCCCATTTCTGTTAAGACATTCAAGCATTTACTTGTTGAAACACATGTCCCCATTTTCAACAGTTTTTTCTTTAGGGTTAGGAAAGGGCATCTTGTGAGATAAACTACTTGCTTCAACTTGGATTTATATCACACTAATCAAGGGGTTAGGGTCCTAAAGTCCCTAGGGAGCTCTCTCTGCTTGACCAGGGGCAGCTCACAGTGGATCACTTTAAGATGGTTAAAACAGCCAGATTCTAGGGTAGCTAGAATTTGCCATCAGCCAACTGTGTAAACTTTGTAAAACTGTCTAACTTCTCTGATCCTCTTTGAAGAAGAAAGAAAGTAACTGCCACTTTTATTTTCTGAAATAAAAAATAGTTGGTAAGGGTGAAAAGGGGGTTAGTCTCCAGATGTCTACCCAATAATCTCTTTAGACTTGAGCCTTCTTCACTCACATGGAAATACTACATCAGGGCTGCAGAAGGTATGGTGGTGACAGGTAGAAAGATGGTCCTACAAAGATGCCCATGTCCTTACTCTCAACACTCCCAAACCTATAGATACTTTAAGTGGCAAAGGAGCTTTACCAATGTGATTAAATTAAGCCCCTTGGGACACAGAAGCTTATCCTGGTTTATCCACAGGGGCCCATAAGAACCCCACAAGGGTTCTTATGAAAGAGAGGCAGGAGTATCCAGGTAAGAAAAGGAGATGTGATGACAGAAGCAGAGATCAGAGCAATGTGGCCATGAACTCGGGAATACGGGTAGCTTCTCAAAGTTGGAAGAGGCAGGGAACAGATTCTCCTCTAGAGAATCCAGAAAGAATTCTGGGTATTATATGCAACTGATAAAATAATGAATTGGATACTTAGATGAGAGTTCCAAGCAAAGTGTTATGGTTGTGGCCTGTTTTCTTCCTTCTGCTTGTAATAAAACGTGAGAAGAAAAAGATAGGATGAGGGAAGAACTGCCAACTGAAGGGACCAGGACTTGATTTGGGAAATTCTCAGTCTATCCAGGTTGCAAAAGATGTTATAATTAGAGGAGATAAACTGTCAGGGAAGAATGCTCTTAAAATAAAGGTAAGGGTGTGGTTGGACAAACTAATGCCTCAAAAGTATCAATAGGTCAGAGTGTTCAGTTACACAGTAGACTCTATGAGATTAGGTATGTGACTCATGGTACCACTCAACTATGCACATAAAAGCCAGGAATAAAGATTAGATTATCCATGAAAGATTTAAGTAGGAGCCTTTTGTCTAGTGGTGTGAACTCTAGAGACATGCATAGAAGACCTACAAAACTTTTGAGAATTTTATATCAGCAGAAACACTGCCAATTTGGACTGGAAAGGGCGGGGAGGGAAGAGTGCTTCATTTTTTTCCCAGACATTTTCTCCCCTTTCAAATGAGAATATCTGTAACTGTTATCATATGCCTGTCCAACCATTTGATTTGGGAAGCAGAAACGTGTTTCTTGAGTTCCACAAATTTACAATGAGAAGGAACTGTGCCTCGGGGTAGATCATACCCCAATCAACTTGCATAGCTTATTTAGATAACTCCAATAATGATATTTGGAACTTTTGAGCTGCTGAGATTTAGTTGAGAATATGGTCTTTAATTCAATGCTGTAATGAGTTGTGGCATTTGGAGATACTGGGAAGGGGTTAATATATTTTGCATGTGGGAAAGACATGAGTTTTGGGGAGGACCAGAAGACAGATTGTGGTAGGCAAAATAATAACCTCCAAAGATGGCCATGTCCTAATCCTTCCTACCTATCACAGCAAAAAGGAATTTTTCAGATTAGGATGGTATTAAGGCTCTTGAGATGGGAAGATTAACCTGGGTTATCTGGGTTTGATCCCAATGTAATCATAAGGCTACTTATAAGAAGAAAGCCAAGGAGCGTCAGAGTCAGGGAAAGAGATGTGATGATGGAAGGAGTGATGCCGGACCATGAGCCAAGGAACGCACGTATCCTGTAGAAGCTGGAAAAGGCAAGGAAATAGTCTTCTCTAGAGAATTTGAAAGAGATGCAATCTTGCCAAACGTTTTCTAGTCTCCTGAGCAGTGAACAATAAATGTATGTTGTCTTAAGTCACTAAGTTCATGGTAATTTGTTACAGCAGCAATGGAAAACTAATACAGTAGTTTCCCTTAAAAAATAGTATTACAAGTCAAATGGCCAGTTTTTAGTGTGCTGAATAGGAGCCCCATGTATATTTTGAAATCATTTTCCAAAGTTAAGAAAGAAATTTGGTAATATTAGCCAATTTATAAATAGCTCACAAAGTGTTAGCTACTGTGAAAATTCAGACCTTGCTAATGAAATAAGATCTTGTGCAAAGTGCCCTGCCTTGGTCAGTTTGTGAGCTGTACATCATGCCTCAGCTAGAGTCACTCAGTGGAAACATAACCTCTCTGTAAAGATGCTACAGTGATTCTCAGGCAATATATGAAATTTATTTGGGGACTCAGAATTAAGTATTAACACAGCATCTAATGATTGGTGTTATGAAAGAAATAAGGCTTCAGTTGGTAATGATACGTTTCTAGCCCTGGGAGTCCTTGCAAAGAACAGATGAATGCTTAATGTAGAAAACTTTCTATTTACCACAGCTGCTCCCATCTGAAAGGCTGCAGGGTTTTGAGATAGAGTGAAGCTGGTGCTGTTCACCTGGCATTCCTGCAGGTAGCATCCTTTCTGTATTGTAGCCTCATTGTGCTGCCTCTGGCTTATTCCCACCTGCATGGGGTTGTGAAGGGCTCCTTCAACCCTCCGGGAGGAGTGCTGCTGGAAAGTTCTCCTTGCTCTATAGCTAAGTCACATCCACACTGTTGATGGACCTGGAGAGACACTGCATGCGAGGAGGATCTCTTCTATTATGAAGGGGTGGCTGAAAGCAAGCCCAGCTCTGAGGAGTATAGGCCTCCTCTTCTTATATTTGACTCACCTCTAGATTGACAAATGCAGAGAAGTTTATTCATGTATTCAATTACAGAGAATTGGCATTATTATTAATAAAATATGTAAATATATTATATTTAAGTATAAGTTACATAAATTTACTAGTGTTAGGAATACATATAGCCCTGTTTCTCCTCCAGAAATTTCCCTTTGATACCTTCCTGATGCTAAAATCCTGCCCCACTGGAGCTTTCTCCCTTGTATGCCTGCATTCAGGAAAAAAAAATAACTGCAAACTTTTTCGTGAAATAAAACAACGCAACATTCATTTGCTTACATTTGTTTGTTATGAACAATCACTAACATGATATACCATGCATACTATTGGTTAGTTAGGAATTACCAGTTCTTGGGAACCTAATTACAAGTTATAATAATGTTTTGAGGAAAAATGTATTTTAAAACTTAGTCAAATATGTAAAAACTGAACTTTTTGAATCTAAACATTGTCAAGTTGGGAATGGTGTATGCTGGAACCCAAAGGTCATTGCCAGGCTCATCCATTCCCTTGCCTTTTTATTAACTGTAATGTGTATACTGGTTCCTTTTGTGATAATTGTAGATCTACTGCAATTGTGTTTGGTCCGGATCAGAACTGCAAGCTTAGCTGCTTTCAGGTCCTGGCCATTGTGCTTGTCCTGGTTAGCCAACCTTCTAAGGGATGTTCACCATAGCACTAACCCTGGCCCTACCCAAATCACAGGCAGGGGTTCTGCCTGAGATCACGAAGAGATGAGATACCGAGTTCATCAGGGGTTAGTGAGGTATGGGAATGGGGAGTAGCCAATGAAGAGCTAAAAGAATAGAGTGTGCAGTGACCTGCTTAAAATGTAGTAGAATTTGAATTTAGTGAAAGAAAACGTTGTAAAAAGCAGAAATTAGGAAACTATCTGAAAATTGAAATAAGAATATACTAAAATGATGAATGTTCTGATTTATACAATTGTAGAGTTTCACACCTTAAAAAATGTGTTTTAACATAATGAATATCTTCTTTTTAGCCATAGAGACACATTCGACAACTTACTTCAAGCTTGAGTTACAGGCTTCATCAGTTAGTCGAGGGCTAACTTATTCATTTTGTACTCTTAAGGTAAGAAGAATGTACATGAGACCAACCGTTGGAATTATGCTGTGCTAAAAATTCTCTCTGAACTTAGCATTCCTCTTCAGCTATTGGAAAGAAAATGTCAGCAATTCTCACTTACGTTGAGCAAACTAGCATATTTGTGATAATTTTTCAAATTTAGCGTATTTTTATCAAAAGGGAACATAAACTTTATTGATCTATTTTGATTTGCGTGGCTATATCTGTTATTAATACTCCTGTTTCTCAGGAGGGCACTGTAGTGATTAACCTGGTAGTGGAAATACAGAATTTTCTTTAAATTTTTATATGGATTCACATGCCCAGCAATAATTCTTATTAGATCAAATATGGAAAATAAAGAAGCCTGAACAATTAAAAAAAAAAAACCCACTGCAAAAAAAGGAATAGCACAAATATGCAAAGAAGTTCCTTTCTCAAAATGAAATTCAAGTATGTCTTTAATCATAAACCAGAAGGCAACCAATACTGTAACATAGGAGAAAAAAGAGAAAAGAGGTAGTAGAATTAAAGAGACCCCACTTGAACTCTCATCTCAGGCTCTGTGTACTTGCTGTGTCACTCAACATTCCTGGACCCAAACTATCCTCTAAAGGGGATTATAAAGCTTACTTTATAGTGCTGTTTTAAGTCCTGAATATAAATATATAATGCAAAGCTTGACACATAATAGATGCCTTAAAAATACTAGGAAAGAAGTAAAGGTGACATCAGCAAAAGTGGTGAATTAGGGAACATCCACAAAAGCAATGAATAAGCTGACAAAAACTGTTAGCATTATCTCTTTTTTTTTCTTTTCTTTAGAAAACTGGAATCTAATAAAGAATTTACAGTAGCCAGGAGAATGCTTAGTGAAGAAAAAGAATACCTGAATTTCAGTGAGCAAGCTCTGTGGCATTTGAACTTACACTGCTATCAGCCCCCATTCTCTAGCTCTGCAGTGACCTTGAACATGGCAGCCCACATCCTGCTGCAGTTTGCTGAAGGAGCTGAAGGTGGGTCCCTGAAGAACTGACTCGGGGTATGCTTTCATTTCAACTGACTCAGAGTTTTCCAAGGCTAAGGGGTCCTCTAAAGGACCATTTGTTCAAAACATTTACACACAAATATACTCACTACAGCCATGGGGCAATGTATACAGTTGGGGCAAGCAACAGACAGACTGAAAAGTCTAGGATGGAGAGGCTAGGGAAAGGGATGCTTGGGGAAATAAGGGTTGAAAACTCCACGTATTCCAGATAATCTAGAAAAATATGCGCATGCCCAGGGCTGGATGCATGCTCAGAAAAGACCTAAGAAGACTGAGTTCTCATTTCCAGCTGAGCTAAGGGCCCTTCAAATGCAGGGCATGAAAGCTATGGAAGTTGTAAACTGCCTGGCTAAGCACTGAAGGAGCACCCCAACACATATAGAACTTCTGCGAAGACTAAGAGTTTTCATTTTTTGGGAACTCTTCCAGATTTTAATAACATACATAAATATAAATACCAGTATTATATTTTGGTTTATAACCCCTCTCTTATTCTATATTATTTAAAAGACAAATGCATAAGATGAGAATTATTAATTTACATTAGTGGCTACACTATGTAAAAAGATGTAATTTTTTACAATTAACAATAAGGGAACAGAGCTATGCAAGCAAGGTTTTTGGATACCACTAAAACTAAGTTGGTATTAATTTAAATTTGATTTTCATGAATTTAGGTGTTAATTTAAATACCCAGAGTAACCACTAAGAAAGTAACTAAAATATATACAGTAAGAGAAATGAGATGGAATTGAAATGGTACACTAGGAAAAAAAATCAACTGAACACAAAAGAAGATACTAATAGAAAAATTAAGAAACAAAAAAGAAATAAAACAAATAGAAAGCAAATAGGAAAAAAAAGGCCAAGTCTTTTCTTGTCAGTAATTACATTAAATATAAATGGAATAAAAACTTCAATTAATAGGCAGAGACTGGTAGAATCAATAAAGAAATATGAACTATACTGTCTACAGCAGATTCACGTTAGTTCCAAAAACACAAGAAGTTGAAAGTGAAAAAATAGAAGACAACATTCTATTCAAACCAAAGAAAACATAAGACAAAATTTGTTAGAAGAGACTAAGAAGGACACTATATAATGATAAAAGTCTCAATATATCATAACATAGAGAAATTATATACATACATGAACCCACTTCAATACCTCACTTTCAATAATGGTTAGAAAAACTGGACATAATATTAGGCAGAAAATAGAGGACTTAAAGAGAAGACACTATAAACAAACCAGACCAAGCAGCCATATACAGAACACTTCATCCAACAACAGGGGAATATACATTTTTTAAGGGCACATGAAATGTTATCTAGGATAGACCATGTGTTCAGCCACAAAACAAGTTTCAATTAAATTTAAAAATACTGAAGTCATACAGAGTATCTCCTCTGACCACAGTGGAATAAAGTTAAAAATCAGTAACAGAAGGAAAAGTGAAAACTTCATAAACACATTACTAAGTAACAAATAAATCTAAATCACAAGAGAAATCAGAAAATAACATTGAAATGAAAGGAAATGAAAAACACAGCATACCAAAACTTATGGGATGCAACAAAAACAGTCCCTAGGTTGAAATTCAGAGCTATAAAATGTCTACATTAAAAAAGAGGAAACAATCTCATTTCATATATTAAGAAACTAGAAAAAGAAAAGCAAATTAAACCTAAAACTAATTGAAGGAAAGAAATATTAAAGGCAAGATAAATTATATAAAGAACAGAAAAACAATAGTCCACTGAGCATACAAAGAGGTCTTAGGGCATAGGGCATGCTAAGTAGTGAGTTGGTGCTGTTTTCAATTCCTGAATCCCTTCTTCCAGATTTCTGAATGTTAAAGATGATGAATGGGACATTTCAGCTGGTTTTAAAATGTTACTTAACATGTTTTAAGACCCAGAATCTTTCAAATAATGACACCACATCCTTCTTTTGGGGAGCTAATAGAAAGGATGGTGTTGCAGCAGGTGGGGGCACAGACACTTGATGTACTAAGTGAGGCTAAGAAGACTGATCTAAGGGCAGCCACATCAGAGTGGCAACCTGCATCCTCCAAAACGCAAGGACTTTCACTGAGTTTTCTGTTGTCCTTTATTCACTGAGCAGAGGGGATTTCCTTTTCCATACTCAGACTTGACACTGACTTTCCATCTAGAACTGCCACTCAGGGTCATTGCTCTCAATCTCTTCTTTACACTTCACATTTCAAAATGCTCTATTTTCTACTTTGGTGACCTCCTTGTTTTACTGAAGGATAGTTGACTACAACTGAAGAATAGTTGTAGTTGACATACAGTATTTTATTAGTTTCAAGTGTGTAACATAATTAAACAATTCTATACATTATGAAATGTATGAATGTGGTGGTTACCGTTTGTTAGCATAAAAAGTTATATTATTGATTTTATTCCCTATGCTGTACTTTTCATCTCCTTGATTCATGTATTCTACGACTGCAAGTTTGTGCTTCTTAATCCTCTTTATCTATTTTACCCATCCCCATCCACCTCCCTGGCAACCACCAGTTTGTTCTCTGTATTTAGAGTTTGTTTCTGTTTTGTCTTATTGTTGTTGTTTTTTTTTTTTTAGTGCATAAAGAATATTGTTGTATGTGTGTATGGAATATTAATTACTCAGTCATAAACTAAAAATGAAATCTTGCCATTTGTGCCAACATAGATAGACCCAGAGGGCACTGTGCTAAGTGAAATAAGACAAATTAGAAAAAGGCAAATACCATATAATTTCACTTATATGTGGAATGCACAGTAACTCTTTTGTGACAGTCTATCACTCCCACAAAACCAGACAAATATGCTAGACTATCTGGAGTTTCTGAGTTTCTGTGAATCAGGTAAGGTTTCAGGTTTCTCTCACTACTCTTCAAATTACTGAGTTCAAGGCTACTCAGTAAAGGGCATCAACATAGAAATGGTGCATTATTTTTAGCAGTGTAATTTTTAAAAAGCAGTAAAAAGCCCCTCTGTGGGTTAGTCATGTCCCCAGTACATGGTGAATGTCCTACAAGCGGCGATGACTGGTCTCACCATGCTAGTTGGGTAGAAGGTGGCCCCTGGAAGGGCCAGTGCAGTACGGTAGAGAAATAATAAAAAAGCAGGCAGTGATATTCAAAACCGGCTGGTTAACAAAGAACTAGGGAAGCAGTCACTATTTGAGAACACTAGAATCAGTTTCAAACGTTGGTGGAATGTGCATGAGGAGGTGTCCTGTAGGCCATTAATCAAGGCTTGACTGTGTCTAAAAGCATATAGGTAGACAGAGAGTAGTTGGACCCACAGAAGCAGATGAATTTTCAAAGAAACCCAAGAGTGATGGCAGAAGACAAAACACTACAAGAATCCTATTTTCTCTAGGTCCACGTGGCCAAGCCTTAGTTCAATCATGTACAAAATAGGGCAAAATAGATGTCCAACCTCCATTCGAGAGAGCACAAAACACACCTTGAGTGGCCATGAATAACACGGTTTAGCATCCTTCCTAGTGAGTGAGGAAAGGAATGTTGTTGGAGAGTGGAGATTACAGGAAAACAAAGGCTCATGCCATGAAGGACAACAAATGCTTTAGTGCCTCAGTGTTCTGGAGGCCAAGAGATAGAGGGAAACTGAGGGAATCTGGATGTGACTGGGAGAAGATCCTTGGCTACCTTGGACCACTTATTGTAAATAGAAGACAAAGAAAGTGCAACAGTCCAAAGCTGTGAGAAAACACATACTGTCACGCATAGGATGGGGGTATGGACAGAAGACCTCCTGTGTGAGGCTGGAGCCCAGGGAGGTGCTGTGCTAGGAGCCTTGCCTGCGCCATCTCACTGGTGATCCCCCAGCTCAAGAAGATGCTGCAGTGACTGTTCTAATCTGCCTGATGGGAACTGAGACTGAGAGATGATAGCGTCTGGTGAAGTACAGAGCCAGATCCCTGCCCGCGGGTCTGATGAACAAGGTTTATGCTCGAGACGCACGGCTAGTTTCTCTTTAAGTAGTCCAAGTATTCAGACAGAATTGTAGTTATGACATGGAGACATGGGTCCCTTCCAGAAGGTTTTTTATTTTTATTTTTTCTTCCCAAGTGAATGCTATAGCTGCTGTTCATGGCAGTCCCCAGGCCAGGGGTCCAGACCTCCTGCCCCCTGCTGTGTAGGGCAGGACTTTCTCACCTGGTGGCTTTGAAGTGGCCTCTGACCTCACGATGTCCCCTCCTGTTAAATGAAAACAGTGAGTACTCCCACTCCACAGACATCTGAGTAGAAAAGTAGATGTGTGGCCTATGTGGTGGTCAGGAAAGGTTCTTCCGATCCTTGCCCTAAAACTTCCCACAGCCCACAGCAAAAGGAACTGCTCTGAATACAGGGATCCTCTGAATCAGTCCCTGTCCATCATTTAGGTATTATTCCTGCTGCAGGATACACTTTTCAAATGATGCTTTCACATTTGTACAGGTTTGTCCCTATATCTGGGACACCCCTGCAACTCCACACCTCCTTCCCAACAGCTGCACCTCCTCAAGACTTAGCTCAGGTGGGACTTCTGTGAACTCCCACTTACAAAGTCAGGCCTCCCCTCACTCACTGCTGTATTCCCAAATCTGCCAGCCTCCATCTGGATGCCAGCCAGTGACATCCAGGTTCTACGGATGGTGTTCAATGCAGTTTTTTTTTTTGCCCTGGTGAAGGGATACAGCAAGTAGAGAGAAAATGATGGTTAAGTGAAGATTGAGTGAAGGCAGGGAAGCAGTCAGACTATGGGGTCAGCTCCTAGGGTCACTGTTTAGTTATTTAAATTAACACTCAGGGAGATCTGTACAAACAGATCTGTCTTGACTCTCCTCTCCCTGTTTAATAATATACTTTCAGTTGGGAGATTAAGGCCTATCCTCTTCCTCCCGCCCCTCAACACACACATGCTCACACATTGCTCCAAGTTCAGCACTGACATCTTTCGTAAGGATGTTTTCACTAGCTCAGCTGCACCAAGAATGTAGAGCAGGGAGAGGGAAGGAGTACGTTCTTCAGAAGCATCTGAAAATTTCTGTTATTCAGGTAAGCAAAGCATAGCTTGTATGCTTGGGGCCTGACAGGGCACCCAGTGCAGGTAAACACCAGTGCAGTGGACACCACCCAGAGCCCTGAAGGAAAGGTTCATGCCTGTCTGCCACCCTGCCACGTCTGAGCACCAGCGCACTGACTGCCTGGTGCCCAGAGCTTGGTCTCTGCTGCCCCACACTCAGGAAAAGTCTTTAGTAATATGCTGATTTGATTGCAATTTGTCTGCACTACATATCATCACTAAGCGGTCTCAGACACTACACAAGCTCAAACTATTTAAAACAATATTCAATCTTTCTCTGACCTTCTCAAGAAAGCCCGGTGCCCTTCCAAGTGTTTCCATTCCTTCCTTCCTTCAAATCATTACCTTGAAGAACAGCAAAACTTCTGCAAGACAGATCTGGGAATGACTTGGCACACTTCTCAGAGACCACTCCATTTCAGTTCTATCAGCAAATCCTGTCAGTTCTCCCTCCAAAATGACTCTTTCCATTTTTCCCCCATGGCTTCTACCTCTGGCAGAGCTGTCTTCATCTCCTACCTAGATAAAGCAAGCAAGCCTCCTTGATGCCACTTGGAAGCCTGAGTTCTTTAAGCCATATTTTTTTTTTTTCACAAGGTTTCAGACTCCTAAGCTTAAAACACACGAGAGGTCCACAATACATTAAAATGGACCTCACTCCCCACATTAACCTCCCCCCGTTTCCTTAAAATACTGAGCTCGGCACATCTACTCACACTCTTTTTCTTACCCACCCAAAGCTGCTGCATCCTTCAAGCCACAAAAGCAAAGTGACTTAAAGAAGCCATTCTGGCCTTACTCCCAGCCTGAAAATCCCCTCTCATTATTCTCCCATGTTCTTTTTCTTCTGTATCTCAATGCTAACAGAAAACAACATTTCCTAGGCCTACATTTAATAGTGTGTATTTATTGACCTTATTAAAATTGCCGTTATGGAAAAAAGCTAGGTTCAATTTTAAACAAAAATAATTTTAATAATAAAAATCAGATTAGCACTGTTTACTATTTCCTTATTAGAAGTCTATTAAAATATTTATAGTCTGTTTGGTTATTCATACTTTTAAAATGCTTTTCAAAAAAGAAATCACCCCAACTGAAAGACTGTAGGGAAGTAACATCACCAAAATGGCAACGTAGGAGATCCCAGCATCTATAACCCCACAAAGATCAATAATCAGTTATCCACGAACAAAAACAGCTCTGTTAGAGAACTGAAGTCCACTTAAGAAACTCTAGTGACACAATGGAACAAAAGCCTGCAGGTAACCATACAGAAGAAAGGAAAGGAAGACAACTTCACTTGGCTCCATCATTCCGCCCCTCAAACTTATCATTACTTAGAGCCAGGAGGACACTTCCCAGGCCTTTCAAGGCACCGCATTAAGTTCCCACTTCAGTTCGACCCAACTAAGACTGACAATGAGACAGCGGTGGTGGTGAAGAACAGAGAACAAACACAGGGACTGCCAGTAGCAGCCACCCAGTAGGAGCAAGAGCAGTTCACAGTAATCTCTGCGGACAAACCCAGCAGATTTTATTACCAAAGAAACCAATGGCTAGCCCCTGGAACCATGGAACCCCTACGAATTCTGCCAGATTTTGCCCCACTGGTATTCACAGTCACTGATGCCAGCTGCCTGAGTCCCTCCCCACTGTGCCCCCACTGGAGCCCAGGAACTGCAGCCAGCCCTTTGGGCTACGCACAGGCATGCCTCAGCCTGATCCCCATCACTAGTCTCCACTACTATGTGCCTGTGGTGTAATCCAGCAGCCCCAGAAGTACACAGAGACAGCCAGGGGTCCCAGGCTGTCAGCGAGTCCACAGCTGGCCCTAGGTCTTGCTGCTTGTCCTGGCTCCCACCACTACATGTAACCAGCCCCTCCCTACACAGGTACCTGCTGGCACCTCCAAACAAATGTCCACTGGTTCTAGCCACCACAGCCACATGCCCTGATCCCTAGCCACAGACCATGGAGATGCTGCTAAGAACCCAGCAACTATTACAGCCACTTGAGGCAGTGCTTACCACAGAATTCATAAAGAATCAGTGAAACATGATTCCACCAAAGGAACACAATAAACTTCTTGTAACTGGGCCCAAAGAAATGGAGATCCAGGATTTGTCCAACAAAGAATTCAAAATAATTGTTCAAAACATATTCTGAGAACTACATAAGAATACAGACAAATAACTTCAGGGAAATTATACAAGATCATAATGAGGAGATCAGCAAAGATATAGGGGGAAAAAAGAATCAAAAACAAAACCATTGGAGCTGAAGAAGACAATGACTACAATGAAGAATTCAATGGAGAACTACAATAGCAGACTGAACAAGCAAAAGAGACGATCAGCGAGCTAGAAGATAAATAAATTGAAATTATCCAGAGAAATTAAAATTAAAAAGAATGAAAAGGAATGAAGAAAACCTATGGAATTTATAGGACCTTATTAAGGGAATTTAAGGGAAGTTATTATACTATAACCAAAGAGGAGAAGAGAGGGAGAAGGGAGTGGAAAGTTTGTTTAAGGCCATAATACCTGAGTACTTAAGGCAGTAATACCTGAGAATGTCCTAAAGTTGGGGAGAAATTTGGATACCCAAATTCAACAAGCTAGTAGGTCACCCCAAAATTTCAATTCCAAACAAATTATAATAAAACTTTCCAAGACAAATTATAATAAAACTGTCTAATATCAAAGACAAACAGAATTTCAAAAACAGCAAGAAAAAAAAAATCTCTCATACAAGGGAATCCCCATGAGGCTACCAGTGGATTTTTCAGTAAAGATCTTGCAGGAGAAAAGGGAATGAGATGATATGCCTAAAGTACTTTATAAAGCAAAACAAAGCAAAGCAAAACAAAACAAAAAATAATGAAGAAAACTTTACCGGGTAAAGCTTTCCTCCAGAAATGAAGGTATCATAAAGATTTTCCCTAGCAAACAAAAGCTGAGGGACTTCCTCATCAGCAGTCCTGTCTTACAAGAAATGCTGAAAAGATGGGGCGCCTGGGTGGCTCAGTGGGTTAAAGCCGCTGCCTTCGGCTCAGGTCATGATCCCAGCGTCCTGGGATCGAGCCCCGCATCGGGCTCTCTGCTCAGCAGGGAGCCTGCTTCCTCCCTTCTCTCTCTGCCTGCCTCTCTGCCTACTTGTGATCTGTCTGTCAAATAAATAAAAAAAAAAAAAAAAAAAGAAATGCTGAAAAGAGTTCCTCAAGCTGAAATTAAGGGACACAGATCAGTAATATGAAAAAAATATAACACACCAGTAAAGGTAATTATATAGCCAAATTCAGAATACTCTGTAATACTGTTAATATGGTGGTGTGTTAATAAAGCTTAAAGGGAAAAATTATTAAAAATAACTGTAACTATAATAACTGTAACTAATAACTGTAACTATAATAATTCATAATTCATTAATAGACACACAATACAAAAAGTGATCAGTTTTGACATTAAAAACACAAAAAGGGGGGAATAAGAGGGTAGAGATTTTGTAGTAATTGAGGATAAATGTTATCAGCATAAAATATGTTGTGATATATATAAAATGTTTTATGGAATCCTCATGTAAATATCAATTCATAAGGAAGAGAACAAGAGAGGAAGAAAGGAACAAGGGAACTACAAAACGATAAGAAAACAATTAATAAAATGATTTTAGTAAGTTCTTCCCTGTCAATAACTACTTAATGTAAATGGATTAAATTTTCCATTCAAAAGATATAGAGTGGCTGGATAGATAACAAAAGTAGATCCAATTACATGTGACCTACAATAGGTTCAGTGTAGATTTAAGGACATACATGGGCTCCAAGTAAATAAATGAAAAAAGATATTCCATGCAAATGGAATATTTGAGAGGAGAAACAGCTAAGCTTATATATATATAAAATAGATTTTAAGCCGAAAAAATGTAACAAGAGAAAAAGAAGGTCATTATATAATGATAAAGAGATCAATTCATCAAGAAAATAACAATCATAGATATATATGCACTTAATTCTGGAAAACCTAACTGTAATACTAAATGTAAAACCTAAATCGAATACTAACAGAGCTGAAAGGAGAAATAGACAATAAAAAAGTAGAGGACCCAATACCTCATTCTCAACAATGGATACATCATCCAGAGAGAAAATCAATAAAGAAACCATGAGGGGTGCCTGGGTGGCTCAGTGGGCTAAAGCCTCTGCCTTCGGCTCAGGTCATGATCTCAGGGTCGTGGGATCGAGCCCCACATCGGGCTCTCTGCTCAGCGGGGAGCCTGCTTCCTCCTCTCTCTCTGCCTGCTTCTCTGCCTACTTGCGATCTCTGTCTGTCAAATAAATAAATAAAATCTTTAAAAAAAAAAAAGAAAAAGAAACCATGAACTTGAACTATATTTTAGACCAAATGGATCCAACAGACATAAATTACTATTTGCCAACAAAATGGACAAACTAGAAAAGATAAATAGATTCCTAGAAACATACAAACTACCAAGACTGATCAGAAAGAAAGAAAATCTAAACAGATGAATAATGAGTAAGGAGAATGAATCAGGAATCAAAACCTCCAAAAAAGAAAATTCTGGGACCCGATGGTTTCAGTGGTGAAATCTGACAACATTTAAAGAAGAGGAAGCACCAATCCTTCTCAAACTCTTCCAAAAAATGAAGAGGAGAGAACACTCCAAAATTCACCTTACAAGGCCAGCATTACCCTGATAGCAAGGCCAGACAATGGCACCATAAAAAAAGGAAAAGAGCAGATAAATGTCCCTGATGAATACAGATGCAAAAATTCACAACAAAACATTAATAAGTTCAATTCAACACTATATTAAAAGAACCAAGGTATGGAACCACAAAAGACCCCAAATAGCCAAAGCAATCTTGAAAAAGAGAAGCAAAGCTGGAGGCATCACAATTCCAGACTTCAAGTTATGTTACAAACCTGTAGCAATCAAAACAAGATGATACTGGCACAAAAATGGACACATAGGTCACTAGAACAAAATAGAAAACCCAGAAATAAGCCTATGATTATATGGTCAATTAATCTTTAACAAAGTAGGAAAAAATATTCAATGCAAAAAAGGCTGTTCAACAAATTGTGTTGAGAAAACTGGACAGCAACATGCAAAAGAATGAAGTGGGACCACTTTCTTACACCATATACACAAATAAATTCAAAATTGATCAAAGACGTAAATGTGAGACTCAGGTCTCACATGGTTTATGGTTTCAGAACCATAAAAATCCTAGAATAGAACACAGGCACTAACTTCTCTGACATGAGCCATGGCAACTTCTTTCTAGATATGTCTCCTAAGGCAAGGGAAACAAAAGCAAAAATAAACTATTGGGACTACATCAAAATGAAAAACTTCTGCAGAGCAAAAGAAACAATCAATAAAACTAAAAGGCAATCTATAGGATAAGAGAAGATACTTGCAAATGACATATGAGTTAGCATCCAAAATATGTAAAGAACTTAGAAAACTTAACACCCAAAAATGAATAATCCAATTAAAAAGGGGCCAAAGGAGTGAACAGACATTTCTCCAAGGAAAATAATCAGATGGTGAACAGATACATGAAAGATGCCCAACATCACTGATCATCAGGAAAATACAAACTGAAACCACAACGAGATACCACCTCACACCTGTCAGAACGGCTAAACTTAATAACACAAGAAACAACAGGTGTTGGTGAGGATGTGGAGAAAGGGGAACCCTCCTGCACTGTTGGTAGGAATGTAAACTGGTTCAGCCACTCTGGAAAACACTATGGAGTTTCCTCTTGCACTACTGGATATTTACCCCCAAAATACAAAACCACTAATTCAAAGGGATACATGCACCCTGATGTTTACAGAAGCATTATCTACAATAGCCAAATTATGGACACACACACACACACACACACACTGGGATATTACCCAGCCATTAAAAATAATCAAATCCCGTCTTTTGTACTGACATGGATGGAGCTAGAGAGTATTATGCGAAGAAAAATAAGTCAGTCAGAGAAAGATAATACTACCTGATTTCACTCATATGTGGAATTTAGCAAACAAAACAAAGGAGTATAGGGGGAAAAAAAGAGAGATAGAGGCAAACCAAGAAACAGACTCTTAACTATAGAGAACAAACTGATGGTTACCAGAGGGGAGTGTGGTGGGGAGATGGGTTAAATAGATGATGGGGATTAAGGACAGCCCTTGTAATGAGCACTGGGTGATGTATGGAAGTGCTGAATCAGTATATTGTACACCTGAAACTACAATAACACCATATGTTAACTAACTAGAATTTAAATAAAAACCAGAAAAAGAAGGTCCACACACCATGATCAAGCAGGAATTACTCCTGGGATTCTAGGATGTTTCAATATACACAAATCAATAAATATGAAACACCACATTAACAGGATAAAAGATAAAAATCATATAATCATCTCAATAGATGCAAAAAACTATCTGACAAACTACAACACACTTTCATGGTAAAAACACTGAACAAATTTGATATCAAAGAAACATACCATAAAGAAGTCATATGACAAGACCACAGCTAACATTATATTCAATGGTGAAAGTTTCTAAGTTTTTCCTCTAAGATCACTCTCACTTCTCCTGTTCAACATAGTACTGGAATGCTGGCCAGAGCAATCGGTGAAGAAAGAGAAATAAAAGTTATCCAAATTGGAAATAAATAAGTAAAACCCCTCTTTGTTTGCAGATGATAGGATCATATATAGACAGAATCCTAAAGACTCAACCAAGAAACTGTCAGAATTAACAAAATTGCAGAATACCACACCAACACACAGAAATTAGTTGTGTTTCGCTACACTAACAATGAGGCATTTGAAAATGAAATAACAATAAAAGACTTAAAAATGAGTTTAACTAAGGATGTTAAAAATGAAAACTACATGACTTTGGTGAAAGAAACTGAATGAAGAAAATACGAACAAACACAAATCCTGTGTTTATGGATCAGAAGAATGAGCCTTGTTAAAATGTCCATATTACCAAAAACCATCTATAAGTTCAATGTAATCTCCACCAGAATTCTAATGGAATTGTTCACAGAAGTAGAAAAAACAATCCTAAAATTCCTATGGAACCACCAAAGACTCTAAACAGCCAAAGCTGTCCTTAGAAAGAAGAACAGAGCTAGAGGATCATGCTTCCAGATTTCAACTATATTGTGAAGCTGCAGTGATCAAAGCTCTAGGCTGTACTCGCTTAAATATAAACACATAGACCAATGGAACAGAATCAAGAGCCCAGAAAGAAATCCTCATATATACAATCAACTAACATTTGATAAAGGAGCCAAACAAGCTCACTGGGAAAAAAATAGTCTCTTCAATAATGTTGGGAAAAATGGGCAACTCCATGCAGACAAATGAAATTGGAACCCATCTTATATCACTCACAAAAAATAACTTGAAATGGATTAAAGACTTAAATATAAGACCTGAAACCATAAAACTCCTAGAAGAAAACACATGGGAAAAGCTCCTTGACACTGGTCTTGGCAACGATATTTTGGCAACAAACAGCACCAGCAACAAAAGCAAAAACTAAGAAGTGGACTGTAGTAACTCAACCTGTCAGGATGGCTATTATCAGAAAGATAAAAGATAAAAACTGTTGACAAGGATGTGGAGAAAAGTGAACCCTTGTAAACTGTCAGTGGGAATGCAAATTGGTACAGCCACTATGGAAACAGTATAGAGGTTCCTCAAAAAAATAAAAAAAAATAGAACTACCATATGATCCCATAACTGCACTTCTCAGTATATAGCCAAAGGAAATAAAACTAAGATCTCAAGGAGACATCAGCATTCCCATATTCAGTGCAGCTTTATTCACAATAGTCAAGAAACTTGGCAGCTATCCAAGTGCTCTTCTGTGGATGAATGGATAAAGACAATGTGGTATGTTTATAAAATGGAGTATTATTCAACTATAAGAAAAATGGAAATCCTGCTACTTGCAGTAATCATAAACGAACTTTGAGGGCATTATGTTCCATGTTACAAGTCAGAGAAGACACCCTATATGATACCACTTAAATGCATAATCTAAAAGATCTGAACTCATAGAGAGAGGTTGATGGTTGCCTGGGGCTGGCTGGTGTGGGAAAGGGGAAGATTTGGTCAAAAATATAAACTTATAAGATGATTACATTCTGGAAATCTGATGTATAGCATAGTTATTACAGTTAATAATACTGTCTTATATACTTGAAAGTTGCTAAGAGAGCACACCTTAAATGTTCTCATCAAAAAGAAAAAAAAAGGTAGTTATGTGATCTGATGGAGGTGACAATCATTTTACCATATATAAGTGTATCAAATCAACATGTTGTACACTTAAACTTACACCATATTATGTCAGTTACATCTCAGAAAACCTGAAAAATAAATCTGTAAGTAAACGATTATAGCATAAATGCTTTAACTATCCTTAAACTATTTTAAAATATTTTTGAAGTATGAGGATTCCCAGCATCCTTGGACCACTGTTTTTTATTCATTCCTATTGGCTTATGGTGCTTTGCACATTATAAGCCAATAAGGGCCAGTGGATAAAGATGACCACTAAAAACTGTTTTTGCTTCTCTTAAACCAGGCTGACTGCAATGGAACTTTCTGTGATAACCTAAATGTCCTATATATGTTCTGTCCAATACTGAAGCCACTCCACAACGGCCACTGGCCTCTTGACATAGGCTAATACAACTAAGGAACAGAATTTCAATTTGTTTTTTTTTTTTTAAGATTTTATTTATTTATTTGACAGACAGAGATCACAAGTAGGCAGAGAGGCAGACAGAGAGAGGAAAGGAAGCAGGCTCTCTGCTGGGCAGAGAGCCTGATGTGGGGCTTGATCCCAGGACCCTGGGATCATGACCTGAGCCGAAGGCAGAGAGGCAGAGGCTTTAACCCACTGAGCCACCCAGGTGCCCCTCAATTTGTTTTTTAAAGAGAGAGCTTATGTTTGTTTGTTTGTTTGTTATTTGACAGGGAGAGAGAGAGAGCACAAGCAGGCAGAGTAGCAGGCACAGGGAGCGGGAGAAGCAGGCTCCCTGCAGAGTAAGGAGCCTGACATGGGGCTCGATCCCAGGACCCTGGGATCATGACTTAAGCTGAAGGCAGTTGCTTAACCAACTGAGCCACCCAGGCGCCCCTCAAATTTGATTTAACTTTAACATGCCATATGTGTCTATAGGCTACTATATTGAACAACATATAGATTATAGGAAAGACAAAAACAAAAACTCATGATTCCAGGCTACCTGGGAAATATTTTAAGTGCAGAGGACTCTACCACTTTTTCCTTCTTTTCCATAAGCATCACTTTTCCTTTCTTTCCATACACATCAGACAAATTCCTAATTATTTTCAAGGCAAATACAGAAAGCCTCACTGCACTGGCCACATTACCAAGACAATGGCTCCTCTCAATTTAATATTACCCAAGATACTTGCCTAATATTTATGGATCATCTCAAACTCAAAGCATGGAGAGAGTGAGCATGAGATGAGATGACCAATTCCAGCATTCGTTGACCATAACCCTCGTCGATAAGAGGAGAGCTGGTTATTCACTTTTTCCAGGTGAAGGGAGGGAAGGACCTTTCCAGCACCCCCTTGAACGTGTAAGTCAGCACTCTGGTGACACAATGGCTTGGTGGTAGTTCCAAGCTGATTATACCCTGGGGAAAGTGTGGGGCTAAGGATGGATTTCTTGGCTCTGAGCATCCTCAGATCTGTTGCAGATATGCCAACTTCATTTCCATGCAACACACTCCAGAAATGCGACAGGTGCCCCCCTCCCCGCCCCGGAAGTGTTTTAGTAAAACCAGTGCTTTACTTGAATCTGATGAAGTAGCAGGGTCAGAAACGCTCTCTATCCTAAATGGGCATAGCACCACCTGGTGGACATTATTTTCACCTGTGTTGGCAAAAGGGTGTGCATAGCTTCCTACTGTATACTGCTTAGGTATTATATCAAAATAGATATAGGAAGATGGATTTGGCATTTGGGCTTTAGTGATAGTCTAATTCCTCATCTGTCGATGGGCATAATGATGGTACTAAATTCTTAGGGTTTTAGGAAATTACGTTTCTGAAGCACCCAGCACACAATAAAGGCCACACGTTTCTGAAAAGTAATTAGCAGACCAGCTTAAATGGTTCTTTCTTTTCAGACATTAACTTTGTGAGGCTGGGGGCCTGGGGCTGGGGGGTCCCTGGAGCCAAGACCCTAGCCAGCAGCTTCCTGCAGGTTTTCACCCAGAACTTGCAACCATCACCTCCAAAGAGCAGTCACTAGAGATTCCTGGAAACCTTTTGAAGATATGGCCCCAAGCTTGTAGGTGGCTCATTTCCAAGAAGGTTCCTGCCTGGACAGGAAAGTGAAAAGCTGACCAGAAGCCTGGCTTCTCTCTCGCTAGTAGAGAGTATCTTACAGCCTCTGTGGGGTCAGGACCTCCGAAGATAAAAATGTGCTGGAGATGGCCCATGTGCAAAAGATGAGGTGTCCTTCATGAAATGTGTGCCTAACAGTCCAAAAGTCCAGACTGACCAGATTGAATTGACCCAGGATTATTCCAGACATGTTTTCAAACCAAATATGCAAGAAGTATGCATTAAAATATCCTCATTTGTATCCCACAAATACAAATTGTTAGCCAAACATCGACTCAAGTCTTAATAAACTGGTGGAAATCTATGCACTGAGCAAGTTTGTGAAAGAGAAATTCTGCAGGTCTCCTGTCTCAATCCCTCAAACTAAGGTCTGAGAAGTGGGAGAGCCTAGGCTAAGAGAAGGCAGTGCCATGCATTCCATTACCACTGTCCCTGCATAAACATCCTCTTGAGGGCCAGCCCAGGTGCCAGGTGCAGGGAACGAGATTACTCAGGGTGCCACAAAACACAGAGGACCCACAGGTGAGTCAGGGTGCAACAGACTGATGGAGAGCAGGAGACGTCAGGAAGAAGTCCTGGGGAAGTCTTGGTTTCCGATGGCTGAGGAAACTGAGGGAGGGTGTGGATGTGTGTGTAATGGAGATCAGAGTGGTGGTGTGCAGATCAGGTTGCATGTCCCCAAATTTAGATCCTTCTTAGTCAAGATGGTCCACATACTGTCCTGTGGGAGTCATTTCCCAAAGGGAAAGAAGAAAGCCCATGTTACTAGAAATCTCAGGATGAGTCAACTTTTAGACAGTGGCTACCAATAACATCTTGTGTAGCAAAAATGGGCAACACTCCATCTCCGTCTTTGCATGTTAAGTGTGAAGATGGAAGTAATAGACAGGATTTCCACTCCCACTCCTGGTGAAAAGGAAATTGCTAGTTTTTCTAAAGAACAATTTGGAAGTGGATATCAAAAGTCTCACCTTTTGGTCAGTTATTGGAATTTATCCCAAAGATATAATTATGAGTTTGCATGGCAATGTTGCTTATGACAGGAAAAATGGAAAGGACATGAATTTTTGTTAGACGCCATATAATGACAGGATATCCACATGATGGAACGTGATGGACCATGACATTTCAGAATGATGTTTAATGATTGGGGGGGGTGAGACAGAGTTTTCAATATATTTTAAATTATAAAAACTACTTACAAAAAACTTTTCAGAGAGTGAGACCACTCAAAAGCTATAGGAGAATATGTGTGCAGACATACACCGATATACACAGGTATACACACAAAAACACATGTACATGATACACACCAAACTTTAAACATTGATTCCCTTTGGTCTGAGTGTTATTATAGCTGTATTCCATACTTGGTGACTTTCCATGTTTTACAAATTCTTAATTCACGTTTTGGTCCTTGTCATTAAATTAAAGGTTATCTTAAATATTGCAATATTTAGCCAGCATATCTGTTGGCATCATGAAAAACGTTTTTATCTACACATTGGTGTGTGTGTATGTGTGTATAAATACAGATATATAAGGGTACATATACATATCAGTGCACTGTTAAAAACTTCTACTTATAAATGTATAATTTTCTTTAAATATGTTATCCACAAGTCAAACACATATAATATACATATAACTTCCTTCAAGTTACTGGTCTTCTAACTTTAACAGATGCTGCCAATTACTATGCAAAAATGTGACTATGCTGCCTCCCAGTGGGCATTCCAGGAATCAGTGTATCTACTACTAGTTTTCAAACAAATTCTCAGACCCTACAGCTATACTGCTTAGTAAGAAAAGAAACACAACAAAAATGGCTCTAAGAGATAAAATGACCAAGGACTCATGACTACTAAGTGACAGAGTCAGGACTTGAACTTAAGTCAGCCTAACCCTTAAGTCCGTGCTCTTTTCACTACATCATAGTTCCTCAATTCAAAGCAAGGCTTTCTACCGATGAAAATCTAAATGGGGTGTAAGCAATGACAAAGATACCCCTTTCTATTAAGATAAGTGCCAAAAGCACATGTAATAAGGATGCTTATGAGATCTGTATGTGCAGGAAACTTTTAGAAGATTGTTATTTCAGGGAACAGATGATAGATCTTCCATAATTCATGTGAAGAAGTATTTAAAAACAATTGTAATAACTAAATTTAAAAGTTCTGTATTTGCTTGGTAGGAAAAGAATAGTGTTGTTTTTTTTTAAGTGAAGAGATGTGTTTGCCATTTTTAAATGCATTCAGAGTAGTGTTTAAAAACACACATAATAAAGATGTTTATAAAAGTTGTAAAAAATGCCTTTTTCATATAAAAATAGCACAGGCAAATATGTAGTGTGTGAAAGTGACAATGTGGAGTGGTATGCAGTGCATGACTCTGTCCAGTACTTTTACCATGTACAGTGCATTCTATGACCCCTGCAGTGGTCCAAAGGAAGTGCAAAATATTTGCCCGGATGTCTCTATTACAGGCCTTTTGCAAGGTCATCTTGGATAGAATGGCATTCAGGTTTTCTGAGACAGGCAGAATCATGTGGTCCTAGCAGAGCCTGCCTTCTAGTAAACTCTTTCTTGCCTATTGTGGTTTCCATCACAAGAAAATAAGAGAGACTTGCTCTTCTGCCAGAGGCCCAAAGACCAGGGAACTATGCCCTAAAGTGGTCATCAATGTGGGTCTCACAAGAGTTTGCACTATTAGAAGATGGGGGGAATGCAGAGATGAGGGGAAGGCATTGCCTCCCAGCTCACACGTTCATAAAGGAAAATGGATCATCAGATTTGGCACGTTGCCTGAGAGATATGGTCATCCTATACTGCATGGGTTTGCCTCGGCGTGGAACTGGGACCTCCCGCTATGTGATGACAACCACAAGTTCTACCCCGGAAAAAAAGAAAAAAAAATAGCAAGGCTGACCAGAAGGACAAGTCCTTTGGTCCCTGGATGGACTGATGTCGAGCTCTGGGCTCTGCACCCCCTTTCTCCAGTCCTGCAAGGGAAGGCCCAGGAAATTGTCATGTTAGGGTTCCCTTTGAGGTTTCCTGGCCACCTGTCTAATGTCTAAAGCACAACTCTGGGGACAGTTCTGTAAAATGTATCCCTCTGTTTGTTGAAAGACTGTCCTCAACAAATTGTTCAGTACTCTATATGCATCCTCTTCTTGAGGGCCCAACCAGAAATGTTTGTTGTTCTCCATGGAATTATCCTGAGCAGCTGATGATTTTTACCTTTACAACCTATAAGCAGATGCCCCATTGGTGGTAGAAAGTTCTTCAGAATCAAAATTGGTAATGACTTCCAGGCAAGCACCTAAGACTTTCTGGCAGACATTTGGGAACAAATGTTCCCTTGGCTTTTTTGGAATCACCTATTTAAAGAATTCCATCTTAAGAACTGGGTTTATCTTTGAATGTTACTTCAAATGATCTCTGGGGCATGGAAGGGTTTTTACACAAATAAACGCCATCCATGTACCATAATCTTTACGGAGTTACTTTTAGAAGTTGATAACAGTATTTTATTAGACATTTGTCTCAGAGCATCACATGAACCCTAGTTTGTTCTATGCTTTCACATTTCATCTTTTTTATTAGGTCCAAAGTCTGGATAAAAATGTAAAAATCGGGGGCCCAGCTGGCTCCGTCAGTTAAGACTCTGACTCCTGGTTTCGGCTCAGGTCGCGATCTCAGGGTCATTAGATCAGGCTCTGTTGCTGGGTATGGAGACTGCTGAAGAGTCTCTCTCCCTTCCCCTCTTCCTCCCGCCTGCCCCCGCACATTCACGCTCTCTCTTTAAAAAAAATAAAATGTAGGGATGCCTGGGTGGCTCAGTTGGTTAAGCGACTGCCTTCGGCTCAGGTCATGATTCCAGCGTCCTGGGATCGAGTCCCACATCCGGCTCTCTGCTCGGCGGGGAGCCTGCTTCTCCCTCTGCCTCTGCCTGCCACTCTGTCTGTCTGTGCTCTCTCTCTCTCTGACCAATAAATAAATAAAATCTTTAAAAAAAAATGTAGGGTGGCTCAGTGGGCTAAAGCCTCTGCCTTCGGCTCAGGTCATGGTCCCGGGGTCCTGGGATCGAGCCCCGCATTGGGCTCTCTGCTCGGCAGGGAGCCTGCTTCCTCCTCTCTCTCTGCCTGCCTCTCTGCCTACTTGTGATCTCTGTCTGTCAAGTAAATAAATAAAATCTTTTAAAAAATCCTTTAAAAATGTAAAAATATAGTTTTAAAATCTTAAATGTGATTTAAAATCTAAAAATGTGAATTTTTTAGATTCCTTTAAATGATTGGTACCACTTTTAAATGATTGATACCACATTCATAGAAATCTTTGTACCTAAAGCTTAGTCTATATTCTCAATTATGCCCTTAATATGGACGTTACATGGGAATTACCACATCTAAGTATGCCATTATTTTTGTAAGGCTTGACAGGAGTGACCCAAATGCTAAACAGAAAGGCTCTAACACTGACAGGTTGGGGCTGCTGAGACACCAACGGCTGTGTTATTAGTCCTATCACACCATCTTTGCTACATCAATAGGTAAAATGCTGTCAAATTATAGTAATAGTTCTATCACATAAAGTTCATAACCCTTTCAAGTGGAACTATGTACACTTTCCAAATGTATATGACTGAAGGAGAAAACTCATTATCAACTTCGCAAATCATTAGCAGACATCCTCTGCATAAACAAGGAAAAGTTACTGCTGACAAGCTGCTCTGTTTCTTGTCATCTTCCTTCTGGGCATAATATTTGAAAAGAATAAGAAAAAAGCTAGTATATGTCTAGTAATGCTGCGTCCTTCAATTTTCAAGCGTGGTGGATTAAACAAGAAAATTGGTTAGACCTGAATTCAAATTTCTGGTGCTTTTCTCACGAGCTGTGTGACCTTGGGCTGATAACTAAACTTCTCTGAGACCCATTCTCTTTGTTGGTTAATGCAAATGATATCACATAGTGGCCAGGCTGTTTGTGAAGTTGTCAGGTATATAGACACTCTGCTATCCCTTCCCCTTCTAAACAAGGGGCCTATCTAGCCCTGGTCAAGCAATCATGCACCAAGATTAAAGCATCCCACTGTCTTGGGCCTAATTACACTCGCTCAGTGTTAGAAACCAGATGTGAATCAAGGTCAATAATCTGTGAGGACTAGGGGTATTTTTATTCTATGAATAGAACGAAGGCACACAGCAGGCTCACATGGGGTCCCCACATTAATGGCATCCAATCATTCATCCCACCCAACATCTTCTAAGACCTGGGACTCTCCACACCTGCTCTCTGTTCACAAGGCTGAACAAAGTGCCCTTGGATTCACTGCACAGTCTGACTCTCTTTTACAAGAATGATGTAAAAGGACTAATTTTCAACACTTGAGATATTTTGTAGCTTTTCCGCATACTCCTCTCCATGGAGAACAGGCTGCCCCATGGCACTGATGTTCACAATTTATGTTTCCATTCACGGTCAAAACATGTTCAAGATCAATGTAGGGAAAAGAAAAGAGTGAAAAATAGTACAAAATGCTGAGGTGTGTATTATAGGCTCATTTATCAGAATCCTTATTGGGCTGTTATAAGAAAAGTCGAGATCTATTGTCAAATAGGTTTGGGGCACAATATGTCAAAACATTCCTCAGAACATATGTTAGGGCACGAGCCTCAGAAGAGGCAGCATCAGTGTTACTTCCACCATGATTATTTCTTTCAAACATAGTTTATTATAAAGAACTATAAGTTAGGTGGAAAGAGAAATTCCAATAATGTTTATATAAATACATGTTTCTTTTTAAAAATTTAACTTAGATTTAGTGCTTTTTTATTTTTTAATTAAAAAAATCTTTTTTTTGAAAAATACTTAGGCCCACCATGGAAACTGAAAAGCCATAAAGGAGCCTTTCTCGCCAGTCAATGTATTGATTTACTCGAAGGCAATGAATAATTCAGAATTTAAAAATGGCTACTGATCATTTTAAGTTAGAAATACTAAAATTTAACCTCGGCATTGGAATGTTTTCAAAACATGTGAGAAATGGGCTTTTAAAATTCATAGGATGCTCAACTTCAATAAAAATAATTCTCCTTAAAGCTTTTTAAATAAAATTTTGTATAAAATAAATTTTCCCTAACTTACATTATCTACGTGACTGTTCCAAAGACGCTTTCTATCTGGAGCCAACAAGTACCGATAGCAAACACACGGGCCTACGGCAGCTCAGGGAAATAATCCGCATGGACACCAGTACGGACAGGTCAAACGGCAAAAACTATCCCAAACATGCAGGTGCTCACACACACAAAACAATCTCGTACCCGTTAAGGTGTAGGACCCCCCAGGGCAGGACAGGCGGCGGCAAGGACTCTGCGCGGCACCCCCGGCCAGGCACTGCTGGCAGCCCCACCTCCGCCGCTGTGTGCGCGCTGCGTGCGCGCCTGCCCTGGGCGCCGTGCCCTCTCCCCGCAGCGGCAGGTGCTCACCGCATGGTGTAGAGCAGCGTGCCGTCGTCCTCCAGCCTCAGCAGCTTGTTGGGTGTGGTCATGTTGTGCGCGATGGACTTCTTCCCGTTGTGGAAGAATGTGTCTGGGGTCCAGATCTTGCTGGCAAGAAGATTGTTGAGAGGGAGGCGCTGCATGGGCCCTTTGAACCGAAGCCTTTCATCCTTCCAGCTTTGTCGGAAAAACACATCTATGGTATATTCCTAATGCAAAGGAAGGCAACCGGGTGACGTGTCAGGGGAGAAGGCCCTTCGGGGAGCTGTTTCAGTGCCTATTTAGAATGGTCTGGGTGGGGCCATGCCCTGGGACCTACCATTTCTGTGTCGGATACCGGGCCGAAGCTGGTGACGTAGATGTCGGTCCTCACCTGAGTGATTCGTTCTGAAACACAGACACAGGTTCTTGCGTAGGTACGGAGCTCCCACGGATCCGCCCACCACGGCGTCCTTATGTCCTTAGCCTGGGAACCAATCTCACTCTTGGCAATCACAGGGCTTTAATAATGTGTTTGTTGAATTTGGAAAACTTAACAAACACCACAGGAAGCCAAACTGCTCCAAACTACAGCAGGAAAAAAAAAATGCCCATCCTGTAAGGAAAGGGTGTTGGCTTTCATTGTACTTCTTGCCCCGTGAGGATCAGTCATGAACAGAGAAGAAAGAGGTCGTGGCTGTGGCACCTGGGGTGGGCTTTAGTTCTCCTACTCCTTAAGCCTGGAACAGTACTTCCAATCTCACATTGTGTAACCCGCTATCCCACACCAATCATCGTCTTTTAAAAGGGTTACGCAGTTCTGATGAGGGGATTCAGATCTGAAAGAATGTCTGCTCCAGACTACAGCCGTGGGTGGTTTTTGGGAAAGGCTGTATGAGAACGTGTCCACAGTGTAGCTTGGGACAGGACCGCTTGAGAAGGCCCATCTCACCTTATGTTGCATTTTGAATTGTTTAGAAATTTCTATCATGACAGACTATTATATCAGTTACAATTATTGAAATTTATAGAGCAATAAAAGTAGCTAATAATATTGAGGGGAAAAGTGTGTGCTCCCTGGGCATCACCCAGGCCCTGGGGTCATGAATGGGGACCGTTAACAGTACACTACAGTTCACTATAAATACTGCCATGCCATGGGTAGCATTGATGAGTCACAGCTAGGGGGTTGGGGGGTGGCGAGGGGGACCTTTATCTCTGGACATCTCACTGCATGGTAATCATAGATGTGCATGGTGTGTAGTTATGTATGTGCAGGTGTTAGCATGATGTGTGTGCTTTCAATGCCCCCTGAGATGCCGGCCCCAGTAGCCAGCCCCTTTGGCTCTCTGTGGTGTTCTCAGGATCCTGCGCCACAGAAGTGTGCCACATACTGGGTGGAGGAGAGAACACTGTATAGCAGCAACTCACTGGATCGCTACATACTTTGATCCTTGTGGATGTGTTCAAAGAGACAGGGGCTTCTAGACATAAAAGCCCCAGGGGCATAAGTCAGAGGGTGGAGTAAGACGGTGTCAAAGAGGCTTTGTGGACTTTTCCTGCCAAAAATGTAGTGAATGGCAATTCATGCTTTAAGTGAATCTCCCTGTTAAAAATGTAATAATGGAAAAGAACTTTTTCCTCTAAGAATATAGTTGCTAGAGGGTCTCTAACTTACCTAATGGAGCAAGTTCAAATGCACCACATCTCAATCAGCTAGAGCCAAGGGCACTGCACATGCCTGGAGACAGCACATGAGTCTCAGCACAAAATTAAGCTGTTCTAATTGCGCCCTGAAAACATGTTTTGCTCACCACTTATTTTTATCAACTTCCATGGGGTTAAGGTAAATACAATGATTATGGTCCTAGTGAAAAAAATTAAACACAATATATGAAGATATAAAGAGCAATTGCATTAAACAATGGATTGTGGAAAGGATTTGCAAAAAGGATTTGCATCAATATGAGAGTAGGAAGTTGATTATGCATCCTTTCTTAGCATAAGGTAATTTTGGCTTTAGTAACACAGAGGAACTGTTTCCTCCCTAAGTGAATGGATAGATTATCTGAAGAAAAGGGAGTTTGCAGAGAAACCACGTCCCCCAGCTTCTTGTACCTGATGACAACAAAGGATACTGGGAGCCTTTGCAACAACCATCAGTTCAAACTCCTGGCAAGGAAGCTCTTGAACGAATGGTCTGCATCACAGCAGATGTGAGTTTGAGGCCAAGTTTAGTGGGCTGCAGCAGAGGAGAACCTACTCACCTCCAAGGCCAGGCCGCAGTCTATTGTCATAGCCATCCAAAAGCCCATCCAAGATCCTTGTAAATATTGTGATGTTGTCATTGGTCTCATCTTTTACTGAACTGGTTGGCATCTGTGAAAAGCTAGGATTCAAACGTGCATTAAATATTTTTTACAAATTCTTCTCAAAGTACAGAAACCAGAAAACAATATGGTGACTTGCACCTGAGAAACATTTCCTCTACTAATTTAGGCTATTGTTTTTCACAGACAAGCCTTAATTCTGGAATTTCCATAGAGTATGCTGGTTCTGGGCTGGTCATCCATCAACAGAACATGATGCTCGAAAACATCTTTGCCTGATTCTGAGGCACAGTTTCTATTAGGATTATAGCCATTTTTAAAACTTAGACTAGCAGTGCCTAATCCACTCTTAGGAGAGTTCAGATGTTTGGTTTAAACTCAGAAAAACGGAGTCTTCATATTGTTAATGAATCACCTGTAATGAGCAGTGGAGTGTGGAAAAGATGTTCAAAATGATGCAGTTCGAAAGACTGGTGGGCCCAAATTTCACTGCAACCCTAACTGGGAGCATTTGTGCCATGAGCAGTATGCCAGAGTTAGAGCATATGGTGACAGAAACAATCAAGTTTGTGAAATTCCTCTGGGCTTCCTCACTCATCGGCACTGCTTGTTGCTGGCACATTCAGCTCCAGCCAAGGCACATGACCCAGGGGACATGAATTGTAAAGATTGGACTGAAAACCCTTATCAGGGTTTACTCAGCATCACCTCAGATCAGGGACTCAGGGAGCACAGTATTCTGAATGACCCAGCATATCAGACTTATAGCAAAACCCCAAGAAGAGTAGGCTGAACCTTCAAAGAAAAACCTAGAACAGTCCTGGATTGTCCAGTGCATTTATCCAGGTTCCAAACATTTGTGTAGATGATCTGGAACAGATGGAAATGAGAAACTGCCTCAAGCAGACGTGGGCAAACTGAGGAAATTATTTGGGAAGGAAAGAAAACCCTAAGTCTAGAAGAAGGTAATACACCTCAGGAACATGGATCCCACCACAGGTTTCTATGGCTGCTTTCAAATGTTGCAAAAAAGCAAGATGTTTGGAATTACCAAGACTTCAACCTACACATATAGCTTGGCTTCAGGTAGAACTTATGCCGCTGAAAGCCAGCTGTAGGTCCCAGGGAGTTAGCACTCTGGGCACTTGGGAGAAGAACAGGAGATCCCTGGGATTTCCCTGAAGTGTCTCTTACGGTGCCCCAGCTCTACTAATGGCGATTTCTTTGCCATAAATTCTCTGAAATGAGAGTAAGACCAACCATCAGCAGTTGGATGTTGAGGGCAGAATCGATGTATGCTTGCCCCACCCAGTTCTTGAAACTCAGTCATTTGTATTGATTGCATCTAAACAGATCAATTCTTTACTGCTTTAAGGCTATTCCCTTTTGAATGAGAGAGTATAAAGTTCTTTTGATCTAATTTTCACATCACCATTAAGCATTCAGTTGAAACTCTAACAAGCTAAAATTCAGTCCTGTTCATATGCAGCCCACAGACTTTTTTTTTTTTCTCTGTGATTTAGTGTTTGAAAATATCAAATTCCCTTCCTCTTACATCCACTGTAGTTTCACACTTGAGAATGATGAAACCTTCAACCTCACAGACCTAATACCAGGACAAGAGGCCTTACCACTGTCCCCGGGGTTTGTGAGAGAAAGAAACAGTGACACTTTGTACTTGCCCAATTGAGTAAACTGCTCAAACTAAATCTGGCCTCACTGTCCACTTCTTATGGTGGTCATAACTCTTACCAACAAGTTTGGTTATTTAATTCTAGGCCATGTCTAACTGTCTGGGTTGGGGAAGGGTGCTTCACTGGCTCTTTAACTTAGCTTGGAGGGGACAGCATACACACTAGCAGAGAAAGCAGATCACTTCCTTGTGCAACCTAAAAAAAAAAAAAAAACTTGCAGAAACAGTAGGATGGCAGTTAGCAGGGGCTAGGGGTGGGGAATTCTGGGGATGCTGGTCAAAGAACACGAACTTGTAACCAGAAGATGAGTAAGTTCTGGAGATCTAATGCACAGTATAGTGATTATAGTCAGTTACTATATTATAAACTTCAAAACTGCCAAAAGATTCTCTCTTAAATGTTCTAACCACAAAAAAGAAATGATTTTTTAAATTTTTTCATTAGACAGAGAGAGCACAAGCTAGGGGAGCAGCAGGCAGAGGGAGAGGGAGAAGCAGGCTCCCTGCCCAGAAGGGAGCCCTATGCAGGGCTTGATCCTAGGACCCTAAGATCATGACCCAAGCTGAAGGCAGACATTTAACTGACTGAGCCACCCAGGAGCCTCAGAAGAAATGATAATTATGAGAAATGATGGAGGTGTTCGCTAAGGCTACAGTGGTAATCATATTGCAATTTATACATGTATCAAATCAACACATCATATGATCAGTTATATCTCAATTTTTAATTAAAAAATAAAAATATCACTATGAATCAGAAAAAGAGAAAAGAAAAAGTATATCAATGTTTCAAGTATGTTTTTCTAAGCTATTTATTATCTGTTGTGAAGTGTTCTTAAATTACATTTGATCTGAACAGCCCTGGCTATTAGGAGACAAACCTTGACTACATCACTGACCAATCCAAGATGTTGCAGACACTGCACTTAGAGGGGTCATCTCCATGACCGCTGCCTCCCTTGGCCCTCTGGTGCTCTGTGTGTTTCACTATAGTTCCAAAGAAACACCATCTCACCTGGCCCTGAAACCTATTTCACAAATACCCAAATCATTGCCAACAGCAGTGCAATGAATGCAAGGCTTAAGCATTTCAAATCTCACCTTTCATTTACTGATCAATTTCAGTGTTGGCCTTGTTCTGCTATAACTGCTTCTTGTAATTATTTAAAGGCCTCTTTACAATAGATGCCATGGCTGGAGATTTGCTGTGACTTCTCTGTTTTTACAGAAGTTAGGACCTAGCTGGTAGGAAACATTCTAAAAGAATCTCTGAAAATGCTTGTCAGGGCAAGAGTTGAGGTTTTCTCTCAGGAACAACCAGGAAGCCTTCTGAGGTCGCAGATTATCCTCAAAAATGGTCAATTTGCAGCGTGTGGTAATGAAATGCAACATTTCCACAACCATGGAGAGGAAGGTCCTCCCCATCTCATAGAACACATGTGATATGCCTGCACACAGGAGAATCTCACAGATCTTTGGCAAACTTAGGTATGCCTCTCTCGAGGTGCATAGTCTGTGAGGACTGCTCCTAAGGTATAAAGTAACTTCAGCTTGCTTTGTTCCATTTTGGTTAGTTGAAACCACATGAAAAACAAAATAATACAAAAACGCTATGCCTTCAGCGAGCAGTAACACACGGTTACATCTATGAGGCCTCCAGATGGAAACATAATATGCCCTCATCTCTTTGACCGCTCACTCCACTTAGGGTCAGACAGCAGGCTTGAGATTGCCGGCATTCCAATTCAGTTTTTCTTAATTGTATTGACTACAACCAAGGATCTCTGCTGATCCTTAGGTCAACTGTGAGTACACAATTGCTTCAAGGAGAAGCTAAAGGCTCAGTTCTGTGGGGGTAGATCTTTATGAGCTGAGGCCAGATCCCCATTATTACTGACAATAGCCTTGGACATATAAGAAATATTTGAAAAGTTTGGTGGCTGACCCTTCGTTATTAATCTTAATTAACTAGGTTTTCTTAAAATATAAACTGTTTCCTTATATTTAGTGCATTTTGTCTACAAAAACATGTCATATCTAGTCCATGTGAATAGTTCCAACACTGCCAGATTATTGATGTTCTAGAAGGGAATCATAAAGGAAATGTAGGGAATGCCTGGGTGGCTCAGTCAGTTAAGCATCTGCCTTCAGCTCAGGTCATGATCCTGGAGTCCTGGGATCCAGCCCGGTGTCAGGGCTTCCTGTTCAGTAAGTAGTCTGCTTCTCTCTCTGCCCCTCACCCCACTCGTGTGTGCGCTCTCTCTCTCTTTCAAACAAATAAATAAAATATTTAAAAAATAAAATAAAATAATACAATAAAGGAAATATAGAACCAACCATTCTTCTTAAAACATCATGAGATTTCCTTGCTCAAATATTGGTCCGCACAAAATACACAAGGTCTTCATCACTAAACTTAAACTCTTTTACAATGACTTTAAAATTTGAAGAAAGTTTGAAAAATAAGGAAATAAGGCCACTGAGCCCCATATCCTAAGCTAAGAAAGGAAGGTGGTGGCTGTGAAATGCACAGGGACATGGGTGTGCAGTAGGACAGCAGAATGAAGCTCAGAGGTGTGGACGGGCTTCTCAAAAAGATATGCAATGGAACTCCATCCAACTTGAAGTTCTGGGCCATTCAGGGACTTCTGATGAAGTCAGAATGAGAACCTCAAGAAATCTGGTCCACAAATGGATTTAACAGAATGTTTAAGAAAAAGAAATATGAGCGTCTTCAGAAAGAGTAAACTCTTGGCTGTTGTGTAAATTTCCCACCCCTCCTTGTTGTCTTACTGACTTCTTCAGGGTGTTTGATTCTGGACTCCTGCATTAACTTCTTTCTGATTTCTAGGCCCTAGAGATGTGGCTTTAATCGGTCCAGGAGAAACAAGGACCAGTATTTTTTTTTTAAGGTCCCCAAGTGATGCTCGTGTGCAGCCCTGGTGGCTCCAGGCCTATCTAGACTAGAAGTGGAAAGGCTGCTCTTTAAGCCAACAGCCAGAGTGATTCTACATGACATCAGAGAGCTTCTCTCCCCCTTTATGTCTTCAAGAGGCTATATTATTGGGCTCAGTGTTTATTCCACCAGCTCAGCTCAACAATGTATTTTGGAGGGTCAACCACTTATTTATCTTGTACTGTGCTGAGTACTGGGTATATGAAGATGACAAAGATAGTATTCCCAACCGGCAGGACACAGCTGTGTTCTAAAAGAATCGGTCATATTCAGAATATTTCAACAGAACGTGGTAAGTGTAGGGATCTATAGGATGCACAAGACATTCTAGGAACCTAAAGGAAAGAGACGGAGCTCTGTCCAGGGCTACCAGAAAGGAGAACTGACCTGCTCTCAAGTCAAAGAAGGGGATGATGAAGGGGTTGTGAGCAGTGGACTTGGGAAAGAAAACAATGATGCTTGTAGAGCTAAGAACAATCTTTGGTGAGTAAAGTAATGCATGCTAGTGGAGAGACAGCACACATTAAACCATAAAGGACTTCACATGCCGTGCTGCACTCCTAGAGTCAGTCCTGAAGGCCGTGGGAGCTTTAAAGCATTTAAACAGGTGCACTTTATTTCCCTCTCACCCTTGGACACTTTGTGGATGATGGATTTGGCAAGGGCAAAGCTAGAGGCATAGAGGCCAGTTACTCAGGCCATGTCAGTGGTGACAGAGGCAGCAAGGTTTCTGAGGGCGGATATAAGGAAGAGTCTGAGTACAGCAGGAAAGGGAATCCCAAGCAAGCTACCCCCCAAATTAGCCAGTTATCACACAGAGTTAACCCTGCAGTAGAATCCACACATTACTCTGAAAGGGGAATTGTATTATTAGTTCAATCTCAGAGTAAGTTTCTTTTTGAGGAACTGTGAAGGATTTTCCTCTAACACAACTTAATCTATTTATCTACTGGTATTATAATTTCTAATGATAATAATGATAGTAATAAGAATATGCTGCAGATTCCAGCTTTAAAGGTATTTCATCAGGTGATGCCTGAGGGTGTCTTATTTTGGTACTTAAAAGAGTACAGGGTCAACAGTTATGTCATCATTTCTGGGGTTTAGAAAAATCTGTTGAGAACTGTTCCACAAATGTTGCTACTGAAGGCAAGGTGTGACACATTTCTTTGTGATGTTATCTCTGCTTATGTTGATAACCATTTTTGATTTACATAAAATGGGATCAATAATGGGAATGAACTTACTTTGGGAACTGAACTAGATTGCTTTTAAGTGGCAGCTTCTCCGTCTTCTTAAATTGCATTTCTGCATTTTTTTTTCTCCAGTATTCAATTACTTCTGAGAAATAGATCTTCAGATTATTTGCTTGTCACTTTCACCTTATTAAATAAATACCTCTAAGTGGCACCATTTTGTGAAGTTTTCCTGAAATTTCCATTGCGCGCCACGTTAACCATTTCAAAAACTACGTAAAAGAAAATAACAAACATGGTAGACACTAGCTAGACAATGAAAGGCAATTCCAAGTTTCGAAATAAGAGTCATCCCCTCTTGAACCATGGACTTGAAATATGTCTCACGTGCACAAAGTCATGGCCGTGAAATTATGCCAGAACTCTGAGCTTGCTCCCACTGCCATTGGTTTCACCCTCTACTCCTGCCTATCAGGTCCCTACACAGTGCTCTTGCCTACCCCTGCTTGCACCGTTCATGTAGCCTCTACTCTTATCCCTATCACTACAGCCCAGGTCAGAATCCTATAGCCTACAAGGTAAAACACAGGTCTCCCTTCTTGCAGGCCACACTCCCTTCATCTAATCCTACCCACATTTCCCTAGACTCTCCCCAATCACAGTGGATGTCCTATATGTGTGATTATGCTGCACATAAACCATCCTGGTGTTGATCTCAGTTTTCTCTCCCTTCCCAATCATTCCCATCAGTAATTACATCTGCTGCAACATAACAGGTCTTTAAAACATCTCTCATTCACCTCATATTCCTTCTAGTTATTGTTCCATTCTTTGCCCCCCTTCTCAAAACTCACTTAAGAGTTATCTACACTAGAGGGGCACCTGGGTGGCTCAGTGGGTTAAAGCCTCTGCCTTTGGCTCAGGTCATGATCTCAGGATCCTGGGATCGAGCCCCGCATCAGGCTCTCTGCTCAGCAGGGAGCCTGTTTCCTCCTCTCTCTCTCCCTGCCTCTCTGCCTACTTGTGATCTCTGTCTGTCAAATAAATTAAAAAAAAAAAAAAAAGAGTTGTCTACACTAGAAACCTCTGCTGCCTCTCCTCCCTTCTCTTAGACCCACTCCAGTCTGGCTTTTGCTGTGTGCATCCCAATGAAGCCTCTCTTCTGGAGGCTACTGAACACTGTCAAATCCAACGATCAAGTCTCAGTCCTCACCGGACCATGTCTCCCTTCTCACAACACTTCCTCCACCTGGCCTGGGGATGCTGCCCTCTTTGTTCTTCCTATCTTCCCTGGCCTCCTCCTCTTGCTTACCCTCCCCCCCCCTTACCTTCCTAAACTTAGAGCACAGTCTAGGTAACTTTACTCGGTTTACAGTCAATCCTAAATGATCTCATCCAGTCTAGTGGCTTTAAATATCCACCATAGATGAAAGACTTGCAATTCATGTTCCCAGGCCCAGGCTTTTTCTGACCTCTGGACTTTTATGTCCAACAGCCTGTCTGGACCCTTGGATATCTAACAGGGCTTAACACATCTATAGCTGCACTCAGGATTTTGCTAAAACTTTTTCTCCTGCTGTCTTCTCCAGCTCAATAGTAGGCAATTGAACGTGTCATGTTCTTAGGTCAAATACCTGGGGGTAAGGGGTATCATCCTTGACTCCTTTCTTTCATCAACCCATCACCAAATCATTCCTCCCCTGTGCAGCTGTATTCTTCTCTCAACTGCCATCTCTGCTCCTTTCTCTGTTAACCACCCCCACCCCAGATTCTATTCTATCCTCCACTCAGCAGCCAGAGCAACCTTTAAACTTTAAGTCACATTATTGTCACATCTCAATTGGGTCATACTTCACTCCTACTTAAAACCCCTCAAAGACCCTCTATGACCTATAACAGCCAACTGCTCTTCTTGGTACTACCTAGCATGTCCTACAAGGTTTTTCATGATATGACCCTCTCCTCTCCCCACTGCCTCTCTGATTAAGCCTCCTACCTATTCCCCCCTTCCTTATACTGCTTCCATTGGGTTAGCCTTCTCTACATAGCACTGCCCATGTCCTCACTTCCTTCAGATGTTTGCTAAGGCATCTGTCTCTAGCACACTCACTGTCTCTTACTCTGTTTCTTCATAGCAATTGTGTCCCAATTGAATGTATTTGTTCACAGCACAGGAGAATGCACCCTCCCTGAAGGCAGGCCATCTCTGCCCACTGCAGGATCTCAGCACCTAGAACAGTGCCTGGCACATTGATGCAGCAGTAAGGCATTGTTCTCTGTGATGCTCACACCCTAATCCCAGACTGTGACTGTGGATGTGCTACTTTACATGGCAAGGGAGACTCTGCAGACATGATTAAGGTTATTGACTTTGCCATGCTCTGGCCCTAGGCCCAGCACCATGCTTGCCCTGTAGGTCTTAGTAAACCTTGGGTGCCTCCTGGTCCCAACATCTAAAAAGATAGCTAGCCTATACTCAGCACACCCTCCCTACCTGGCCTTGTTTCAGCATTTAGCATACATTCAGCAACGTATCCTCCATATCAACCCTGTGACGTGGGATCCATTAATAACTCCACTTTGAGATTAGGAAACTGAGTTGCAGGCAGGTTTAGAAATTCCTCTGCAGCCACACAGCAAGTGTGCAGCAACAGAGATCAGAGGTACCTGACTGCTCTCTGTCAAAGTGATACCTAACACTATTATATACTTGACAGGGGTCCTAAAACAGGAGCCAATTCGATTGTAGAGTAATGGCTCAATTTTTTTTGTTTGTTTGTTAAAATTGAAAATGATCTGGTTCTGGATATAATATATTTTTAGGTTTGCTTTTTGATCTTGAAATGAATTGTTAAATAAATACAAATGAAACAGAGTATTCAATGAACCACTGAAGCCTGTTTCCTGGCATATCTTTCTTTTCCTCACATGATCACTTCTCTATAATATTTTATTTCATAGGAGATATTTTGTGTTTGATTTTACATGAGCAGTGGTAGACACACTATCTTTAGAACAGTGTTATTTGAGTTCTAGATTAGGATATTCTTTAGTTTCCAATGTATAGATTTCCACCCCTGTTCTTTCCCTTTAGACTGCAATCAACATATCAGGACATTTTGGAGAAAGTCCCACAATGGAGAGGACTGGCCAAGGTCCTGATCCCTGATATGGATCCTGATTCTGCCACTTTCCCATGAAATTTAGACACAGTTCCCTGTGCTTGTCAGCCTGAACTCTTTTCATCTACAAAAGAAGTGTTTTTTTTTTTTTTTTGTAGTAGAAAACTAAATAGCACATTTTTTGAAATGGCCTTCTAGAAATGAAGGAGATATATCCATATAAACACTGTTAATTACTGTTGCTAACAACAGAGTTATAAGATTTCTTTTTACTTTTGGTTCTAATATTTTCCTCTGAAATTTCACACCAGTTAAAATATGCATGTTATGCAATTGCACCTTTGTAAAAATCCAAAAGCCCACAATCTCCTTCTCCCCTTGAACCCAGCCAGTGACTCATCTTGGAGCTGATCGCCAGACCGGGTCGGCTGGGTCGGTGCTGGCCGACTGTCCTTCTAAGCTTTACTTAGCTCACTGCCTGTTGGCATGACGAACATGCTAAAAGTTTGCTCTCTGAAACACATGATTGGAAAGTATTTTCTTCTGGTACCTTAAAAAAAAAATGTTGGGTATTACTCTGTAGCAAAGTCCTAGTCACCTAAAATTTTTGCTAGGCACAAGAACTACCCTTCTGATCTCTGGCTATCCCTGGGGCCTCCACTTGGATATCCCACCACCTGCAAGTGTCCTAACTGCTTAGGTGATGCTTCCATGTGTTTTTATAATTGTTACAATGACTGTTTGTCCTGTGCCTCATGAACCTGCAGCTACAGTGCAGAAAGAACTTGCCATCTGGGGATTCATAAGAGAAAACATGCCATTTAAAAAGACATTGTGAGTACTTGAATGATTCAGAGAGAATGTACTTTCTGCTCCAGTTAAAAGAAAAGAACTGTCCTTGAGAATGTGTATGAGAAAGCTCTCTTCATGAAATCAAAGGTCCAGGTTAGCATACTTAGGTAGACAGATAAAGAATAACTTTGTTCATGTTCATAAGTTACTTCTACAAGAATCTCCTTTTAATTGCAAATGATAAAACATGGCTTCTAAAGTATATTTAAATTGTCGTTCCCATGTAATAAAATGCTAATGCAATTTTTGTTTTCCAATAGATAAACCCCTAAAATATATTTAATACAAATAAATGAATGAAAATAAATTTTACCTTATTATTAAGTTGATAATCCTCAAATTTATCTTATAATTATTGCTGGTCTGTCAAGTCCGATAAACTGATTTTTCAAATGATAATAAATTAATTCCAGTTTAAATTTAATATTATGTATTTGGACATTACATTGAGTCAAATATCGTTTCTGTGCTAGTTTTTTGATACTATGTTCTTCTGATTACTGGTCTTGTTAAAATAATTACAATGCTTCAAATAATACCATGTCTCTGAACGTGACATAGCATAAGGCTGACAGTCAAATAAGGCCTCTGTCCCATTATATGTTTGACTCATTCTCTGTTATATAACTTAAAACTAATAAAAGAATTATAAAGGCTATTGAAAATGAGCTGCTGGTGACTCTGATCAAATCAGGAGAAGCAAAAGAAAGAATACTCGTATATTTTCAAAGCAGTTTCACATTAATTACCTTACATAATCACCAAATATGTTTTAGTTATCGCATTTATAAATTTTCTGATTGCCAAATCCACATACTTGTCACAAACACTAAGTATATGCACAAAAGCTCACATTTGCCTTTTTTCCTTTTGTTCCCTGACTGGTCTTCTGTAACCCTCTTTGCTCTCCACCAGTTGTCTGGTTTCTTTTATACATTTGCAGAAGTCAGTATTTCTCTTGTCCCGAAATGTTCAAATTTAGGGCCTTACATGCTGCCCCTTTCATCTTTCTCTGAAACCTAATCAAACAAATTCGTTCTTTAGGGGGAAAAGACAGAGCCTACCATCACTCTTTTTCTCCCCCTAATCTCAGAACAGAAAACTCTCTCTACCCCAATGCAGAGAATGCCTTCCAGAATTACATTCCCCTCCTCTATAGATTGGTCTGACTCAGACCAGCCCAGCAAGCTCCGTGTAGCCAGGGACCACCAGGGCTGAATCACGGAGGAGTGCTAAGTAAGAAATCTTGGCTTCCTGGCTGGATTAGCTCTCCCTCCCTCTCACCTTCCCAGACTGTAAGACTAGCCTAATAGTGTTTAGCTCATAAGGTTCCTCCTAGGATTTACCTAAGGCAGATAACATAACAATAGGTGTTCCATATTGCATAGCTATTATTTTGTCAAGATTTTAAGTCAAATGAGTGCTATGAAACTTTCTTTGCAATTTAACAAAGTTAATTCCTAAGTACATTTAAAGTATAAGCAAGTGAGAGGAGCCTTGTATAAGAAGGCTCCTGTATAAGAAGGAAAATCAATAGAAACTTATGCTCCCAGATGTTAAAATGGCTTTTGTGGTTGGCCAGGGTTTTTGAAACCCACCTTTTCACTTTACTGGAGACCCTACTTCACTGAATGCAACTGGACACACAGGGTCACAAGTTAAAAGCACGGAGGGAGCCTGATATAAAAATCAACTTATAGAAATATCTTCTAATAGAAATGGTCTCAAATATTTAAAACAGTCAAAGCCAAATGTGTTCACTATAGGAAAATTTATACAGCATAATCAGAAAGAATGTAAACACCCCAAATTAGAGAAGTAGCAGATGATGAAGCATTCATGCAGTGTAATAATATTCATCCATTTTTAAATCATATATTTTAAAGAAACTGTAATAACAAAAAAAGCATGAAAAAAGCACAGTACAAAACTGAAGGTGCAATATCATCCCAACTGTATAAAAATACGCATAGAGGCAAATGAAAGAAGACACCAAAATATAAAAGATGATTGTTTCTGTATGGTGGAGTTAAGGACATTTTCTTTTTTTATGTGATATTCTGTGTCTCACAGATTTTCTGCAGTTAGTAGGCATTGTTTTAGGATGGACTGCTGAGCATATAACTAAAATTTAAAACTTCTCTCATGGCTAATTCTATAGGGAGGTTGAAGTATCCTATACCACTTGTACAGTATTAGCTTCTGGAAACTAGCAATTATCTCTCTATTTTGAAGTTGACCTCCGAAAGCCACCAGATTAAATAAGAAAGCGTAGCTGCGTCTAATGGCTAGCCTCCATATATGCACATTACTTCATACTTCAGACTAACAGCCACCAGGGAGTGTAGAAACTTCATGCCTACAGAATGCAAATTCACGATAATAGATTGGACCAAAATCTTAAAAAGAAAATGTTTCCAATCCTAGCATACTCCTCACCTCTGAAATATTGCTAAATACGTGCGGTATGTCAGTAAACACACTACCTACCTCATGTATTAACTTGGAAATGTGAATACTATGTATGAGTTCACTTACAAGGTTTTCATCAGGAGAACACCCGGAATACCATAGTTTATAGGATTTGACAGCTGGGAGAGACTTTGGAAAGGAAAAGTTTCATTGAACAGATAAGGAAACTGAAGACAGGATTGGGGAGGTGTCAAGTCAACACGATCAGCAAGGCAAGAATAACAACGAATACTCTGTCCCAAGGGAATACTCCGGCTGCGCATGTCAGCATGCTCAGGCTGCCACCCTGACAGTGCTGAGGGATGGGCATGCCCCTGGCTGACCTGGATTACAGTCCCAGTGTGGGCATTTACCAGCCATGGCAACTGGGAATGGTCATAGTTTCTCTCCTCTATAGAGACCTGGAAAGGTCAGAAGAGCAGAAAACAACCACAGGACAGAGAATGTTATGTACCTGGGAGGGTCCTCCCTACTGGCCAGAGAGAAGGTGTCTCTGGGTGGTAAGAGAGCTGCTGTGTGCTCAAGATCCCTCCATGATTTACGTGAGTGCGGACTACACTGTGGAACTTTTGGAACTAATTTTTACGGAACAAGTGCTTGACAACTTTTGTCATGAAATTTAATTTCTTAATTATACTCCATCAATTTCAAGTTATACTCCTTTTGATTAGCCAGAACAATTTTGGGGAGGTCGGAGGAGAGGAGGAAGATCAGCACCTCTAAGAACACTTGCCTGGAATGTTGGTTATGCCTAGTTTGATGGAAACAAAACAAAACAAAACAAAAAGATTATAATCAGTACGCTAATACTAAAGGTCAATGTGAAAGAGCTTCGAGGAATCAATAATGACTGACGGCCAGGTGTGTCTTGCAGATCTTCGGACACGTGTAGTTTCTAGTATCTGCACCCACATTCAGGTGGCCACTGTTCAAGGCCTTTGCCTCAGGCCAGGACCACTGTTAAGTCCTTGTCAATGCCACACAGTGTGGATTTGGCTGTCGAGGCAATTGCTTTGCATAATGGAACCAAGGAAGGCAACCAAAACACTGACAGTCAGTAAGTGTCCTTCATGCACGAGAACTTAGAAATCTTGTTTTAACCTGAGTAGGAGAAAACACAGCTGACTCCTCTGAAACCACCTCTGCTTCCATTTCTGAAAACATAATCTGTGGCACAGCCCTGCTCAAAACAAGAGTGTGGGGTAGGGTGAGGACTCTATTTACCACAAACGGAAGGGCACGGGACTGCAAAGACGGAAGTGAGGGTTTGCTGATGTACTAGTCACCAAAGTTTCTTAACGGCACTTGTGCACCAAACCCATAAAAGAAAAGCATAGACGGTAACTCACCCAAAGTGACTGGCTAAGTTCATGGAAATACAAAAGAGAAGGAGGTTTTTTATCATGATAAAGCTAGAAAACATTCCATTGTCCATTCCCAATAAGAATAATAGTTGAAGCAGATGAATTTTGAAGAATAACTGTTCCTTTCTCCAACTTGATCTTGAAGCTGAAAGGTACACAAAGGGAGAAAGCATATAACATGAATGTTTGTGTGTGTGTGTGTGTGTGTCTGTGTGTCACAGTTCCTGAAATCAAATCATACTGCCAGCAGCACAATTTACAAAGAGAAAGGAACCTGGCCGTCCTTCACCAACACAGCTCCACTGTGTTATCTGTGTCTACTAGGCAGTAAGTTGGGGCATGAAAAGGAGTTACAATAGGGCTTAATTTCCGCTTTTAGTCAGAGTGCAGACTCATTCTAATTTATTTCTTACACATTTCAAATACTTTGTTTTATTTTTCAACATATTATCAAATGACCCATTAGTCCTATTATTAGAATACATGTTTGAAGTTATCTGATTGTGGGGTTTTTTTTTTTTTTTTGCATCTGTCAAATCCACAAGTGGAATCATTTTACCTTTCTGAAATATTTGCCACGCGTTCAAAGCCAGCAAGCTACTCCTTGTTCTGCAAGGTGCTGAGAGAAAGTATGTGGAAAGAGGGGAAAAAAGGCACATTTAAGACACAAATCTACAGGATCACGATAATATAAGATCTGCTTATAAAAGAAGGTTGCCACTTTCTCAGCATTCTGTCCCCATAACTAAATAACTTCATCACGGCATTTGGGGAAGTCTCTCATCTCTGGGCTGGGCCCTAATTAATGCATTTGAAGTCCAGGCAGGCACAGTCCCTGGGCTCTGCAACTAACCTTAGCGAAGGCACATATTTCTCGATATGCGCATAACGCAAATAGGTGCACACTAAAGAGGAACACCGCGTGTTCAGAAGGAACATTTTCCCAAGGAGACCCCTGGCGAGCTCCGGAATTGGGAAACATACAACAGGTACTTCCACCTCAGAAGCTGAAGCCCTCCTGTCAAGAAGGGCAGGGTGCCATGCGGTGGTCGCCTGGGCGCGTCCTGGGGCTTGTCGCCTGACCCGGGCCGTACTCCGGGCGGCGAGCACTCGGCGCTGCATGCGGGAAGCCGGGGCGGCGCCTCCCGCCGCCCTCAGCCCTGAGCCGGGACCCCCAAAGAGAGGCTCCGCTCCCACGGCCCCCAGACCACCGCGGGGGCTTGCGGGCGCAGGTGGGCGCGGGGGCGGCATTGCGGAGCCGCAGCCCAGCCAACCTGGCGCCGGCGGCCGGGCAGCGTCGGCCTCCCGCCCTGTCCGCAGCAGCGCGCCCGGCGCCTCCCGCTTCCCGACCCTTCCTCGCCCGTTTTGGCCCCCACACACCTCCAGTGCTCTAGCCTCGGGTCGGAGCCGCCGCGGCGGGGAGCGCGCGCGCCGCGGCGGCTCCGAGACCCCCGGCCTCCCGCAGCCCGCCCGACCCCCCGCGACCCCCCCGCGGAGTCCGCGCCCACCCCGCAAGCAGCGCCGGGACACCCCGCGCCTCAGAGCCGCGGGGCCGACGGGGTCCTCCAGGTGGGCGATTTCGCCCCTCCGGCTCCAGGGACGGCGGCGGCGTGTGTCCCCACACCCCGAGTCCTACCAGCGGGCCCGCGGTGAGCGCCGGGGCCCCGTCCGGCCAGGCTGTACCGCTCAGGCCGCCCCTGCCCTCCCGCGCTGGCTTTGCCCCCGCGGTCGCCGAGGGAAAGTTTGCGCTCCCGGCCGCCTGCGGCGCCGCGCCTGCTCGCCACCTCCCCTCCCGGGCCGTGCAGTTCGCGGCTCCAGAGCGCCGAGGGGAGGGGTGCGCGCCCGGCCGGGGCCGCCCCCTCTCTCGCCCTCGCCCGCGTCGTCTTACCCCGCTGCCGGGAAGGCGAGCCGTCGGCGAGGGTGCATCGTCCTCCTCCGCCGCCGCCCGCTCGCGCCCGGCTGGCAGGCGCGGAAGGCCGGTGCGGCGTCACCGCCCCATGCCGCCAGCGCGAACTTGCCCCGCTCTCCCCGGCCGAGCGGATCCGCCGCCCCGCGCTCCCGCCGCCGCCCTGCGGCTCCGCTCCGCGCCGCGCCCGAGGCCGCGCGCTGCCCCGCCGCAGATCCCCCCGCGCCCCGGCGCACTCGCGCGCTCGCTCTCACCTCTCCGGAGCGCCACATGTCGTCTCTGGCTTTGACGAACGTCCCTCTGCAGAGGCGCTCCGGTAGAGGCCGCCAGACGCTCACCAAACGCGCCCTCGGGCCGGCTCAGCGCGGGGGGGCGGGGGGGGGGGCGAGGCCCGCGGCTTGGCCTGGTTCGGAACAGGCCCCGTATCTGAAGTTTCTGGATGGCCTTCGGGAACGTACTCGGTGCCTCCCGTAGTAACCACTGGCTTCCCTTTTTTACAGCAAAGGTGGAGCGGGACCGTCAGCAAAGCGGTAGCCAGAGGCCCTTGGGCCAAGTTTTCCTTTTTCGGTCCAAGCCTCAGTACCTCCCGAACCTGGTGTTCCTCTTCGGTCCTCAACGCGGGCCTCCATGCCCTGATCCCCTCCTCTCTTAAGCAAGAAACTCCTTAGCGAGGCTCCTTGTTGACCTGTAATTCATTGCTACGGGAAGGAAAGAGCAAAACTGGATTAGATTAGAATTAAACACTTACCTAATCGCAATATACATTTTTATCCCGTGAAGTGTTATTTTTTGACCAAAAACCCTGTGTCTGTAGCAAGGGTTGTGGGTCTGAAGACCTGAGAGCAGCTCTGGGGCTAAGCTACGGGACGTCCCCCAAGGAGAGCTCCTGGGGCCGGGACGCTGGTGCACTGCACTGCCGCTGGCACCCACGCATACCTGGGTTTCAGTACTGGGGTTGTGGGGTTATGTCTGTCTCTGTCTCAGGGGCGCAGAGCCTGCGAGGTGGCACTAAAGACAACTGGAAGGAAATAGGGTCCCTTCAAGCAGCACAAACAAGATGGATGCAAAAAGCAAGCACAGTACCTCAGGAGGTAGATGCCTCTTGACTATAAAAACATCTGGGAGAAAATGATCAAGATTTAAAGTTAAACCACCAAGAAAATGATGAGCTTTATACTATTGTTCCACAGCTTTTGTAACACTGCATTGTTAATAGTCACTTTTCACAGAATAATTGTGAGAAAAGACAAGTCTCTAACTCTGCTCCAGAAAGGATCTTTAATCTTTCAGTGTGTGAAGTTACTTTATTCTTCAATTGTGCCTATTACCAGGTGTTCCAAATCTAAGTTACCTGCTGGTACTTTCGCACATTTCAAAAATTCTGAGTTTCTCCAAAAATGAGTAATTTTAAATATATTTCTGAACAAGACTTAAAAAAATGTATGAAATGTTGCAAATATGCAGGAGGTGTTGCTCTGGATATATATTTACCACAATATTAAATCATTCTGATTTTAGTGGTTCTGCATGAGATATAAATTAGATGAAATGTTCATTTGAAAGGCTTTTCTGATTCTAAACTGGTTAACTTGAACACACACATTTCTTCATTTTCTAATTTTTCAAAAGGCCTATCACTGAGATAGTCTTGTTGAAAGCCAAAATCATTAAATTAAAAACAATCAGAATCAACTTAATATAATTTTCACCTTTTAGGTGTTAGAATTCTAGATTTAAGTATACCGGTGACAGCTAATTTTCTCTCAGGATTAAACAGCATAAGACAAATGAAAGAGTTCAAATAACTAGTGAATTTAAAGCTTTCCAGATTATGAAACAAAGTCAGTCAGAAATTTTTGCAAGAAAAGAAAATGTGGAGAACTCAGAGATTACTTTGGGATTAGTGAGAGTTGTGGACATTAAATATTCACAATAACACCTTATCAAGATATCATTGATAAGTAATGAAATATCCACTATAAGTGAATTTATGTTCTTTTAATGAGTCAATTTTAAAATATCTATGTTTTGGGTAAGTTTTTTATTAGTTTAATTTCAGTGCATATTGAACATAATGGAAATTATCTTAAAAAATCTAATCTTTTAAATTTATTTAAGCATGTGGCCTAGATACTTACCTCTTCCGTGTGATGACATGATAACCCAGTCTCTTTTCTTAATTTTTATGAACATATAACCAAGCCTTAGGTTAGATGGACCTAAGGGGATAGTGAAATAATGACATATCAAAATTATATAGAAACTCATATTTAGAGGGATACTTATTACCATTTTAATAGTGCTTATTTGTTTTGATACAGAATTCAGTGCTTGCCCTGAGAAATAACAGTCTATCAGCTGAATTCCCATTTGTTCCATTAGCCTTTTCCCTTTTATTGAAAGACATAAAGCAAAATAGTTACAGTTCTGGAAAGCAGTAGAGGGCACCCCAGTTCCACATAACCTCGGGGTTAACCAGTCTCATTAAGAATTTAGTTTCCATTGTGAGAGCCTAAAATAGCTGAACATGGGGAAACTGGGCAATGGGTGGAGCACTTGCCCCAATAACACCCACTCTGTGCCATCCAAGGCAGAGACCGAGGAGGGAGGCTCTGGTCATGTGGGTAGGTGTAGTAGAGATGGCTGAAATGGAGAACCAATATCACCATGAGGAAGCAGAGCTTGACAAGTTGAGTGGAGGATGTCCTAAGCTAAGAGCGAACTTGTACAGAATAAGGCAATTTTGTGGGACTGTAGGTAATTTTGTATTTATGAAGAATCAGGGTAAAGAAGCAAGAGGTAAGAAGAGGCAGATGTACTGGGGCCAGGTACAAGAAGACAGGAAATGGGGAGGAGGTAACTTCCTCCTGCAAATAAGAAGGAGCTACTGAATAGTTTTGTTGGACGGGGAAGGACATAATTCTAGAAGAGATTCACCTTGGCAAACTGTATAGAGAAAAAGTGTTGGGAGGAGGAAAATCCAGGCTAAAAGCAGGTAAGAACATCATAGTGCCAGCCCATGCTGGGACTTTAATAGACATTTGAGTTATTTCATTAATGGAACAAGAAGCTGATTCTTGGGTATTCAAAGCAGATTTTTAAGTGCTTTGCCCAAACAGAGACAAGGCAGTCTTGATTGTTAAGAAAACCGAAAGCTCAAGTTTGACTAGAAGGAGAAGGAAAATTCCAGGGAAAGATGGCACTTGATTTGGACTCTGAAAGAGTATTTGGACAGAAAATATCAGAAAAAGCAAAAGAACCAGGGTAGACAGAACAAAGGAACAAGGGTAGAAGGTACGGGGTGTGCTGTGTAATAAATGCTCTATCCACAGAAAGCATACTTCATATTTTTAATTCATCATTTATTTCTTTTATTTTCATTTCATTCATTCATTCATTCATTCGTTCGTTCGTTCATTCATTCATTCTTAAATATGGAACACTTCATGAATTTGTGTGTCATTGTTGTGTAGGGGCAATGCTAATCTTCATCGTATCATTCCAATTTTAGAATGTGTGCTGCCAAATAGAGCACTTACCTTATTTAAATTAGAAGTCCCATAGTAGTCATCTGAAGGCTGCATATAAACTACGACCATGTTTTAATTAGCCAGTACTGTTTTAAAATAAATTAGAGAAAACAATTGAAAACCAGGTTTCACATAAATAAATAAGTAAGCAAAGAAATGAGTGAGAAAATACTCGAGATCTCTGACTCTTCTTAAAAGAGAAAAAAATTGGAAGCAGATTTAAAAATTAATAGACATACATTTCCGTCCTTTCACCCTACCCCACTCCACTTATATTGGGAATGGGCTTCTTAGAACAATGTAGTCTATTTATTTTTACACTTAGCCTAACTCCTTCACTTACATTACTTGGCAATTGAAGCAATTGAGGTTTTTAAAAAGACTTACAATTTTCTATTCTGATTCCATTTTTCTCTGTATTTCTTGTTATATCTATTTTATTTTGTTTTTACTAGTTGTTCTAGAGTTTAAAATAGATACCTTTAAAGTATTATATAGTCTACCTTTAGTTAACATTATGCTATTTCTTGTATGGTATATGAATCTTATAATATGCTTCTATTTTTTTTCTGTTGTTTTTTACTGTTGTCGCACGTTACTTCTACATAGGTTGTCACTCAATTGTCTTTTACATTAACAATGAATTATCTTTTTTAGTTTTGGTAAGGTATGCCTAATATAAAATTGTACTTAACCTTGTTTAAGCGTATAATTCTGACACTAAAGGATTTGACTGTTCTAGGTATCTCATAACAGTAGAATCATATAATAATTCTCCCTTTGTGTCTGTCTTGTTTTACTTATCATAATATTTCCAAGGTTCAAACATGTTATAGCATGTGATTAGTATTTTATTCCTTTTTAAGGCAGAATAACATTCCATTTTATGTATATGCCAAAATTTGTTTATGCATTCAGGTATCCGTGGACATTTGGGTTGTTTCTACCTTTTAACTACTGTGAATAATGTTTCTGTGAGCATTGGTATACAAATACCTGTTCAAGCCCCTGCTTCCAGTTCTTTTCTGTGTATACTCAGAAGTAGAATTTTTGGATCATAGGGTAATTATATGTTTAAATTTTTTATATGTTTAATTTTCTGAGGAACCGGCCTACTGCTTTCCACAGTGTCTTCAGCATTCTGCGTTCCTAAGAGCAAGAGTTCCAATTTCTCCACTTCCTCAACAATACCTATTTTCTATTTTTGTTGTTTTTATAATACCCAACTACAATTGTTTTGTTTTTATAATAGCCACTATTGTTTTGATTTGCATTTCTCTAATGATTCGTAACGTTGAGCATCACATCATGTGCTTACTGGCCATTTGTACACTTTCTTAAAGAAATGTCTATACAGATTTGACCAGTTTTAAAATGGGTTGTTTCTTTTTTTCCATTTTTGGAAAAAATGATAGGGTTTTTTAAATATATATTCTGGATATTAATACCTTACCAGATATATGATTCGAAAATACTTTCTCCTATTATTTATGTTGCTTCTCTACTGTGTTGATAGTGCCCTTTGATGCACAAAATTTTAAATTTTGATGAAGTTCAATTTGTCTATTTTTTATTTTTGCTGTTGCTGGTGTTTTTGGTATCATATCCAAGTAATCAATGTCAAATTCAAGCTCATGAAACTTTCTTCTATGTTGTTTTCTTCAAGTCTGATAGTTTTAGCTCTTATATTTACATCTTTGACCTATGCTGAGTTCGTATTTGCATATAGTTAGGTGAAGGTTCAAAGTCATTCCTTTGCATGTGAATGTCCAGTTTTCCAAGCACCATTTGTGGAAAGGGCTACTTTTGTCTGTCACTGAATGGTCTTGGCACACTTTGGTAAGTCACTTGACCATATATGCAGGAATTTATTTCTGGGCTTATTTTTTTTTTAATGCCTATGCCACACTCTTTTGTTTATTGTGGCTCTGTTGTAAGTTCACAAATCAGTGTAAGTCCTCCAGCTTCATTCCTCTTTCTCAAGATCGTTTCAGCTATTCAGTGTTCTTTGAGATTCATGTGTATTTGAGAAAATGTTTTTTTTTAGTTTCTATAAAATAATGTCATTGGGATTTTGATAAGGTTTACGTTAAATCTGCATATCCCTTGGGCGCCTGGGTGGCTCAGTTGGTGAAGCGACTGCCTTTTGCTCAGGTCATGCTCCTGGAGTCCTGGGATCGAGTCCCACATCGGGCTCCCTGCTTGACCGGGAGTCTGTGTCTCCTGCTGATCTCTCCTATTCTCTCTCTCTCAAATAATAGATAAATAAGATCTTTAAAAAATCTGCATAGCCCTTTGAGTAGAATTGACATCATAACAATATTAAGTCTTCCAATCACTGACTAGGAAATGTTTCTCCATTGATATAAGTCTTCTGTAATTTCTTTCAGCTCCATTTTGTAGTGTTCATTGTAGTCTTTCATATCCTTGGTTAGGTTAATTCCTAAGTATTTTATTATTTTTACTATAATTGTAAGTGGGATTTTTAAAATTTCCTTTTCAGATTTTTCATTGTTAGTGTATAGAAATGTAACTGATTTTGGAGTGTTAATTTTTATGTCCTGCAACTCTGCTGAATTTTATTGTCAATTTATGTGTGTGTGTGTGTGTGTGTGTGTGTGTGCGCGTGCGACCTTTAGTGTTTCTAATATAAGATGATATCATCTGTGAACAGAGATAATTTTACTTCTTCCTTTCCAATTAGATGCCTTTTGTTTACTTTTCTTTCCTAATTTCTCTGGCTGTAATTTTCAATACTATATTGAAAAGAAGGAGCAAAAGTGAATATCGTTTTGCTTCTAATCTTAGAGAAAGAGTTTTAGTATCTAGATGTTAACTGGGTTTTTCATATATGGCCATTATTTGTTGCGGTAGTTTCTGTCTATTCCTAATTTGTTGAGTATTTTTATCATGAAAAGTTGTTGAATTTTGTCAAATGCTTTTTCTACATCAATTGAGATGACCAATAAGGTTTTTTGTTGTTGTTGTTGTTTTATGCATTCTGGTAATTTGGTGTACTGCATTGATTGATGTCAATCATTTTTGCATTCCAGGAATAAATCCCACTTGGTCATTGTATATAATCCTTTTTAATATGCACCTGAATTTAGCTTGTTAGTATATTGTTCAGATTTTTTGCATGAATATTCATAAGAGATACTGCACTATGGTTTATTTTCTTTTAGGTATTTTATCTGGTTTTGGTATTAAGGTAAAGCTTGCTTCACAGAATGAGTTAGAAAGTGTTCCTTCCTCTTCAGCTTTCTGGAACATTTTGGAAAGGATTGTTAATTCTTTAAGTGTTGTTAAAATTTACCAGAGTAACTATCAGATCCTGAGGTTGGTTTTTTTTTTAAAGAAGTTTTTGATTTCTGATTTGATCTCCATACTAGTTATAGATCTATTCAGATTTTCTATTTCTTGTGATTCAGTCTCAGTATATTTTGTGTTTCTAGGCATTTGATAATTTCATTTAGTTATCCACTTGTTGATATATAATAGTTCGTAGTGTCCTCTTATAATCATTTTTATTTCTTTAAATTGGTAGTAATGTCTCCATTTCATTTCTGATTTTACTAATTTAAGTTCTCCCTCTTTCTACTTTTTAACAATCTGTGTAACTAAAAGTTCATCAAATTTGTTAATCTTTTCAAAGAGTCACCTTTTGGTGGCGTTGATTTTATTCTGTTTTTCTGTTTTCTATTTCACTTATCTCTGCTCTAATCTTCATTTCTTTTCTTCTGCTAGCTTTGTATGTAGTTTGTTCAAGTTTCTCAAGCTGTGAAACTAACATATTGATTTGAGATCTTTCTTGTCCTTTAAAATAAGTGTTTAGAACTTTCAGTTTTCATGTTAGTATTATTTTCATTACATCCCATAACTTTTAGAGATATTGTGTTTCTATTTTATTTTTTCTTCAATTTTTTTCAATTTCATTGTGATTTATTTTTTAACCATTGGTTGTTTTAAGCTGTGTTGTTTAATTTCCACACATATCTTACTCTTCTAATTTTTCCTTCTATTATTGATTTCTAATTTCATCCAGTTGGGGTCAGATAAGATACTTTTTATGATATCTATCTTTTAAAAAATCTACTGAGACTGGATTTATGGCCTACCTTGATTCGTGGTCTATTCTGGAAAATGCCCCATATACAGGAGACAATCTGTTGTTGGGTAGAGTGTTCTGTATATTGCTCTTTAATCTAGTTGATTTATGATGTTAAGTCCTCTATTTTTTACTTATCTGCTGTCTATGTAGAGGCCAAGGGCAAGCTGCCCGAAATGTCCCACTTTGGCAAATTGATTATTTTGAATTAAAAGTTACATAAGAAAAAGCCAGTACAAGAAGAATACTCTCACTCTCCTGCCTCTGTCTCCAGATAGCAGGAAACAAATCTCCCATGTGAAAGATACCCTCCATGTGCCACGAGGTAAAGGGACATTCCTATCACCATAGATAGGAAATTAGAGCTAAGAAGGCTGTATAAACAACCCTAGTTACTTTTCTAATAATTTACTACCCCAACCCAAATTCTATTTAGAATTCCTTACTAACTGAAGCTCCTGGACATATGCTTATTTTTTTCCTGTCAACTTCTCACAAGTTTATTATCTCTGTCTAGAAAGGATAAAAACTACTGGCCTTGGTTATTTCTTTGGGTCTCAATTTCACTGTTAGTCCCCTGTGTGTATGTAATTAAACTTTGTTTTCTCCTCCTGTTAATCTGTCCCATTTAATTTAATTTAATCGATTTAATTTAGTCAATTTAATTATTAGACTAACTAGAGGAATCTTAAAGGTTTGGGAAAAATTTTTTCTTTCCAACATCTAGTTCTTTCATCTATTATTGAAAGCGGGTATTGAAATCTCCAATTCTTATTGAAGAACTGTGTTTTTTTTCTTTTACAATACTACCAATTTTTTTCTTTTTTTCTTTTTTTTAAGATATTATTTATTTATTCGATAGAGAGATAGAGAGCACAAGTAGGCAGAGAAGCAGGCAGAGTGAGAGGGAGAAGCAGATTCTCTACTGAGCAGGGAGCCTGATGCAGCACTCGATCCCAGGACTATGAGATCACGACCTGAGCCGAAGGCAGCTGCTTAACTGACTGAACCACCCAGGTGCCTTTTCAATTTTTCTTTTTATACTTTGAGGATCTGTTATTAGGTTCATAAATGTTTGAATTTATTTTATCTTCTTGTTTTATTTAACTTTGTATTAATATATAGTGACCTTGTTTGTCTCTTTTAACTTTTTTTTTTCTTAAATATAGAGTATATTTTTTTCTAAACTTACTATAGCCACCTCAGCTCTCTTTTGGTTACTATTTGCATAGAATGTCTTTTTCCATCCTTTCATTTTCAACCTATTTGTGTCTTTGAATCTAAAATGAGTCCCTTGTATATATATTATTTGCCCTTAAAAATTATATATATATATAATTTTTATATTTATATTTTTATTTTCATATTATATATATATGTATGCTTTTATATATATTTATTTATTTTAATAAACATATAATATATTTTTATCCCCAGGGGTACAGGTCTGTGAATCGCCAGGTTTACACATTTCAAAGCACTCATCATAGCACATACCCTCCCCAATGTCCATATCCCCACTACCCTCTCCCGTCCCCCCTCCCCCCAGCAACCCTCAGTCTGTTTTTTGAGATTGAGTCTTTTATGGTTTGTCTCCCTCCCAATCCCATCTTTTCATTTTTTCTTTTCCTACGTCACCCCAAACCCCCCACATTGCATCTCCACTTCCTCATATCAAAGAGATCATGTGATAGTTGTCTTTCTCCGATTGACTTATTTCGCTAAGCATAATACCCTCTAGTTCCATCCATGTCGTCGCAAATGGCAAGATTTCATTTCTTTTGATGGCTGCATAGTATTCCATTGTGTATATAAACCACATTTTCATTATCCATTCATCTGTTGATGGACATCTAGGTTCTTTCCACAGTTTGGCTATTGTGGATATTGCTGCTATAAACATTCAGGTGCACGTGCCCCTTCGGAGCACCACGTTTGTATCTTTAGGATATATACCCAGTAGTGTAATTGCTGGCTCAGGTTTTTGAGGAACCTCCATACTGTTTTCCAGAGTGGTTGCACCAGCTTGCATTCCCACCAGCAGTGTAGGAGGGTTCCCCTCTCTCTGCATCCTTGCCAGCATCTGTCATTTCTTGACTTGTTAATTTTAGCCATTCTGACTGGTGTGAGGTGGTATCTCATTGTGGTTTTGATTTGTATTTCCCTGATGCCAAGTGATGTGGATTTCATGTGTCTGTTGGCCATCTGGATGTCTTCTTTGCAGAAATGTCTGTTCATGTCCTCTGCCCGTTTCTTGATTGTATTATTTGTTTTTTTGGGTGTTCTTTAGGATATATATAAGCTCTTTATAGATTTTGGATACTAGCCCTTTATCTGATATGTCGTTTGCAAATATCTTCTCCCATTCTGTCAGTTGTCTTTTGGTTTTGTTAACTGTTTCCTTTGCTGTGCAAAAGCTTTTGATCTTGATGAAATCCCAATAGTTCATTTTTGCCCTTCTGTTGCCTTTGGCGATGTTCCTAGGAAGAAGTTGCTGCTGTTAAGGTCAAAGAGGTTGCTGCCTGCATTCTCCTCAAGGATTTTGATGGATTCCTTTCTCACATTGAGGTCCTTCATCCATTTTGAGTCTATGTTCGTGTGTGGTGTAAGGAGATAGTCCAGTTTCATTTTTCTGCATGTGGCTGTCCAATTTTCCCAGCACCATTTGTTGAAGAGGCTATCTTTTTTCCATTGGACAGTCTTTCCTGCTTTGTCGAAGATTAGTTGACCATAGAGTTGAGGGTCTATTTCTGGGCTCTCTATTCTGTTCCATTGATCTATGCCAGTACCATACTGTCTTGATGATGACAGCTTTGTAATAGAGCTTGAAGTCTGGAATTGTGATGCCACCAACTTTGGCATTCTTTTTCAATATTCCTTTGGCTATTCAAGGTCTTTTCTGGTTCCATATAAATTTTAGGATTATTTGTTCTATTTCTTTGAAAAAAATGGATGGGATTTTGATAAGGATTGCATTAAATGTGTAGACTGCTTTAGGTAGCATAGACATTTTCACAATATTTGTTCTTCCGATCCATGAGCATGGAACATTTTTCCATTTCTTTGTGTCTTCCTCAATTTCTTTCATGAGTACTTTATAGTTTTCTGAGTATAGATTCTTTGCCTCTTTGGTTAGGTTTATTCTTAGGTATCTTATGGTTTGGGGTGCAATTGTAAATGGGACTGACTCCTCAATTTCTCTTTCTTCTGTCTTGTTGTTAGTGTAAAGAAATGCAACTGATTTCTGTGCATTGACTTTATATCCTGACACTTTACTGAATTCCTGTACAAGTTCTATCAGTTTTGGAGTGGAGCCTTTTGGGTTTTCCACGTATAGTATCATAACATCTGCAAAGAGTGATAGTTTGACTCCTTCTTTGCCAATTTGGATGCCTTTAATTTCTTTTTGTTGTCTGATTACTGTGGCTAGGACTTCTAGTACTATGTCGAACAGCAGTGGTGATAACGGACATCCTTGCCGTGTTCCTGACCTTAGCGGAAAAGCTTTCAGTTTTTCTCCATTGAGAATGATATTTGCAGTGGGTTTTTCATAGATGGCTTTGATAATATTGAGGTATGTGCCCTCTATCCCTACACTTTGAAGAGTTTTAATCGGGAAGGGATGCTGCACTTTGTCAAATGCTTTTTCAGCATCTATTGAGAGTATCATATGGTTCTTATTCTTTCTTTTATTAGTGTATTGTATCACATTGATGGATTTGTGGATGTTGACCCAACCTTGCAGTTCTGGAATAAATCCCACTTGGTCGTGGTGAATAATCCTTTTAATGTACTGTTGGATCCTATTGGCCAGTATTTTAGTGAGAATTTCCGCATCTGTGTTCATCAAGGATATCGGTCTGTAATTCTCTTTTTTGATGGAATCCTTGTCTGGTTTTGGGATCAAGGTGATGCTGGCCTCATAACATGAGTTTGGAAGTTTTCCTTCCATTTCTATTTTTTGGAACAGTTTCAGGAATAGGAATTAATTCTTCTTTAAATGTTTGGTAGAATTCCCCTGGGAAGCCATCTGGCCCTGGAGTTTTGTTTGTTTAGAGATTTTTGATGACTGTTTCAATCTCCTTACTGGTTATGGGTCTGTTCAGGTTTTCTATTTCTTCCTGGTTCAGTTGTGGTAGTTTATATATCTCTAGAAATGTATCAATTTCTTCCAGATTGTCAAATTTGTTGGCATAGAGTTGCTCATAGTATGTTCTTATAATTTTTTGTATTTCTTTGGTGTTGGTTGTGATCTCTCCTCTTTCATTCATGATTTTACTTATTTAGGTCCTTTCTCTTTTCTTTTTGATAAGTCTGGCCAGGGGCTTATCAATCTTATTAATTCTGTCAAAGAACCAGCTCCTAGTTTTGTTGATTTGTTCTATTGTTTTTTTAGTTTCTATTTCATTGATTTCTGCTCTGATCTTTATGATTTCTCTTCTCCTGCTGGGTTTAGGCTTTCTTTGTTGTTCTTTCTCCAGCTCTTTTAGGTGTAGGGTTAGGTTGTGTATTTGAGACCTTTCTTTTTTCTTGAGAAAGGTTTGTACCACTATATATTTTCCTCTCCGGACTGCCTTTGTTGTGTCCCACAGATTTTGAACCATTGTGTTTTCATTATCATTTGTTTCCATGAACTTTTTAAATTCCTCTTTAATTTCCTGGTTACCCATTCATTTTTTAGAAGGATGCTGTTTAGTCTCCATGTATTTGCAGTCTTTCCAAATTTCCTCTTGTGATTCAGTTCTAGCTTCAGAGCATTGTGGTCTGAAAATATGCAGAGAATGATCCCAATCTTTTGATACCGGTTGAGACCTGATTTATGACCCAAGATGTGGTCTATTCTGGAGAATGTTCCATGCGCACTAGAGAAGAAAGTATATTCTGCTGCTTTGGGATGGAATGTTCTGAATATATCTGTGATGTCCATCTGGTCCAGTGTGTCATTTAAGGCCTTTATTTCCTTGTTGATCTTTTGCTTAGATGATCTGTCCATTTCAGTGAGGGGGAGTATTAAAGTCCCCTACTATTATTGTATTGCTGTTGATGTATTTCTTTGATTTTGTTATTAATTGGTTTATGTAGTTGTCTGCTCCCATGTTAGGGGCATAGATATTTAAAATTGTTGGGACTTCTTGTTGGATAGACACTTTGAGTATGATATAGTGTCCTTCCTCATCTCTTATTATAATCTTTGTCTTAAAATCTAATTGATCTGATATAAGGATTGCCACCCCAGCTTTCTTCTGGTGTCCATTAGCATGGTACATTGTTTTCCACCCCCTCACTTTAAATCTGGAGGTGTCTTCAGGTCTAAAATGAGTTTCTTGTAGGCAGCATATTGATGGGTTTTGTGTTTTTATCCATTCTGATACCCTGTGTCTTTTGATTGGGGCATTTAGCCCATTAACATTCAGGGTTACTATTGAGAGATATGAATTTAGTGCCATTGTATTGCCTGTAAGGTGACTGTTACAGTATATTGTCTCTGTTTCTTTCTGATCTACTACTTTTAGGGTCTCTCTTTGCTTAGAGGACCCCTTTCAATATTTCCTGTAGAGCTGGTTTGGTGTTTGCAAATTCTTTCAGCTTTTGTTTGTCCTGGAAGCTTTTTATCTCTCCTTCTATTTTCAGTGATAGCCTAGCTGGATATAGTATTCTTGGCTGCATATTTTTCCCATTTAGTGTTCTGAATATATCATGCCAGTTCTTTCTGGCCTGCCAGGTCTCTGTGGATAGGCCCACTGCCAATCTAATGTTTTTATCATTGTATGTTACAGACTTCTTTTCCCGGGCTGCTTTTGGGATTTTCTCTTTGTCACTAAGACTTGTAAATTTTACAATCAGGTGACAAGGTGTGGACCTATTTTTATTGATTTTGAGGGGCGTTCTTAGCATCTCCTAGATTTTGATGTTTGTTCTCTTTGCCATATTAGGGAAATTCTCTCCAATAATTGTCTCCAATATACCTTCTGCTCCCCTCTCTCTTTCTTCTTCTTCTGGAATCCCAATTATTCTAATGTTGTGTCATCTTATGGTGTCGCTTATCTCTTGAATTCTCTCCTCGTGGTCCAGTATTTGTTTGTCTCTCTTTTGCTCAGCTTCTTTATTCTCTGTCATTGGGTCTTCTATGTCACTAATTCTTTCTTCTGCCTCATTTATCCTGGCAGTGAGAGCTTCCATTTTTGATTGTACCTCATTAATAGCTTTTTTGATTTCAACTTGGTTAGATTTTAGTTCTTTTATTTCTCCAGAAAGGGCTTTTATCTCTCCGGAGAGCGTTTCTCTAATATCTTCTATGCCTTTTTCGAGCCGGGCTAGAACCTTGAGAATCGTCATTCTGAACTCTAGATCTGTCATATTACCAATGTCCGTAGTGATTAGGTACCCAGCCTACACTACTGTCTCTTGTTCTTTTTCCTGTGGTTAGTTTTTCCGCCTTGTCATTTTGTCCAGATAAGATTTGCTTTTGTGAAGTTGGTCTTGGCTGGGTTTCTTGTTGATCTTCTGGGGCAGGGGCCTGTTGTAGTGATTCTCAAGTGTCTTTGCCGCAGGCAGAATTGCACCGCCCTTGCCAGGGGCCGGGCTAAGTAATCCTCTCGGGTTCGCTTTTGGGAGCTTTTGTTCCCTGAGCACTTTCCGTAGAGTTCCGGAGGATGGGAATGAAGATGGCGGCGTCCCAATCTCCGGCCTGGAGGAGCCGAGATCTTGGGGTCCCGCTCTTCAGTGCACCCTCAGAGAAAAGCGCCCAACCGCCCCGCCTTCCTGGCCTGCGGTCGCGCCTTGAGGAAAGCAGTCAATTGCTGGCACTTGGAGAAAAGCGCCCGGTCGCTTCCGTCTCTCTGGCCTCCGGCCGCGCTCCAAGCCCACCCAGCCTGCGACCGGCACAAGGTAACCCCAGGCTGAGAGCTCACTCCTAGGCTTTGTCGCTGTAGCTGGCTTCCCTGCTCTAATACCTGTGGGCTGTGGGGCACTCAGACACCCCCGGTCCTTCTGTGACCCCGCGGGACCTGGGGCTACACTACCCCACCTGGGCTTCCCCCTGGTTTAGCCTCTGGAGCGATGTCCCTCCATGGAGCAGACTTTTAAAAGTCCTGATGTGCTCCGTTGCTCTCCTGCTTGTCGGGAGCCGGCCCCTCCCCCCGCGGTCGTCTTCCCGTCGCTTTGGATTCACTTCTCCGCAGGTCCTACCTTTCAGAAAGTGATCGATTTTCTGTTTCTGGGATTGTTGCTCTTCTCTTCGATTTCCCATTGGATTTGTAGGTGTTCACAGTGGTTAGATAAGCTATCTAGCTGATCTCCTGCTACCCAATGTCGTCTCAGCCTGCTACTTCTCTGCCATCTTGATGACTCCTCCTACATTTATATATATTTATACATTATACATTAAATTATATATATCTATTATATGTATAATTTTTTATATTTATACATATATGTGATATATATTTTTTCCTTATCCATATATATGGATATTATTATATCATATCATTAAGATATCATATATATTTTTTCTTTATTATATATATATATTCTTTATCCATTCAATTGTTGATGGACACTTTGTTTATTTCCATATCTTAGCTATTGTAAATAATGCTGGAATGAACATAGGGGTGCAGTTCTCTTTTGGGGTTAGTCTTGTTGTTTTCTTAGATAAATACTCAGAAGTGGAATTGCTGGGTATGGTAGTTCTATTTTTAATTTCTTGAGGAACTCCATACTGCTTTCCACAGTGGCTCCACCAATTTATATTCTTACCAGCAGTGCACAGGGTTCCTTTTTCTCTATATCCTCAAAAAAACTTGTTATCCTGCCTTTTTGCCTTTTTGATAATAGCCATTCTAATAAGTGTGAGGTTCTATCTTATTGTGGTTTTGATTTGCATTTTTCTGATGATTAGTGATGTTGAGCATCTTTCCATGTACCTGTGGGCCTTTTGTATGTCTTCTTTGGGAAAAAAAAATCTGTTTCAAATTAGATCATCTGCCTACTTTTAAATTAGATGTTTTGCTATAGATTAGCATGAGTTCTTTATATCTTTTGGATGTTATTAACTTATTGGATATATGATTTCAAATATCTTCTCCCATCTGGGAGGTCATCTTTTCATTTTGTTGATGGTTTTCTCTGCTCTGAAGAAGAATTTTAGTTTGATATGGATCCACTTGTTTATTTTCATGTTTATTGGTTTTGTTTTTGTGCAAATCCCAAAACTCATAATGAAGACTAATGTCAACGAATTTACTACCTGTGTTTCTTTTAGAAATTTTATGGTTTCAAGTCTTACATTTAATTGTTTAATCCATTTTGAGTTAATTTTTGTGTATGAATACAGTTTTTCAATTTCATTCTTCTGGATATTGCTGTCCAGTTTCCCCAAGACCATTTGTTGAAGAAACTCTCCTTTCTCCATTGTTTATTCTTGGATACTTTGCCATTAATTAGTTGACCACAAATGCATGGGTTTATTTGTGGGTTGTCTCGTCTGTTCCACCAATCTATGTGTCTGTTTTTATGCCAATGTCGGTTTTGAATATATAACTCTATAATATAATTTGAAATCAGGGTGTGTGATATCTCCACCTTTGTTCTTCTTTTTCAAGATTGTTTAAGGTACTTAAACTCTTTGTGGTTCCATACAAATATTAGTATTATTTCCTTCAGTTCTGTGAAAAATTTCCATTGGACTTTTTTTTTTTTTTTTTGACACAGAGAGAGGGATCACAAGTAGGCAGTGCAGCACACAGAGAGTGAGCAAGGGGGAAGCAGGCTCCCTGCTGAGCAGAGATTCCCGATGTGGGGCTCAATCCCAGGTCTCTGGGATCATGACCTGAGCTGAAGGCAGAGGCTTAACCCACTGAGCCACCCAGGCACCCCTCCATTGGACTTTTGATAGGGATTGCATTGAATTTATCCTCAAGATTACTTTGGATAGTATGGAAATTTTAACAATATTAATTCTTCCAATCCATAAGCATAGAACATCTTTCCATTTATTTGTGTTTTCAATTACTTTCATGAGTGTCATAGTTTTCAGTGTACAGGTTTTTTAATCTCCTTGTTTAAATTTATTCCTGGATATTTTATTCTTTTTGATGTGATTGTAGATGGGATGTAAAAAACAAACTTCTCTCTCTGATAACTCATTATAAGTGTATAGAAATGTAACTGATTTCTGTATGTTAATTTTTGTTCTGTAACTTTGCTGAATTTATTCATTAATTCTGGGTTGTTGTGTTTTTTTGGTAAAGTTTTTAAGGTTTTCTATATATAGTATTATGTTGTCTGCGAATAGTGAATTTTACTTCTTCTTTTCTAATTTGGATGCCTTTTTAATTAACATATAATGTATTATTTGTTTCAGGGGTACAGGTCTGTGATTCATCAGTCTTACACAATTCACGGCACTCACCATAGCACATGCCCTCCTCAGTGTCCATCATCCAGCCACCCTATCCCTCCCATCCCCATCCCCTCCAGAAACCCTCAATTTGTCTCCTGAGATTAAGAGTCTCTTATGCTTTGTCTCCCTCTCTGGTTTCATCTTGTTTCATTTTTCCCTCCCTTTCCCTTTGATCCTGTCTTGTTTCTCAAATTCTCCATATCAGTGAGATCGTATGATACTTGTCTTTCTCTGATTGACTTATTTCGCTTAGCATAATACCCTCTATTTCCCTCCATGTCATTGCAAATGGCAAGATTTCATTTTTTGTTTTTTGTTTGTTTGTTTGTTTGATGGATGTACTATTTGCTGTGGCTAGGACTTCCAATACTATGTTGAATAAAATTGGTGAGACTAGGTATACTTGTCTTTTTCCTGATCATGGAGGAAAAGGTTTCAGCATTTTATTGTTGAGTATTATGTTAGTACTGGACTTGATATATATGACCTTTATTATGTTGAGGAATATCCTCTTTATATTCACTCTGGTGAGAGTTTTTATCATAAATGAATGTTGAATTTTGTCAAATGCTATTTCTGCATCTTTGGATACTATAAGTTTTTATTCCTCATTTTCTTAATGTGGTACATTACATTGATTGATTGATTGATTTGCAGATTTTGATCTATCCTTACAAATCTGGAATAAATCTCATTTGATCATGGTGTATGATCTTTATAATGTATTGTTAAATTTGATTTGCTAGTATTTTTTGATGATTTTTTTCACCTATATTCATCAGGGATATTGACCCTTTTTTGTGGTCTTTATTGTTTTGGTATCAGGGTAATGCTGGCCTCAAAAATAAGTTTGGGTGTGTTTGTTGCCCTTCTATTTTTTTGAAATGGTTTAAGAAAGATTGGTATTAACTCTTTGAATTTTTGGTAGAAATCAAGTGAAGCTGCTTGGTCTTGGACTATTATTATTAAGATCCAATATCCTTACTAGTAATGGGGGTTTTTTTGAGTTTCATGATTCAGTCTTGGAAGGTTGTATTTTTTTTTTTTTTTACATTTATCAATTTCTTCTAGTTTCCCAGTTTGATGTATAATTGTTCATAGTAGTCTCTTATGGTCCTTTGCGTTTTTGTGATATGAGTTGTAAAGTTTCTGCTTTCATTTCTGGTTTCATTTATTTGAGTCATTTCTTTTTTTCTTGGTGACTGTAGCTAAAGTTTTGTCATTTGGTTTGTCTCTTAAAGAGCCAAGCCTGGTTTTATTGATCTTTTCTATTGTCTTTTTAGTCTCTGTTTCTTTAATTTCTGCTTTGATCTTTGCTATTTCCTTTCTTCTACTAACTTTGGAATGCATTTTTTTGTAGTAGTAGTTGTTGTTTTTCCTTTAGGTATAATTGGATTGTTTATTTGAGTTTTTCTTGTTTCTTAATATAGTTATCTATGGCTCTGAACTTCCCTCTTTTTATTTATTTATTTTTTAAGATTTTATTTTTATGTTCTGAACTTCCCTCTTAAAATTGCTTTTGCTGTATCCCATTAATTTTGATATCCAGTATTTCCATTTTCATTTATCTTGAGGTAATATTTTATTTCTTTGACCCATTAGTTGTTCAGCAGCATATTGTTTACTCTCCTCATGTGTATGAATTTTTCAATTTCCTTTTTGTAATTGGTTCCTGGTTTCATACCATCATGGTTGGAAAAGACACTTGATTTGATTTCAGTCTTAAATTCGTTAAGACTTGGTTTTTTGCCTAACACATAATCTGTCCTGGAGAATGTCCCATATACACTTGAGAAGAATGTGTGTTCTGTTGCTTTTGGATGGAATGTTCTGTAAATATCTGTTAAGTCCATATGGTCTAACCTGTTGTTTAAAGCCTATGTTTCCTTATCAACTTTCTGTCTGCTTGATCAATCCATTGATGTAAGTGTTAAAGTTCCCTGCTGTTATTGGATTGTTGTAATTTTCTTCCTTTAGGTACGTTTGTATTACTTCATGTATTTAGATGTTCCCTTGTTGGGTGCATCAATATATATGTAAGTACACATGTTATATGTATTATATGTTACATATGTTATATCCTCTGTGGATTGAACTCTTTATCATGAAGTAATGCCTTTCTTTGTCTATTACAGAATGTTTTAAGGTTGATTTTGTCTGATATAGCTATAGCTATCCCAACTTTCTCTTTGTTTCTATTTACATGTAACATCTCTTTCTATACCTTCCATTTTAGTCTGTGTGTCCTTAAATCTCAAATGTGTCTCTTGTAGGCAGCATAAAGATGGATCTTGGGTTTTTATTTGTTTGTTTCTTTGTGTTTTATCTATTCAGTCACCCTGTGTCTTTTGACTGAAGAATTTATTCCATTTATATTTAAGATAATTATTTGTAGGTATATATTTATTGCTACTTTGTTAACTGTTTTTAAGCTGTTTTATAATTCTTCTGTTCCTTTCTTCACTTGAGCTCTTTCTCTGTGGTTAAATGATTTTCTTTAGTGGTACATTCAGGTTCCTTCCTCATTATTTATTGTGTATCTAAGTTTTTGCTTGATGGTTACCATGAAGCTTACATATAACAATTCATATTTATAACAATCTGTTTTGAATTGATAACAACTTAAATGTGAATGCGTTCTAAAGCCCTATAGGCTCCATATTTTACATTTTCGATGTCATGTTTTACTTATTTTTAACTTGTGAGTATCCCTTAACTAATTATTATAGTTACAGTTATTTTTACTACTTTTGTCTTTTAATCTTCATACTAGCTTTATAAGTGGTTAATCCACTACTTTTACTAAAGTAAAGTAAATGAAGTTAAAGGAAATATACATTTACAAGTCAGTTTATACTTTCATATGTTTTCTTGTTGATAATTAGTGTCCTTTCTTTTCAGCTTAAAGGTGGTCCTTTAACTTTTCTTCTAAAGCTGGTTTAGTGGTGATAAACTTCTTTAGCTTTTGGTTAATCTGGAAAACTATTTCTCCTCTAATTCTGAGTGACAACGCTTCTGGGTAGAGTATTCTTAGTTGAATTTTTTTCTTTCTTCAGCCCTTTGGACATAATCATGCCATCTCTTCTGGCTTGTAAAGTTTCTGCTTAAAAATAGTCTGACTTGGGTTCCCTTGTACATAAAAACTTTTTTTTTTCCCTCTTGCTTCTTTTAAGATTCTCTCCTTGTCTTTAACTTTTGACAAAAATAATTATCATATGTCTTGGTGTGGGTATCCTCAGAGTCATCTTATTTGGAACTCTCCGGGATTTCTAGATCAAGATGTCTTGGTTTTTTCCATGTATCAGGCAAATTTTCAGGCATTATTTCTTCAAATACATTTTTGTCCCCTTCTCTCTCCCTTCTTCTCAGATCCCTTTAATGTGACTGTTAGTACACTTAATGTCCCATAAACCTCTTAAGCTATCTTTCCTTTTTTTCCATTTTCCTTTTCTTTCTGATTAGGGTGAGATCCTGTCTTTGTTTCACTGATTCTTTTCTCTGCTTTGTTTAGTCTGCTGTTGAGGTCACCTAGTGTATTTTTTAATTTCAGTTACTGTACTCCTCAGTAATGTGGCTTCTGTTTGGAACCTTCTTATATTTTCTATTTTTTTGTTGAAAGTCTTACTGTGTTCATTTATTCCTCTCCTGAGTTCCGTAAGCATCTTTCTGACCATTACATTGATCTCTTGATCTCCATTCTATTTCCCCCCGCCCTGGGTTTTACCTTGTTTTTCATTTGTAACATATTCCTTTATTTCTTCATTTTGCATGACTCTCTTTGTTGGTTTTTATGCATTAGAAGAAACAGCCATGCCTCCCAGTCTTGAAGCGTTAGCCTTGTGTAGGAGATGAAACTTCTCATTCAACCCTATCTTAATTTTTGGTTGTCTCTAAAACCTGTGCTTGTCCACGCAGCCTATTTCATTTTTAATATTTCTGAGTAGTTCAGGTGTACCAAGACCAGTTGGTGTCTGAAAAAGGAAGGTCTCAGTCAACACCTAGATTCAGGCTGACTAGAAGCCCAACTCTCAGGAAGCAGCTTTTAAAGAATGCAAATATTCGCAGTTCTGTGGCACCATAAGTCCCATTAGACCCCAGAGCCAGGCAATCTGGATGTGTCCTCTGAGTGGCAGCCACCAAAAAATAGGCCTCCAGATGTGCCAGCTCCTTTTCTGTGGATACCAGTGAGCTGTAGTGAGGCAGAGAGAGAATGCAAAGGTGGTCTCCTCAGCTTTTATTTCCTGAGAGCACCAGTATAGCCCCTAGAGGTGTGCCAAACCTGAAGCCTGCTCCTAAGGCCAAAACTCCAGCACCAGCAAGTGGGCCTCTTTCACAGACATGCTGGAGGTATATTTTAGTCTGTTGTCTGTCCAATGCCCTGGAGGTAGTAGCCTGGCAAGAACTATCTCTCTAATTGGTACAGTTTTGTGAGATCCAGGATTGCAAGCCCCCTGGCCATCAGAGCCATATGATCAAGGAATATTCCCTGGACGGCAGCCGTAGAAACCAGGGCACCAGGTATAAACACTTGAGTACCAGGCACATATAAGAGGTCCCCTTTAGGAGACAGTGGCACTCTGGAGCATGGCAGGTGAGAGTGGATATAATGTCCACCCTCTATGTTCTCAGGGAAGGTTTATAGGCAACTCTTAGATGTGTGCTTAATAAGAAGCCTGCTCTTCAGGCTGCAGCTATGATGATTGATGATAAGTGAATAGGCCTCTTTCATAGAAAGACTGAGCTGTTGGGTCTGTTGCGGCTTATTATTTCCTGGGTTGGTAAACAATTATAGAACTTTTTTTCTGTAGGTTACATATTTATGGACCCACAAACATAAGTCCCACTTACCACCAGAGCCAGACAATGTGGAGGTTTACCTTAGCAATAGCCACAAAAATCATGCACTAAAGGAATAAGATCCTTTCTGGAAGATGACAGCAAAGGGCAGTGCAAAGATTGTGTCCACAGGTCTCTGTTCTGTCAGAGCCCTTCCAGAGGCTCCTAGAAGTTTGCAAGACTGGAAACCTGTCCCTGAGGTCAAAGTTCTATAAGACAAATAGGCCTCTTTCTCAGAAAGACTTGTGTGTATTTCAGTCTGCTGCCTGTGTAGAGTCCTGATAGTGGGAGTCTGTCAAGAACTGCCTCTCTGATTGTTACAGTGCTGGGACCAGGAATGCAGGACCCCCTGGCCTCCAGAGTCAGACAATCAAGAGGTGTCCTCTGAGTAGCAGCCATAAAAACTGGGTCACCAGACATAAAAACCAGGGTTCCAGACATGTGTAGAAGTTCCCCTCTGGGAGATACTTCAGCTCTGGAGTGCAATAGAGGGAAAGTGCAAAGGTGGCACTTAGTGGCTGGAGTGAGGCAGACGAGGAGTACAAAGATGGCAACTGACAAAGAAAGGGAAAGAAAAAGAAAAGGAAAAAGGGAAATTAAAAAGAAAGAAAAAACTGGTGCCCACCAGTTTTAGCAAGTCAGGGGGAGATCAAGGAGATACTGCACATTTTCCTCAGATCCCAGAGAGTATCTCAGCAGGCCTCCACCTCTCAGACCAAAGCTTTAGCAAATGAGTCTCTTTCACAAGGAGTCTGGGTGCTTTTCAAAGTGCTACTTCTGCCCTGTTCTCTGAGGCAGGTTAGTCTACCTGTGGGCCCTTTGAGAGCTTTTCCTCAGTTCAGCACAACTCTGTGGTCTTCAAAGACAGATGTTTCAGGGGTTCATATTTCAGGTACTGGTCTTAAAAGTTGGGGTGCCTGATGTGCTGTACAAACCTTTCATTCTTCAGAGAGAAGCTGTCATTTTGTGAGTTTCCTCCAGATTGTGGGTCACTGTATGTGTGTGTGGGAGGAAGGTTAGCAAGATCATGTCTCAGCCTTTCCTGCCCACTTCAGGGTGGTTTCCCCCTGATGTGAAGAGGTTGTTCTGCCAGTTTTTACCTGTGTTTTGTTTTATTTTGTTTCCTCTAGAAGAACTTGTTCTTTATATAGCTGTAGACTTGGAGTGTTCAATGGGAGGAGGTAAATTGAGGATCTTCCTACCTCACCATCTTGAACCAGAACCCTTAATGGTATAGTAACTTATTTAATAGGGTATTGACACAAGGACAGAGAAACAGACAAATGGGAACAGAGATACTCAATTACCTCCTATATAACAAAGGGGCACTATAGTGCAGTGGAGAAAAGAGTCTTTTTCAATAAGTGTTGCTGGTTCAATTTGACATTCATATTGAAAAAAATTTGCTCCCAACTTCATACCACTCACAAAAATCAATCCCAGGTAAATTGTATATCAAAGGCAAAAAAGACCAATAAGTTGAACTATATTAAAATGTAAAAGTTTTGTTTATGAAAAGTCAAAGAGTGGGAAAAATATTTGCAATAATTTTAGCTGTCAAAAGCCTTATGTGGAAAACATATTAAAGATTCCTAAAACCAATAGAAAAAATCAGTAACAATGTGAACAGGTTTGCTTTTTTTTTTGGGTGGGGGGGTTTGTTTGTTTGTTTACCATGGATAGAATCTGAATGGTCAGTAAAGTTCTGAAGATACTCTGTGTCCCTAGTCACCAGAGGAATACACATGAAACCACAGTGAGAGACCTCTCTCTAGCCTGAGGAGCACTTAATTTAGAAATGCTGACAATCCTAACCATCAACAAGGATGTGTTACAGTTGAAACTCTTATATACTAATTGAAATATATATTCATATAATTACTTTGGGAGACTGCTTGACATTATTTATTAAAATTGACTGAAACTGAACAACCATACACTCTCTGACCCAGTACTCTCAATACTCAATATAAATGGGTGCATCTGTGTCCCAAAGGACAGGCTCAAAAATATTCCTAACAGCATTATTTATGATAGACAAATCTGGAAACAAATGTCCATCTATAACAGGTTGAATAAATAAATTATGGTATATTCATGGAATCAAATTCCACACAGCAATGAATAACTGCTCCAGGTAACAGCATGCAGAAATCTTCTAAACAATCATCAGGCACAAAAAACTATTTATTGTGTGATGCTATTTATATAAAGTTCAAAAACAGACAAATGTAATACACAATTTTAGAAGTCTCTGTAGTGGTTTCCTTTGGGGAGGAAGAAGGATTAGTGGTTAGGAAAGGCATGTGAGGACTTTTGTGGTCTGTTAACATTTTATTTGTCTGCCTGGTGTATTTTTTCATTTTGTGATGTGATCATCCTATATGCTTATGATTTGTGCATTTTCCTCTCTTATGATTACACATCTGTATGAATGTTTAAAAATATTAGACTGCCACATTTGAGCTTCAGAAAGATATTTTTGCACATTTAGAAAGGTCTACTCTGGTGGAATTCTCTTCCATTACAGGCCCATGACATTGTGGAGGTTGTTATTGGAAGTTAGCTTTGCTGCTGAATTCCCTAGTGGATTTTGCAATTACATTTTAAAATTCAGAAAAATATGAAGGGAAGAATACATTTGTTAAAATTTTGGTTCAGAAAGTCTGTTTGGGGGAATCAGCATCCAGCCAGGCAGATGCTCTTGGCTATATGGACTAGTGTGATTCTCACTCAGCATATACCCTGACCTGATGGGTTGCTGTTTCCTTCTCAGACTCCACCACTTCCCCAGTGATCCAAACCCATTACACTTAAGTTTCAGCACCTGGATCTGCCATAGGGACTGTGAGTCTGTTCCCACAGGAGTGTGGAGTAGATGTAGCACAGGAGGTAAAGACTCCAACCAAAGCCAGTGATAGGTGTGGGTCCTTGGGCTGGTGGTCTTTGCCTTTTCAGATTCTTGTACTCACTTTGCTAAATTGGATTAATTATATTTTGTCCTAAGGTGATTGGAAGGATTAAATGCATTCATGTCTGATATAAATATTAGATAAATTCTAATTTTTCTTTTAGTTTTTGAAATTTAAATTTTGGCTGTAAAAGACTGTTCTTGGTGGAATGCAAATTTGACAATTACACATGTAAGTGTATTATGTGTTGGCAACTAAAATAACCTATTATTAGAATTACATTGAAAAGACCAGGAAAGTTTGGGTCTTGAAACCCCTGGAATGTGATTTCAAGTTCAGGGACTACATTTATGATTCTATGGTATAGAAAAATAAAAAGGAAAACTTTCTTTTCTATTGTATTTAGTGAAAATGCATCTGGTGACATCTAAGTTTATTGTTTTAGCCTCAAGTAGAACTGAATCATCAGCAGAATGAACTATAAAATCAAGACAAAGTTGTACATATATGCTTATGGGTTGAGGGTGAGCTTGAGCTTGAATTGATCTGATAGATAAAAATTTATAAATATTTGCTCTTTGTGTATTGGATTCATTTCTGATGTCACCCAGATAGACTGGGGGAAAAACAGAATTTTTGACAATCCTCATTTAATTATATAAAATGTTCAAGATTTATTTTTCTTAGCTTATTTGAAGGGCCCAGAAACAAAACTCATATTTTGTGAATTCAGAACATGGGATAATAAATTAATTAAGGTAGTATTTCTATTATACCTCGTCTGAAGAATTCATTCAAAATGAGGCAGTAGAGAGCTCGCTTGATTTGCAAAGAAAAACCTGGGTTTTAGTGCAGGATTTTCCCCAATAATTAACCTCAAAAACTTAAACATATTACTTAATTTCTTTATTTTCCACCACCTCTTCTGTAAAAGTGAAAGGCACACCTGTTCCATACATGTACCTAGAAGATCAAATGCAATGTTATATATGAAAGCCTTTTCACAGATATAAGGCAAAACATAAGTGTAAAGACATTGCTTTCAAACTCAGGGAACCCATTCATGTTCATAGACTATTTTATCTTGGATTATTTAGGAGTTTTCATAACTAATAACTTGTTAGAGTATTCAAAATGATGAAATATATTTGGAATTTAGACCACTGGTCATCAATAGTGTACATTGTATATACAATGTATATCTCCTTGAATTAGTATGTATTAGTATATATACAATGTATATCTCCTTGAATTAGTGTTTTTGTATTCTTCCAGTAAATACCCAGTAGTGCAATTGCTGAATCATAAGGTAGTTGTGTTTTTAACTTTTTAAGGAACCACCATATCACTTTCCACAGTGGCTGCACCAGTTTGCATTCCTACCACCAGGGCACAAGTGTTCCTTTTTAGTCACATCCTTGCCAACACTTGTCATTTTTTATGATGTTGATTTTAGCCCCTCGGACAGGTGTAAGGTGATATCTCATTGTAGTTTTGATTTGTATTTCCCCAATAATGAGTGATGTTGAGCACCTTTTTATATGTCTGTTGGCCATCTGTACGTCTATGCATGTCTTCTGCCCATTTTTCAATTATATTGTTTGTTTTTTGGACGTTGAGATGTAAAAATTCTTTAAATAATTTGGATATTAACCTTTTGTCAAATATGCCAACTTCAAATATCTTCTCCCATTCCGTAGGTTGCCTTTTATTTTGTTGATTGCTTCCTGCACTGTGCAGAAGCTTTTCAGTTTGAGGTAGTTTATTTTTGCTTTTGTTTCCCTTGCCTCAGTAAACTTATCTAGAAAGAAGTTGCTACTGATGATATCAAGGAACACATTACTGCCTGTGTTCTTTTCTAATTTTTATGGTTTCAGGTCTCACATTTAGGTTATTACTTCATTTTGAGTTCTTTTTTAAGATTTATTTATTTTAGAGAGAAAGTGCACACAAGCAGGAGGGGCAGGGAGAGAGAGAGAGAGAGAGTGAGAGACTCTCATGTAGACTACATGCTGAATAAAGAGCTCCACATGGGGCTTAATCCCACCTGAGATCACAACCTGAGCCAAAACTAAGAGTCAGACACTTAGCCACTGCACCACCCAAACACTCCTGAGTTTGTGTGTGTGTGTGTGTGTGTGTGTAAGAGAGTGTTCCAGTCTCATTCTTTTGCATGTTGCTGTCCAGTTTTCTTAACTCCTTTTGTTGAAGAGATAGTCCATTTCCTATTGGATATTCCTTCCTGCTTTGTCAAAGTTTACTTGACTATATAGTTCTGGGTTCATTTCAGTGTTTTCTATTCTGTTCTATTGACTTACACATCTATTTTTGTGGCAGTACCATACTGTTTTAATTAATATGCCTTGAAGTCTGGAATTGTAATGTCCCCAGCTTTGCTTTTCTTTTTCAAGTCTGCTTCAGCTCTTTGGGGTCTTCTGTGGTTCCATACAAATTTTAAGATTGTTTTTTTCTAGTTCTGTGAAGAATGCTGTTGGTATTTTGATAAGGATTGCATTAAGTCTATAGAGTGCTTTGGATAGTATACACATTTCAACAATGTTTGTTCTTCCAATGCATGAGAATGGAATGTCTTTCGTTTCTTTGTGTCCTCTTCAAGCTCTTTCCTCAATGTCTTACAGTTTTCAGAGTCCTGGTCTTTCAGCTCTTTGGTTAGGTTTATCCATAGGTAGGTTTTTATTTTGGATGCCTTTGTAATGGGATTGTTTTCCTTATTTCTCTTTCTTCTGTTTCACTATTAGTGCATAGAAATGCAATAGATTTATCTACATTGATTTTGTTTCCTGTGAATTTACTAATTTCTTTTATCAGTTCTAGGAGTTTTTTGATGGAATCTTGAGATTTCTACATATAGTATCATGCCATCTGCAAGTAGTGATACCAACTTAGATACATTTTAATTCTTTTTGTTGTCTGATTGCTATAGCTAGAGCTTCCAGTACTATGTTGAATAAAAAATAGAGTGGACATTCTTGTCATGTTCCTGACCTTAGGGGAAAAGCTCTCAGTTTTCACCACTGAGTATGATGTTAGTTGCCAGTTTTTCATATAAGACCTTTATTATGTTGAGGTATTTTCTGCCTAAACCCACTTCATCGAAACTTTTGATCATGAATGTATGTTGTATTTAGTCAAATGATTTTTATTCATGTATTGATTGAAATGATCATATAGTTCTTGTATTTTCTCTTATTGATGTGATGTATCATGTTAATTGATTTAGGAATATTGAACCACCAACCTGGGAATAAATCCCACTTGATTTTTTTTTCTCCTTACTGTATTGTTGGATTCAGTTTCCTAGCATTTTTCATCTATTTTCATCAGGAATATCATCCTGTAGTTCTCCCTTTTTTTCCTTTTTTTTTTTTTTTACAATGTTTTAATTGGTTTTGGTATCAGAGTAATGTTGACCTCATGGAATGAATTTGGAGCTTTTCCTTCTTTTTCTATCTTTTTGGAGTAGTTTGGGAATAGGTATTAACTCTTCTTTAAATGTTTGGTAGAATTCGCTGATGAAGCCATTTGGTCCTGGACTTTTGTTTGTTGGGAATTTTTTGATTTCTGATTCAATTTCAGTGCTTGTTATTAGTTTGTTCAAATTTTCTCTTTCTTCCTCTTTCAGTCTTGGTAGTTTATATGTTTCTAGAAATTTGCCCATTTCATCTACATTGCCCAATTTGTTGGCATCTAATATTCTCTCAGAATTGTTTGTAGTTCTGTGGTATTTGTTGTTATTTCTCCTCTCTCATTTGTAATTTTATTTATTTGAGTCTTTTCTCTTTTTTTCTTGATGAGTCTGGCTAGAGGTTTATCAATTTTATTGATTTTTTTTCAAAGATCCAACTCCTGGGTTCATTGACCTATTCTACTGCAAGTTTTTTTAGTCTCTGTATCATTTATTTCTGCTCTAATCTTTATGATTTCCTTGTTTCTTTTAAATTTTGTTCATTGTTCTTTTTCTAGCACCTTTAGGTGTAAGGTTAGGTTTTTATTTGAGATTTTTCTTACTTCTTGAGGGAGGCCTGTATTACCATAACTTCCCCCTTAGAACCACTTTTGCTGCATTCCGGAGGCTTTAGGTCATGGTATTTTCTTTTTCATTTGTTTCTGTGTACTTTTTCTTTGATTTGTTGGTTGACCACTCATTGCTTAGTAGCATGATATTTAATCACCATGCCTTGTGCAGTTTCCAGATTTTTTCTTATGGTTGACTTCTGGTTTTATTACATTGTGGTCAGAAAAGATGCATGGTATGAATTTGATCTTTCTGTATTTGTTGAGTCTTGTTGTTTGGCGTAATATGTGATCTGTTCTGGAGAATGTTCCATGAGCACTTGAAAATAATGTGTATTCTGCTGCATTAGGCTGGAACGTTCTGAATATATCTGTTAAGTCCATCTGGTTGAGTGTCATTCAAAGCCATTGTTTCTTTTTAGATTTTCTGTTTGGATGATCTGTCCACTGATGTAAGTGGGGTGTTAAAGACCCTACATTATTTTGTTATTTTTATTTATTATTTTATAATTATTTCCTTTATGTTTGTTATTAACTGTTTTATGTATTTGAGTGCTCCTGTGCTGGGTGCATAAATGTTTACAATTCTTCTGTACTCTTGTTGGATTGTCCCCTTTATTATTATATAGTATTTTTCTTTGTCTCTTGCTACAGTCTTTGTTTTAATATGTATTTTGTCCAATATAAGTATGGTTCCTCTGGATTTCTTTTGACATCTATTTTCATGATAGGTGTTTCTCCATCCTGTCTCTTTCAATCTGCAGGTGTCTGTTATTCTAAAATGAATCTCTTGTAGGCGACATATAGATGGGGGTGTTTTTTTTTTTTTAATCCATTCTTTCATCCTTTGTCTTTTGATTGGAGCATTCAGTTGCCTTACATTCAAAGTAATTATTGATAGATATGTATTTATTTGTTTTATTATTTATTTTGTGATTGTTTTTGAAGGCTACCTTTGATCATTTCTTGTTACTCTCTTTCATGGTTTGTCGATTTTCTTTACTGATATATTTGGATTTCTTTCTCTTTATCATTTGCATATTTATTTGTGGTTTTGGATATATGGCTACTGTTAGGTTTGTATATAACCTCTTCTGCATATAGCAGTGCATATTAAGTTATTGATAGTTTAAGTTTAAAACCATTCTTTACTTTTTTCTCTTCTCCATATTATAGGTATATGATGTCATATTTTACATTCTTTGTTTCTGTAAGTTCTTTGCTTTTTTTACAGAAATATTCACTTTTACTGCTTTTGTTTCCCAAATTTATACTATGACTTGGTCTCTCCTTTTCATCCAAATAGTCCCCTTTACTATTTCTTGCAAAGCTGGCTTAATAGTCATTAACTCCTTTAGTTTTTGTTTATCTGGGAAACTGTTTATTTCTCTCTCTATTTTGAATTACAGGCTTGCCATAGAGAATATTCCTGGCTACAGATATTTCCCATTCAGCACTTTGAATATATTATGCCACTCTCTTTTGGCTTTTTATGTTTCTGTTGAAAAATCTCCTATCTGTCTTATGGGTTTTCCCTTAGAAGTCACTTTCTTCTTTGTCTTGCTCCTTATAAGGGTTTTTCTTTACTACAATATTTTGCTGACTTAATTACAATATGTCTTAGTGTATGTCTACTTTTGTTGATTTTTATGGGAGTTCCCTGTGCCTTCTGGATCTGGATATCTATCTCCTTCCCCAGATGAGGAAAATTTTAAGGCATTATTTCTTCCAATTAATTTTTGCCCCCTTTCCTCTCTTCTTCTTCTGGGACTCTCATAACATGAATGTTATTACATTTGATAGAATCACTGAATTCCTTGTCTATTCTCCTTTTGTGTAATTCTTTGTTCTTGCTTTTCAGCAGACTACTTTCCATTTCTTTGTCTTCTAAGTCACAAATTCTTCTGCTTCTCCTATCCTGCTATTCATTCCATCAAGCATGTTTCTCATTTCATTTATTAAGCCTTTTATGTCCTTTTATCTCTGCTGTGTTATTCCTTATCCATGTGTTAAGGGTCTCGCTCATGTCTTCCACTCTTCTCAAGCCCGGTGAGTATCCTTATGATCATTGCTTTAAGTTCTCAAACATGTTACTTATATCTCTTTCACTTAGATCTCTAGCCATGGCCTTGTCGTGTTCTTTCATTTGAGATAAATTTGTCTTCTCATTTTGTCTACTTCTCTGCATCTGTTTCTCTGTGTTAAGAAAGCCGAGTGTGTCTTCTTTTTTTTTTTTTAAGATTTTATTTATTTATTTGACAGACAGAGATCACAAGTAGGCAGAGAGGCAGGCAGAGAGAGAGGAGGAAGCAGGCTCCCCGCAGAGCAGAGAGCCCGATGCGGGGCTCGATCCCAGGACCCTGGGATCATGACCTGAGCTGAAGGCAGAGGCCTTCACCCACTGAGCCACCCAGGCAGCCCCGTGTCTTCTCTTGAAAGTAGTGACTTCATGAAGAAGTCCTGGAGTGCCCTCAGTGCCATGTTCCTTGTATACCAGTAACTGATATGTCAGGGGAGTAGCGTATGTGTGTTTCTTATGTCCTGCTGCTGTGTCCAACTCACTTTTCCTTTCAGTGCAGCCTTCTGCACTGACGGTTTGCATGTTGTGGGTTGTGCTTGCTCTCTGTGATGTTAGTGGGACCCAGGCAGGCCAATTCTGAGTGGGTATGCTCACTGGGGAGCTTAGAAACAGTCAGGTGTATAGCAAAATTTGCATTGGGACACTAGTCCTATGCTGGGTTCCCCAAAGCACTGTGGCAGCTGAAATATCCATCCTGGAATGGCTGTGGGTAATGAGGCTGTGTGCAGCATGAGTGATGGCTGAGTGTAAATGGCTCTACCATGGGATGGTGGCTGGGGTCCTTGACTGTACAAGGCATAAATCATTCCATCTGGTGGATGGGCATGATGCATTACAATGGCTTGGGATATGCAGACTGGCTCTGTGTTGCAGCTGGGCAGGATGTGTGCTCAGTTTTGACACAATTTTTTCTGAGCCCTGGGTTAAGGCTACAAGTGCCTATGCAGCCCTGCCTCCTGTAGGTGGTTCTGTGCTTATCCTGGGGAGAGGGATGAAAATGGCACCGTCAGCTCCCTCCTTTTCAAAGAAGTCAACCAACACACTCCAAAATCAGTGTGAACAGATCTACCTCCCATTTGCCCCTGGCATTGTGTAAATTGCCATTTTTGTGTTCTTTCTCCATGCTGGCTACTGTCTCTTTGCATCCCAGCTGACTTTTAAATATCCAGACTCCATGTCCAACTGGTTTTACAAAGTTACAGAATTCAGCACCTCTGGATTTTAAAGACAATGAGGATTAGTCTTCTCCATGTGAACTCCTGGGTGCAAGGGCCTGTTCTTCTGCCTTCTCTCCATTCATAGCTCCCTTTCTCCTGTGGGCAGACTCCTTTCCCCTTTCTGACCTTCCAAATCTTTCTGAAGCATCTTCTTTACATTTAGCTGTGGAGTTTGTTCTGCCTGTGTTGGGATTGCTCTCTGGTTTATTGAGTTGGGTGTAGAAGATATGTAGTTGTAAACATGGGATAGGGTGAGCTCAGGTCCTTCTAATTTGCCATCTTCCTGAGTTCTCTCAACTCTAAACTCTTTTAGTATAAATGCCACAAAAATGACTAAATAGATTATAAAATATTTATCATATGAATGAAAATACATATTTCACTCAAGTAGTTCTTATACATTTATACTACTTCCTGTTAGTTTAATAAATATTTAAATACTTTTCAAAAAATCTGTCAAGTAGTTGTTAGGGAAATTTGCAAATTCCCAAGCAATTCCCACCTTTATCTTTATATTCTGCAAATTTAATTACAATATATCTTGGTGTTGGCTGGCTTTTATTGATTTTGATGGAAGTTCTCCGTGTTTCTTAGATCTAGATGTGTGTTTATGTCCCCAAATTAGGGAAGTTTTCAACTATGATTTCCTTAAATATGTTTTCTGCTCCCTTTACTTTCTCTTCTGGGAGTCCTATAATATACTATTAACATACCATGTTTAATGGAGTCACTGAGTTCCCTGTCTACTCTTATGATTCATAATCCTGCTTTCTCTCCTTTGTTCAGCTTTCTTATTTTCCATTTTATCTTCTATATCACTTATTCATTACTCTGCTTGTTCCATCCTTGTGTTCATTACATCCAGTCTGTTTCAAATCTCAGATATTGCATTTTTAATTTCTGACTGTTTTAACTCTTTTATCTCTATGGTAAGGGTCTCCCTTTTGTCTCCCTTGCTTTTCTAAACCCAGCACATATCCTTATGATTGTTGCTTTAAATTTTTATTCAGGCATATTACTTTTATATATATATATATATATATATATATGTGTGTGTGTGTGTGTGTGTATTATATATATATTTTTATATGCACCCTTATTTTTATTTTTTTTCAAATCTCCAGATGATCTTCATTTTTTTTAAATTTTTTATTTCTTTTCAGCGTAACAGTATTCATTGTTTTTTCACCACACCCAGTGCTCCATGCAATCCGTGCCCTCCCTAATACCCACCACCTGGTTCCCCCAACCTCCCATCCCCCGCCCCTTTAAAACCCTCATGTTGTTTTTCAGAGTCCATAGTCTCTCATGGTTCACCTCCCCTTTCAATTTCCCTCAACTCTCTTCTCCTCTCCATCTACCCTTGTCCTCCATGTTATTTGTTAGGCTACACAAATAAGTGAAACCATATGATACTTTACTCTCTCTGCTTGACTTATTTCACTCAGCATAATCTCTTCCGGTCCCATCCATTTGCTACAAAAGTTAGGTATTCATCCTTTCTGATGGAGGCATAAAACTCCATAGTGTATATGGACCACATCTTCCTTATCCATTCATCCGTTGAAGGGCATCTTGGTTCTTTCCACAGTTTGGCGACCGTGGCCATTGCTGCTATAAACATTGGGGTACAGATGGCCCTTGTTTTCACTACATCTGTATCTTTGGGGTAAATACCCAGTAGTGCAATGGCAGGGTCATAGGGAAGCTCTATTTTTAATTTCTTGAGGAATCTCCACACTGTTCTCCAAAGTGGCTGCACCAACTTGCATTCCCACCAGCAGTGTAAGAGGGTTCCCCTTTCTCCACATCCTCTCCAACACACGTTGTTTCCTGTCTTGCTAATTTTGGCCATTCTAACTGGTGTAAGGTGGTATCTCAATGTGGTTTTAATTAGAATCTCCCTGATGGCTAGTGATGATGAACATTTTCTCATGTGTCTGATAGCCATTTGTATGTCTTCATTAGAGAAGTGTCTGTTCATATCTTCTGCCCATTTTTAAATATGATTGTCTGTTTTGTGTGTGTTGAGTTTGAGGAGTTCTTTATAGATCCTGGATATCAACCTTTTGTCTGTACTGTCATTTGCAAATATCTTCTCCCATTCCGTGGGTTGCCTCTCTGTTTTGTTGACTATTTCCTTCGCTGTGCAGAAGCTTTTGATCTTGATGAAGTCCCAAAAGTTCATTTTCACTTTTGTTTCCTTCACCTTTGGAGACATATCTTGAAAGAAGCTGTGGCTGATATCGAAGAGGTTACTGCCTATGTTCTCCTCGAGGATTCTGATGGATTCCTGTCTCATGTTGAGGTCTTTTATCCATTTTGAGTTTCTTTGTGTACGGTGTAAGAGAATGGTTGAGTTTCATTCTTCTACATATAGCTGTCCAGTTTTCCTAGCACCATTTATTGAAGAGACTGTCTTGTTTCCACTGGATATTTTTCCTGTTTTGTCAAAGATTATTTGACCATAGAGTTGAGGGTCCATATCTGGGCTCTCTACTCTGTTCCACTGGTCTGTGTGTCTGTTTTTATGCCAGTACCATGCTGTCTTGGAGATCACAGCTTTGTAGTAAAGCTTGAAATCAGGTAACATGATGCCGCCAGTTTTATTTTTGTTTTTCAACATTTCCTTAGCAATTTGGGGTCTCTTCTGATTCCATACAGATCTTAGGATTATTTGCTCCAGCTCTTTGAAAAATACCGGTGGAATTTTGATCGGAATGACATTAAAAGTATAGATTTCTCTAGGCAGTATAGCAGAATCCAACAGCACATTAAAAAGATTATCCACCATGACCAGGTGGGATTCATCCCTGGGTTACAAGGATGGTTCAACATTCTCAAATCAATCAATGTGATAGAACAAATCAGTAAGAGAAGAGAGAAGAACCACATGGTCCTCTCAATTGATGCAGGAAAAGCATTTGACAAAATCCAGCATCTGTTCCTGATTAAAATGCTTCAAAGTATAGGGATAGAGGGAACATTCCTCAACTTCATCAAATCTATCTATGAAAGACCCACAGCAAATATCATCCTCAATGGGAAAAAGCTTGCAGCCTTCCCGTTGAGATCAGGAAGACGACAAGGATGCCCACTCTCACCACTGTTGTTCAACATAGTATTAGAAGTCCTAGCAACAGCAATCAGACAACAAAGAGAAATAAAAGGTATCCAAATTGGCAAGGAAGAAGTCAAACTCTCTTCGCAGATGACATGATTCTTTATATGGAAAACCCAAAAGACTCCACCCCCAAACTACTAGAACTCATACAGCAATTCAGTAACGTGGCAGGATACAAAGTCAATGTCCAGAAATCAGTGGCTTTCTTATACACTAACAATGAAAATACAGAAAGGCAAATTAGAGAATCGGTTCTATTTACTATAGCATCAAGAACCATAAGATACCTCGGAATAAACCTAACCAAAGAGGTTAAGGATCTGTACTCAAGGAACTACAGAACACTCCTAAAAGAAATTGAAGAAGACACAAAAAGATGGAAGACCATTCCAGGCTCTTTGATCGGAAGAATAAACATTGTTAAAATGTCTATACTGCCTAGAGTAATCTATACTTTTAATGTATATATACTTTTAATTTGATCTCTGCCTGTGACCTTATCTTGTTTCCTTTGGGATGAATTCCTCTGTCCTGGCATTTTGTCTAAGTCTCTATCTTCTGTGTGTTTCCTGCTTCAAGAGTAATGGTATTATGGAGAAGCAGTCATAGAATGTCTAGGGCTTGGAGCTCAGGAAGTGTCTCTGGTGTGTGCTGCATGCACTGATACTGTGTGTTGGTTGCTCTATTTTCCAGCCAAGGTCACCTACAGAGTCTCTGCTTGCCTACAGTGGACAGTGTTTGGACCTTGGTCAGAATGTTGTGAGTTTTAACTAGATGTGCTCCAGTCTGCTTGCTAAATGAGACCTGATGTTATTTCCATGGAACTGAAGCCCGCAGAGCTCTGGTTGGGAGACATGGTGTGGACAGGGGTTCCTGCTGGTCTTCTGGGAAAGAGGCACACTGTGTTGGGACTGAGGCACACTTGCCCAAGAAGGGCAGTACTGGCAGAGTGACATGGGGCAGGACTTGGTGTAAGCAGGTTAGGCAGCCAGTGTCAGTGCTATGGTACTTACTGCAGTAGGTGGCTCTGTGCTTATGCTAAGGAGTGGGGGAAGGAATTGGTACAAGTCAGCTCCTTTGACCCCAGAGAGGGGTTTCTGTGCTTACTGCTTTCAGGGACGCACTCCCAGAAGAGTGAACAATCTCCCTCCTTTGCATCCCAGGCATTTTTCAGATCTCCGTTTTCATGCTATCTGTCTCCATGTTAATTGTCTGCCTTGTCTCCAGAAGAAGCATAGTGTACTCCAGGCTTTACCCCCAGCCAAGCCTGCTGACTTTAAAACTCCAAACCTTAGCAATGTGGTATATGAAGGGTTCTGTGCTGGTCTTCTGGGGTAGGGTCTCACCGTGCTGGAACTGATACAGGTTTGACCAAGAAGAGCAGTTGTGCCAGGCTACAGGGGTATGGGACTTGGAACAAGAAGGTTAGGCAGCCAGTGTTGGGGAAAGCTACCTTAGTGGGTTGCTCAGCATTTATGCTGAGGGGTGGCATGGGGGAAATGGTATCCACTGGTTCTTTTATCCCAGGAGAGGCATCTTTGTGAATGCCACCTCTAACAGATACACTCCAAGAAGAGCGAAAAATTTCTCCCCTGTTTGCCTTAGACATTCCTCAGATTGTGCTATCTGCCCTGGGTTGTTTGCCTGCCTTCTCTCCAGAAGTTGGGCACCACACTCAGGGCTCTATCCCAGGGAAGCCTGCCAACCTTTAAAACTTCAGTCTTCAAGCTCTGTTTCCTGGTTGCAAAAATTCATGGAAATCAGCTCCTGTTGTTTTCCCAGCCAATGGCTTTGGGGAAGTGTTCTCCTTGTGCGTTCCCTGTGTGTTCCTCTCTCTCTCTCTCTCTCATCTTTCTCCACAATTATGGCTTCCTCCCTCTGCAGCACCTGTGATCCAGTTCTCCCTCAAACCACACCTTCATACTTCTTACCTAACTCTATGTGGTCTCTCCTCTCCTACTACCTATGGAGTTTGTTCTTTCAGTCTTCAAGTCAATATCTTGAATATGCAGAATGATTTGAAATTTACCCAGTTGTGTTTGAGGGACAAGACAAGCCTAGGGTCCTCCTATTATGCTGCCATCTTAGCTCCCCCTACCAAGGAATTCCCACCTTAAAGATGTTCAAGCAATACTAAGCATAGAAGAAACTAAAACAAAACAAAACAAAACAAAAAACAGAAAAGAAACAAACAAACAAACTCAGGGAAACTTTGGTCAGATCCAAAGCCTAGCCTTCTATATGTGCTTTTAGTAAATTTTTGGTCATATTTCTTGTAAGTTTTTGTCTTTTAAAGTGTCAGTAAAAGGTGCCTGTATTGATCTGTTTATGTTACTTACCTACTTAAAGAAGAAGCATTCTCAGATTTCAAATACTCATTTATTGTGATTAGAAGAACTCTTAGAATAAAGTCAATGAAGCATGTTGTACATTGTGATGAACATCATATATAGTATCATAGATGAAATCTCACTTTTGAAGTGAAGATGATCAATATTAAATAAAAATTTATAACATAATTTAGATCTTACATCAAAAATTTTACTGGTACCAGGGAAGGTGTAAAAATAAATAAATGTGTAAAGGCAACAATGAGATAAAGTGCCAGTGAACTTTACATAATTTCTGACTGGAAACATGTTAAGTAGTGAGGATGTGACAGGAACTTTAAATTTCTCTATGAGGTGGGAATGGGTTTCTCTCTCTCTCTCTTTTTAAGATTTTATTTATTTATTTGACAGAGATCACAAGTAGGCAGAGAGGCAGGCAGAGAAAGAGGAGGAATCAGGCTCTCTGCTGAGCAGAGAGCCCGATGCAGGGCTTGATGCAGGGCTCGATGAGGGGCCCGATGCGGGGCTCGATTCCAGGACCCTGGGATCATGACCTGAGCTGAAGGCAGAGGCTTTAACCCACTGAGCCACCCAGGTGCCCCGGGAATGGGTTTCTCATAGATCACCCTACTTTATCATATCTTTTTATAGATGGGAGCTGGTACTGGATCTTGATGTCTACTACTACTGCTATAATAATTCCTCCCAAATTTTTATACAAGTCCACTGATGTGAAGCTCTGTTTAAAAATAGCAATATTTATAATATTTATAAACCCTTAATTTTTGAAGCACTACCCATTTGTGGGCATAGGTTAGTTGCTTTGCAGACAGAAGAGGACAAAATTTATCTGGCAAAGGTGGTTGTATCTTTGTTGTAATTCAGGGGTCCTTTTGGCTTGAAGAGTTTATTCTTTGATGTTCCTTCCAAAAACCATTTACTTACTATTGGAAATAATTACGTGTAAATATAGCAGCATAGTTCTCTGTTAGAAAATATAGTGAATTCCATATAACTGTAAATTTATGAGCATTAATGACAAATGTTTTGAATATTCATTTGCTGGACTGTGCCTTGGTGAACTGAATAATCACTAACCCCATGCAGTAAAGGAAGTGTAGTTCTGAAATAAGGATGGTTAATGAACTCTGGGTGGGTTTAAGACTGAGGAACATATTGAGAGAAATAGACACAACACTGTATCAGATAGAATGGTAGAGTTCTCTTAGCACTTGGTTAAGCTTCTGGTTACTAATTCATTTTCTCTTGGGGGACTTCTATGTACACTCTTCTATTATGGGGAATAGTAATACATTTTGATTTTTTTAAAAAAAATTGCTGCACAAGAAATTATCTGAGAGGAAGGCCTACATTAAGAAGTCATTAAATTACTTTCAGAGCCATTCTCTGAGGAGTAAAATGTTATAATGCACAAATAAAGATAATAGTTTGGAACAAAGCAGGCTGTCAACCACATTTTCAGTCTGTTTCTACACTGGGTCTAAAGAGTGTCCAGGAACAGTCATTGAGTCTTTTCTTGGCTCTGACTTTGACCAGTAGCACCACCTCGCATATCTGGAAACCCTTATATGGATCTTCACCATTCAAAGAATCAACCATTTTCCACTCCCCCTTTCTGACTTCCCTGTGCCCTCCAACGACCCCATCTTATGTCACTACCAATGGTGATTGCTGCCAGTTAGATAAGCTGTCTTTTTCATGTCCAGTTTTATTAAAACATGGATCTATGTGTTTGTGTACTCTTTGACATGCCTTGCATGCTTGCACTCAACATATTCAAGGTTATGATTGCAGAGATCAAACCCAAGGGCAAGCCTTAGAAATCTTGTGATTGGCATCCTTTCTCTTCTCCAATTTTGGTGCTCTGTTCTTTCCCAAAGACGTAACCCTTCTGTGCATTGCAACAACATGCATCATAGAATTCCTTAATTATCCAGAATAACAGGTAATCAACAGATCCTCCTTTAACATTGCTTTAGAGATGCCCAACTTCGAATCCTAGAGACATCAAGGATTAGTTTTAAATTAAAATCCTTGGTGCAAGAGTTTATTTTTTAAACAAAATTGTAAGGTCTTTGATCACTTTTGGCCCTGAGAATATACATCTTTGTATAAATATACCCTGTAATATTAAGAGAAAACATTTAGTAGTCAATAGCTATTACAAATGAAGAAAGTACCAAATAAATATTTTCAAGTTGCAAGATATTTAGTCTTACAACAAAAGAAAAACATTTGTCATGCTTTTACACACAGTGAGAAGTGAATTGAAAACAAAACCTAAAAGACAAAAACCTTGTTATTTCTTAACAAAATATATAGTAAGAAAATTAGCTCTTTATTCTATGAAAAAGCTCTTTTCTGCCCTTCCAAGCTTTATACTTCTTTGAAAATTAAATTTTATAAATTATTAGTGAACAGTAGTCAGGCAGAAGGGGGACAATCTTGAAAGAGTGCTTGCATGGTCTCAGGTTATAGAACTGGCATGGTGAGTAAGATTCATTTCTCAGCCATGAGTCCTTAGATTTGTAATATCACCTGCCCTCTCAGATCCTTTGTTATCTGGGAGTGAGGAAAGAGCAGTAACAACAAAGTCATGAGGTGAAGGCAGTGGAGAACAGGCCATTCTTATGCCATCAGAAAACATCTGCTGTGATACAGCACTGTCCTGGTGTCACTCAGCTATACAAGACTGGTATTGCTCCATCTACTGCAGTGTTCAGATCTTTGCTTCCTGGGAATAGTTTTGTACCTTATTTTTACTTTTGTTCCATTTAGGGGAGTGTGTGTGTGTGTGTGTGTGTGCGTTTGAAGTAACATTTTTAAAATATATAATTTTTTTATTTTTTTAAAGATTTTTATTTATTTGACAGACAGAGATCACAAGTAGGCAGAGAGGCAGGCAGAGAGAGAGAGGGGGAAGCAGGCTCCCTGCTGAGCAGAGAGCCCAATGCGGGGCTCGATCCCAGGACCCTGGGATCATGACCTGAGTGGAAGGCAGAGGCTTTAACCCACTGAGCCACCCAGGCACTCCAATATATAATTATTTTAATTTAGTTCCATTTGGGAAGAAGATTATCTTAGTTTAATTCATAACCTTATTTTTATGTTTAAAATTGTGTTGATCAAATGTTGTACAGAGTAGTCCTAACCCAATTAAAATAAAAATTTACACAAAGGTTTCAAAAAGCAAGCAAAGTATTTCACAGTTCCAAAACATGTTTTATTTCCTGGTTAAGGAGACAAATTGTCAGCTTTCTAAATTATCCTATCAAAAAGTAATATGGGAACATCTAATAAATTATCTCAATGACCAAATCAAGGCAAACAAGATAATGTATTTGGAAGGTTCTGAGAAATATTGTGCATACATAGAAAGCACTTAACAACTGGTTCCCATCATTAATGTCACCATTTTAATTATTAAAAAATCATGAACCTTGTTCATACACACACACACCTAAGTAGGAGGCTATTATAAATAACAGAACTATCTAATAAAGAGCTGGAGCAGACAAAGGATAAAATAATATGCAGTAAGGTACTAATAGTGCAGTATCAATAGCAAAGCTAAAGGAGATAAAGAAGGACTGAAGAATAACAAACTCAATCTAGGGTAGGAGATCAACCTATAGACATCCAGGCCACGGAGATCAGCCTGGAAAAAAGCAAATATATCAATTATCATTAGACTTTGAGAACTCAACATAATACTTAAAACTTATTCTAGAATTCAAACTGGGCATAACATTTGAAAATCAGTCAATATAATTCACTTCATAATAAAGTGGAAAAAATTATCTGATATTCTCAATGAATAAATAAAAAAGTGAATTCACTTAATTAGAAAGTAATCTCTTAAAAAACAGTAGAAAATTTCATATTTAGATAAAATAGTTCCTTCAAATTGAGGGGCAATAAAAGAATTGTCATTTCTCACTTCTGTTAAGCATTATGCAATAAGGCAAAAATACAAAATTAAAATATTAGAAAATAAGAAATAAAACTGTCATCATTTGGGGCGCCTGGGTGGCTCAGTGGGTTAAGCCGCTGCCTTCGGCTCAGGTCATGATCTCAGGGTCCTGGGATCGAGTCCCATATCGGGCTCTCTGCTCAGCAGGAAGCCTGCTTCCCTCCCTCTCTCTCTTTGCCTGCCTCTCTGCTTACTTGTGATCTCTCTCTGTCAAATAAATAAAATAAATCTTTAAAAAAAAAAAAAAAACTGTCATCATTTATCTGTCCATAGAAAATCCAAAGTATATAAATATAAATTATTATAATTTATAAATGTGTTTTAAAATTGCTAAATGAAAAACAAAACTAGCTTTCATTTCCATATGCCACCAATACAATTTAAAAAACAAAATTTGAAAGGAAAATTTTTCCAATGCTCAGTAATCAACATAACAGAAGATGTGTAAAGTCTTTTTATAGAAGTTATAATAAATTACTCATTAAAATTTTAAAAGACATAAATAAGCATAGAAATCAACCACGTTTATGGATTGGGAGATTCAACATTGTAAAAGAGTAATTCTATCCAAAGTTCTTTAGAATTCAATGCAATCTCAGTCAAAATGCCAACAGGATTGTGTGCATGTATGTGACTTGAGAATTGATTCTAAAAGATTTAGTTAAGAGAAGGAGATTCTGGGAAGATGACTAGTAGGAAGTACTAGAAATCTTTCTTGGCCTTTACAAAATTGAACTGAGAGAATCTGTCTGATGTAACTATTTTGGAACTCTGGAGTTGATCTAAGACTTGCAATTTCCAGGGAAAAACTTGGTTAACATATTGGTCAATTCAACTTTTGACACAATGGCAGCCTTCATCTCCCATCCCTCAGCTGCATGGCAGACATATGTGCATATTCCAGTAGTAGCTTGCACATAGCTTGCAAGAGCCATCATGGGCCAAAACACCACATCCTCCAAATATTGAGGATATATACTCTGATCTTGATTGCTACTCCTGATCACAGAGGTGCCAGTAAAGATGTACAGGCCATGGCTTTTGCACTGCCCTTATTGTTTCAAATCCCTGTTCCTCTGGCTGAAGTAACTTCCAGGAGATTTAAAAGGCCACTGCCATAAGTTTTTATTTGAAAACATGAATCATTGCACGCTAAACCAAAAACTAATGATGTACTATATGTGGGCTAATCAAATTTAAATAAAAAATAATAAAAACAATAAAATAAAATAAAACAAACAAACTCCAGTTAGTTAACATACAGTGTAATATTAGATTCAGGAGCACAAAATCATGACTCAGCATTTCCATACAAACCCTTCCTTAATCCCCATCACCTATTTAACTTTCCCCCCACCTACCTCTCGCCTGGTAACCATCATTTGGTTCTCTACAGTTAAGAGTCAGCTCCTTGGTTTGCTTCTCTCTTTGTTTTATTTCATTTTACTCGTTTGTTTTCTTTCTTAAATTCCACATATGAGTGAAATCATGTGGTATTTGTTTTTCTCTGACTTATTTTGCTTAGCATAATAACCTCTAGCTTCATCCATGTTATTGCAAATGACAAGATTTCACTCTTTTAAAAAAAAAATAATTTATTTATTTATTTATTTGACAGACAGAGATCACAAGTAGGCAGAGAGGCAGGCAGAGAGAAAGGAAGGGAAGCAGGCTTCTCGCTGAGCAGAGAGCCCAATGCAGGGCTTGATCCCAGGACCCTGGGATCATAACTTGAGCTGAAGGCAGAGGGTTTAACCCACTGAGCCACCCAGGTGCCCCTTTCACTCGTTTTTATGGTTGAATAATATTCCATATCTTTTATATATATATATATATATATATATATATATGCATACACACACACAAACTCCATATACATTTTATATATGGTATATTTTAATATATAGTTGCATACATATATAATATATATACATTATTAAATATACATTATGCTATATATATGTGTGTATATATACCTTATCTTCTTTATCCATTAGTCTATCGATGGACACTTGGGTTGTTTCCATAATTTGGCTATTGTAGATAATGCTGTTATAAACATCAGGATGCATGTATCCTTTTAAATATACCACATCAATAAAAGAAAGGTTAAGAAACATAAGATGAAGAAAATGCATTTGTCAAAATACGAAACCCATTCATGATCAAAACCCTTAACAAAGTGGGTTTAGAGAGAACAGTACTAGAAGTCCTAGCTACATCAATCAGACAAAAAAAAGAAATAAAGTCATCCAAATCAGTAAAGAAGTAACTGTTTGTAGATGTCATGATACTTTATATAGAAAACCAGAAAGAATCCACAAAAAACTTGATAGAATTAATACAGAATTTACATAATTAATACAGAATTTACAGAAATTCAGTAAAGTCACAGGATATAAAATCATTGTACAGAAATCTGTTGTGTTTCTATACACAGCAATGAAATAGCAAATTAAGAAATCAATGAAACAAATGCATTTATAATTGTATCAAAAACAATAACATACTTAAGAATAAACCTAACAAAGATACCTGGGTGGCTCAGTCAATTAACAGCCAGACCCTTGATTTTGTCTCAGGTCATGATCTCAGGGTTATGAACTCAAGACCTTAATCAGACTCTGCACTGGGCATGGAGCCTGCTTGGGATTCTCTCTCTCCCTCTGCCCCTCCCATCCTCATTCAATAGAAAAGAATAGAAAACCCAGAAATGAGCCCGCAACTATATGGTCGATTAATCTTCAAAAAAGCAGGAAAGAATATCCAGTGGAAAAAGACAGTCTCTTCAACAAATGGTGTTGGGCAAACTGGGTCACAATATGTAAAGGAATGAAACTGAACCACTTTCTTATAAATTCAAAATGGATTAAAGATCTAAATGTGAGACCTGAAACCATGAAAATCCTAGAATAGAACATAGGCAGCAACCTCTTTGACATTCACCATAGCAAATTCTTATTAGATATGTCTCCTAAGGCAAGGGAAAAAAAGCAAAAAAAAATACAGTGTTGGGACCTCATCAAGGTAAAAATATTTTTCACAGTGAAGGAAACAATCAACAAAGCTAAAAGACAACCCTACAGAGTGGGAGAAAATTTTTGCAAGTGGCATATCTGATAAAGGGTTAGTATTCAAAATATATAAAGAATTTATAAACATCAACACCCCCACAACAAGTAAACCAATTTAAAAAATGGGCAGAAGATGTAAACAGATATTTCTCCAAAGACTACATACAGATGGCCAACAGACATATGAAAAGACATTCAACTTCATTCCTCACCAAGTAAATACAAATCAAAACCACAGTAAGACATCACATTACACTTATCAGAATGGCTAAAATCAACAACACAAGAAGCAACAGGTGTTGGCAAGGATGTGTAGGAAAAGGAATCCTCTTTGTGGCAACTTGGCTTAGGTCATGATCCCAGGGTCCTGGGATCCAGCCCCGCATCAGACTCCCTGCCCAGTGGGGACTTTGCTTCTCTCTGCCCCTCTGTTCCCTTCCCCATTCATGCTCTTTCTCTCTTAAATAAATAAATAAAATCTTTTTAAAAAAATGAACCTTCTTACACTGTTGGTGGGGATACAAAATGGCACAGCCATTGTGGAAAACAGTATAGAGTTTCCTCAAAAACTTAAAACTAGAACTATCCTATGATTCAGCAATTGCACTACTAGGTATTTACCCAAAGAATGCAAGAATACTAATTCAAAGGGATACATGCACCCCAATGTTTATAGCAGCATTATCTACTATAATGACCAAATTATGGTAACAGCCCAAGTGTTTATATAGATTAGTGGATAAAGAAGAGACAAGTAGTGGATTAAGAAGATAACATATTATTTAGCCATAAAAAAGAGTGAAATCTTGCCATTGAAATGACATCAGTGGAGCTAGAGAGTATTAGGCTAAGTGAAATAAATCAGGCAGAGAAAAGCAAATATCATATGATCAATACTCATATGTGGAACTTAAGAAACAAAACAAACAGACAAAGTTAAAAAGAGAGGGAGAGAGGAAAACCAAGAAACAAACTCTTAACTATAGTGAACAGACTGATGGTTAGCAGAAAAGAGGTGGTTAGGGGATAGGTTAAATAGGTGTTGGGGACGAAGGAATGCACTTGAGATGAGCACCAGGTGTTGTAAGGAAGTGTTGACTCACTATATTGTAGATCTGAAACTAATGTTACACTGTATATTAATTGATGGAAATTTAAATAAAATTTAAAAAGAGGATTAAATTGAATCCCCCCCAAAATAATAAATGGTGACAGATGACAAGATGACTCTGATTCTGAAATCAGCAAAGAAGGATTTTAAAGCAGCTATAATAACTAATTTCAAGGGCATGAAGTATTTTATATATATGAAGTATATTATATACATGAAGTATATTATATATATGCATCATGAATGAGAGGAAAATATCATCAGAGATATAGAAATTCTGGAGGAAAATTATGTAACTAGAAATTAATATCAACAATTTAAAAATTAAATTTCACTGAACTAGAGAATGTAGACAAAAGATAAAGAAGGAAGATTAAGCCCACTTGAAGGCAGATCAGTAGAAAGTATCCAGCCTACAGAACACAGAGGAAAAAATTAAAAAGAAATAAGCAAACCCTCAGGACTTGAGGACTCTATCAAAATATTTGACATATATGTAATTGAAGTATCACAGTAGAGAGGAGAATGAGTTTGAAAAAATATGCAGAAATAGTGGCCAATTCTCCCAATTTAGTAGACAGTGGGAATTTATATAATTCAAGAATTTCAGAATTTCCCAAATGTTAAAATCGTAATGAATATTAAGCCTAGGTGCAATGATTCAAATCACCATGGCCCCTCAAAAGAAAGCTGGAAGATAGTGGGACTTCTTTAAAGAGTTGAAAGGGAAAAAGCAAAAATGAACAAACAAATGAACCCAGAATCTTATATTCAGCAAAAGCTGAATATTCTATTTAATAAATGAAGTGAAATTAAGTTATTTTCAGATATTAAAAAATGGAATTTGGCATCAAGAAAATCTACATTACAAGAAACGCTAAAGGAAATTCTTTGGTGAAAGAGAAATGATTCTAGACTAGAACTCACATTGTCAAGAAGAAAGAAGAAGAATCAGATGTGGTAAATATATGGGTAACTACAAAAGACTTGTTTATTTCTTAATTTTTTGAAAAATATATGACCATTTAAAAGCAAAAATATAATACTTTTGTGAGCTATATGTCTATAAATGCTCATATCACGAAGGCAACATAGACAATGGGGGTGACAAATAGACATATGCAGTTGCAAGTGTTATATATTTTATGGAAAATCACAGAATTTTAAATATAAGAAGACAATAAATAATTGAGAATGATATTTCAACATTCCAAGTGCCCAGTAAAAAAATGCAGAGGTTTTGCTAAAAAACCGTCAGATATACCAAAGTGGAATCGTATATTTAATCCAAAAGCAGTCAAGGCAGGAAGAACACAGAAGCAAAAACAACAAGCAAAAAAGGGGACAAATTGTAAAATGCCTGACCAAAATCTCATTATATCAATAGCTAATGGAGTTTTAATGGAATAAACACTGCCATTAGAAAAAAAAAAAAAACAACAATAAAATATGAGAATGGTAGCAATGTCCACAATCGCCAAGCTGTGGAAAGAGATAAGATGCCCTTCAACAGGTGAATGGATAAAGAAGATGTGGTTCATATATACAATGGAATATTATGCCTTTAGCAGGAAGGATGAATACCCAACTTTTGTATCAACATGGACAGGACTGGAGGAGATTATGCTGAGTGAAGTAAGTCTAGCAGAGAGAGTCAATTATCATATAGTTTCACTTACTTGTGGAATATAAGGAATAACATGGAGGACATTAGAAGGAAAGGAAAAGTGAAGTGGGGAAATCAGAGGGGAGACAAACCATGAGAAGTTGGACTCTGAGAAACAAACTGAGGGTTTTAGAGAGGAGGGGGTGTGGGGAGATCGGAGAGCCTGGTGCTGCGTATTAAGAAGCAACATATTGCATGGAGCACTAGGTGTGATTCATAAACAATGAAGCTTGGAACACTGAAAAAATAAAATAAAATTAAAAAAAATCAGAATGGATCAAATTAAAGAAGCAGGTGTACTTGGTGCTTTCACCAAAATAGTATGTATGCTGAACTATTAAACAAGTCTCAATAATTTAAAAGAATTGAATCATACAGTGTATATTCTCTGATCACATTAAATTAGTAATTAATGACTAAAAGTTTTCTGAAAATTTCCCCAGGTAATTGAAAATTAATAATACATTTCTATAAAATGCATAGGTAAAAAATATCACAAGGAAAATTTTAAAATATTTAAAGCTGAATGATAATGAAAGTACAATATATCAAAAATTGTGGAGTGAAGATAAAGGGAAATCTTATAACTATAAATGGTTCTGACAAGATATGAAAAAAAGGTCTAAATTTTCATCCCAAGACTTCATCTTAAGAAGTTAGCTAAAATTCAACACAACACAACACAGTATCTGCAAATCAAACACAAAGGTAATAATATATGTAAGGGCAGAAATAAATGAAATAGAAAACAAAATGGAAATACTAAATCAAGAGTTGTTTCAGAGAAAAGGTCAATTATCAGTTGCTAAAGTCATAATTGAACAAGAGAGCAAGAACATGGTTACCACTATTTCTTGACAGATGTTTTCTTTGTGATAAATTGTTGAACTAAATATTTGCTTTGTGTATATTTCTGTATGTGTTTGTTTTACAATAAAATGTTTTAAAATATTAAAAAATAATATATATACACATATATGTATCAGATAGACCTCCCCCACCCCCACATATATATCATGGTAATAGTAGAAAACATGGGAAGTCTTTTATACATTGGCCAGCTTCAACTGCTCTCAACTCATGGTCATTGTTGCATCTCTATCTTCACCTCATCCCTTCCTTCCCCAAGATTTAAGCAAATCCAAGATACACTTTTTTATTGGTAAATAATTCCACTTGTTTTCAGTACATATATTCTCAAGTTAAAAAAAGCAAATTACACAACAATGACTATACTATATTGCTATTCTTAAAGATATATTTGTTTACATATGTATTTGTATTTGTTGACTGCACATCTAGAAAGAATTCTGGAAATTAAGACAAGTAAGGATGTAAACGTGTTTTGCCTTTCAAAAGACATGTAGAAGATGGTTTTCTTGCAGGATATAGTGCTTCACACTCTGTTTACTATGCCCAGGTACACATGTTGTATCCCCTTAATTGCCATCTCAGCCTGTATTAAAAATGGTAATGCAAATACTTCTAGAGATGTCTGGGAGCTTAAACACACACACACACACACACACACACACACACACACACACACACACACACCAGAAAGAGTTTACTATAGATAAGTAACCAAGTAAATGGATAAAAGGGCTGGGAAGGACAGAGACAACATGTTCAATATAAAAATTCAACATGCCTTGACCACAGACCATAGCAAGTAACCAAATGTGGAAATAAAAAACATGGTTCTCTCTTCACTGTATCTGCTAGAAGAAAGATGAGCATTCTCAGCAATCAGACAGTTGACATTTCACAAAATGTAAATGTCACTCTGAAGGATCACCCAGATTTTATGAAGAACTCCAGAGGAATCCTGTAGAGGCACTTCAATCACATCAGTGTGAAACTCAGTTTCCTTGGAAAGAAAACAAGCAGCTCTGGCTTGATGAATGGTAGGGAAAAAGAAGGAAACTAGCTACTATTTTCACTATCTACTGTGAAATACAAGACATGATCAAGGGTATTCTGGGTCTGAGGAAGTCTGCCTACACCCCCTGTCCCACCAAGGTTGTTATTCAGGAGAGTTTGTGTGTTGTTGAGATTTACAATTTATTGAGTGCCAACATATTACAAGGTTTGGATGAGGTCAGGTATTGGTGGCTTGATATTGAAGCCCAATAAAATGAGTTAATTCCTGAAAGAAATGTCATGGGACTTATGTCAAATTTAGCTGCCTTGATATGTTAAGGCATGAAAGTTAAAAAAAGGAAAGTATCTATTCTCTAAGAAAGCAACGTGATGAATTAGATACAGGAATTGTTCAGCTGTAGAAATGAGATGTTGGATGATGCCTACTCATGGTATTTTTATTAAACACAACACAATTATAATACCAATACCAAAGAAAGACCTGAAACATACCCTTTTTTGCTAGTTTTATTGATATATAATTGACATTAACTTTGTACAAGTTTAAGGTGTGCAACGTATTTCATATATTTAGCAAGATAATGAACATTTTAGCATTAGCTAACATGTTTCATATCATATAATTAATCATTTCTTTTTGGGGTGAGAATATTTTAAAATCTACCTTCAGCAACTTTCAAGTATATAACACAGTATTATTTACTATAATCACCATGCTGTAAATTAAATCTCCAGAATTTATTCATTTTATAACTGGAAGTTTTTACCTTTGACCAACATCACCTCATTCCTCTCACCCCCTCCCCTAGCCCTTGGTAACCATGAGTTTACTCTCTGTTTCTATGAGTTCAACTTTTAAAAAATACCAAATATAATTGAGATAATACAGCAGAAATCATACATTATTTGTCTTTCCCTGTTTGCCTTATTTCACTTAGTATAATGCCCTTAAGTTCTATCCATGTTGTAAATGGTGGGATGTCCTCCTTGTGTATTCTTGTGGTTGAATAATATTCTATTGCATAAATACACATATACTATGTTTTCCTTAACCATTCATCCATTGACAGTTCAGTTGTTTCCGTATCTTGGCTATTGTGAATAAAGCTGCAATAAACATGGTGGTACACTTATTTCTTCAAAATCCTGTTTTCACTTCCTTTGGGTATATTCCCAGAAGTGGAACTGCTGGATCATATGGTGGCTCTATTTTTAATTTTTTGTGGAACTTCCAAACTGTTTTCCAAGGTGGCTGCATCAATTTACATTCCCATTCCCATCCAAATTTACATTCCCATCAAGAGACAAGGGTTTCTTTTCTCTGCATCCTTTCCAACTCATTATCTCTTGTCATTTTGGTGATAGACATTCTTTCTGTGCATTTATGTTCATTAGGATATTGGCCTGTAATTTTTTTCTGATATTTATTCTCAAAGAAATTACAGTATTATATATAAGGAAGGTTTAAAAAATCTGATAAGAATTAGAACATGGCAAGGATAGGAAAATGGCAGCAGAGTAGGAGGACCCTAAGCTTCTCATCCCACGAATACAACTAGATAACTATGAAATCACCCTAAATACCTGAGAAATTGTCCTCCGGAGTGACAGAGCAAACTCCACAACTAAAGGTAGAGAGGAGGCCATATGAAAGAAGGTAGAAAGTACAGAGACATGGTTTGGGAGAGAAATGGATTGTGACTAATACTGTGGGTGGGGGAATCACAATCATGAAGAAGGGTAAGAGACAGATCAGCACTCAGGAGAGTGCACATGGAAAAATGAATCCCCATAGATACTGGCTTGGAAAGTAAGAGGAGCTGAATTTTATGACTTCTGGCAAAAGAAAGCATGGGATTTTAAAGGTTAGTGGGCTCTGCTGGAGCAGAGCCCAGAGGCATTGTGCTGCTCTTGGAGACAAGGCAGGCAAACAATCCTCAGACATACAGCATGGAGACAGTAATCTGAAGAGCACATTGGATATATAGTGGGGAGGTTATTCACTCATCCTGGAGCACATCCTAGAGAGAAAACATTCAAAAGAGACACGTCTGGAAAAGGAACTGTCAGGTATGTTTTCCTCCCACACCCTTAAGCATAAGAACAGGATCGCCTGTGAGAACCAGTGCAGCAGACCTTTGCTACCTCACTTGCTTACATGATGCCACTGCCTCCCTCCCCCGCCATGCTCCAGTGGAATGGCCACAGTCCCAGGATGATGGGTTTCCTCCCCCAGACCAGTCAAAACCCCTGCCAGCATAATGTCTCTCAATGCAGGAGTTTTATGAAATATCAGTTCCAATGGCAGTGATAACAGGTCTAATTTCACAAACAGACAAGGGTGCACCTAGTTAAAACACATCCTATTCAGGGCGCCTGGGTTGCTCAGTGGGTTCGACCTCTGCCTTCAGCTCAGGTCATGATCCTGGGGTCCTGGGATCCAGGTCTGCTTTGGGGTTCTGCTCAGCAGGGAGCCTGCTTCCCCATCTCTCTGCCTGCCTCTCTGCCTACTTATGATTTCTCTCTCTCTCTCTCTCTCTGTCAAATAAATAAATAAAATCTTTGAAATGAAACAAAACAAAAACAACCACATTCAGGCTAGGGACAAAACATTGCCCACAACAGGCAAAAAGAGCCTCTGCAGATGAATGGCCTAAAGGATAAAGCAGCCAGGACAAAACAGCCGAGCACCTGCAGCAACACATCAGAGACACTCCTGGAAGTGTCAGGCCCTGGGAAGCAGGGAACTCACTGCATGGCACTCCAGGACCTCATATTCTTAAGGCCCTTACCCTCAAGAACAGGAGATATAGCTGACTTTCCTATCACAGAGAAACAGGCACAGACACAAACAAAATCAGGAGACAGAGAATTGATCTGAAATGAAAGAATGGGACAAGGCCACAACCAAAGATCTAAGCAAAACAGACATAGGTCACATGCCTAATAGAGAATTTAAAGTAATGAACATAAGGATACTTACTAGACTTGAGAAAAGAGTGGAAGACATTAATGAGCCCCATAACACAGGGATAAGTAATAACATAGGAGAGATAAAGGGTATAATAAATGAAATGAGAAACACTTGATGGAATAAGCAACAGCATGGAAGATGCAGAGGAACTAATCAGTGACCTAGAAGACAAAGAAATGGAAAATAATTGGTTGAATGAGAGAAAAATAAGTTATGAAAATGAAAATAGATTGAGAGGATGCAGTGTCTCTGTCAAAGGTAATAATGTTTGTATTATAGGAGTCTCAGAAGAAAAAGAGAGAAAAGGGGGTAGAAAGTTTATTTGAAGAAATAATAACTAAAAGCATTCCTAATCTGGGGAAAGAAACAGATATCCAGATTCCGGGAGCATAGACAACTCCCACCAAAATCAACAAAAGCAGACACACACCAAGATACATTGTAATTAAATTGGCAAAATATTATGGTATAGAAAAAAATTTAATAACAGCAAGACAAAAGAAGAAAGTAACTTATCAGGGAAAACCCATAAGGCTAGCTGCAGATCTGTCAACAGAAACGTAGCAAGCCAGAAGGAAGTAGCATGTTATATTCAACATGCTGAATGGGACAAATCTACAGCTAGGAATATTGTATCCAGCATCATTCAGAATAACAGAGATAGTTTTCCACACAAATAAAAAGTAAAGGAGTTCATGACCACTAAACCAGCTGTGACAGAAATATTAAAGATGAGTCTTTGAGTGGAAAGGATAGCTCAAAAGTGATAATATAAACCTGGGAAACACAAAAGCAGTAAAAATGAATATTTCTGTAAAAAATCTGTCAAGGAACTAAAAAAAAAAAAAAAAAAGTACTCTTTAAACAGCCATCAAGTTAACATAGATTGCTATATGCAGAAGATGTTATACACAAACCTAACAATAACCATACATCAATACCTACTAATAAACATGCAAAGAATAAAAAGAAAGAAATCTGAATCTATGACTAAAGAAAATCAGCAAAACTTGAAAGAGAGAAAGACAAGAAAGGATCAAAGAAAATCTTCGGAAACAACCACAAAACAAATTTTAAAATAACAATAAATATATACGTATCAATAATTATTTTGAATTTAAATGGACTAAATGCTTCAATCAAAAGACCTAGGGTGACAGAATGGATTACAAAAACAAACAAACAAACAAACAAAACAAACGCCACAAGATCCATCTAAATGCTGCCTTTAAACCTGAAGACACTGGCAGGTTGAAAGAGACAGGATGGAGAAAAACCAATCATGAAAACAGATGTCAAATGAAAGCCAGAGGAGCAATACTTATATTGGACAAAATACATATTAAAACAAAGGCTGTAGCAAGAGACAAAGAAGAACACTATATAATAATAAAGGGGACAATCCAACAAGAGTACGGAAGAATTATAATCATTTATGCACCCAGCACAGGAGCACTCAAATACATAAAACAGTTAATAACAAACATAAAGGAACTAATTATAAAATAATAAAATATAAGTAGGGTCTTTAACACTCTACTTAGATCAGTGGACAGATCATCCAAACAGAAAATCAAAAAAGAAACAATAGCTTTGAATGACACTCAACCAGATGGAATAACATCCTGTCCTAAGCCAGAAGAATACACATTCTTTTCAAGTGCTCATGGAACATTCTCCAGAATAGATCACATATTACACCAAACAACAGGCCTCAACAAATACAGAAAGATCAAATTCATACCATGCATCTTTTCTGACCACAATGCTATATGAAACTACACATCAACCACAAGGAAATATCTGGAAACAGTACAATACATGAAGGTTAAATACCATGCAACTAAACAATGAATGGTCAACCAACAAATCAAAAAGGAAACAAAAAAGTACATAGAAACAAATGAAAAAGAAAACGCAATAACCTACAACCTATGGAATGCAGCAAAAGTGGTTCTAAGAGGGAAATTTATAGTAATACAGGCCTCCCTCGAGAAACAAGAAAAATCTCAAGTAAAAACCTAACTTTACACCTAAAGGAGCTAGAAAAAGAACAAACAAAACCTAAAAGCAGAAGAAACAAGGAAATCATAAAAATTAGAGCAGAAATAAATAATACAGAAACAACAACAACAACAAAAAAGCATTAGAATAGGTCAAAAACCCAGGAGTTGGATCTTTGAAAAAAATCAATAAAATCGATAAACCTTTAGTCAGACTCACAGAACTATGAACAATTCTAAGAGAATATTATGAAAAACTATATGGCAGCAAATTGGACAATGTAGAAGAAATGGGAAAATTTCTAGAAACATGTAAACTACCAAAACTGAAAAAGGAAGAAATAGAAAATTTGAACAGACCAATAACCAGTACTGAAACTGAATCAGGAAAAAACAAAAACAAAACAAAACCTCCCAACAAACACAAGTCCAGGACCAGATGGCTTCATAGGTGAAGTCTACCAAATATTTGAAGGAGTTAATACCCAAAATAAGTCAGTCACAGAAAGAAAAATACCATATGGTTTCACTCACTTGAGGAATTTAACAAACAAACAAACAAAAAAATGAGCCAAGGGAAAAAAAAACAGTAGAAATAGAAAGACATTCCACTTTCATGGATCAGAATAACAAATATTGTTAAAATGTCCATACAACCCAAAGCAAACTACAAATTCAATACAATTCCTATGAAAATACCAAGAGCGTTTTTCAAAGAACTAGAACAATTCTAAAATTTATATGAATGACTAAAGACTCCAAATAGCCAAAGCAAACTTGGGGGAGGGGGGAGAGTGAAAGCAAACTTGGAGGTGTCACAATTACAAACTTCAAGTTATATTACAAAGCTGCAGTAATTAAACACTATGGTATTGGCACAAAAATAGATGGATAGATCAATGGAAAATAATAGAAAACCCAAAAATAAACCCACAATTACATGGTTAATTAATCATTGACAAAGGAAAGAATTTCCAATGGGAATAAGAGAGTCTCTTCAACAAATGTTTCAACAAAAACAACCAAAAATGGTTTTGGGAAAACTGGACACCCATCTATAGAATGAAAAAGGACCACTTTCTTACTCCATACAAAGAAAATAAACTCAAAATGGATTAGAGGTCTAAATGTGAGACTTGAAAACATAAAAATCCCAGAAAAGAGCTTAAGCAGTGATGTCTCTTATACTGGCCATAGCCATACTTTTTTTTTTTTTTTACATATGTCTCCTGAAACAAGGGAAAGTAAACAAAAAATAAACTACTGGGACTACATCAAAATAAAAAGCTTCTGCACAGTGGAGGAAACAATAAAAAAAACTAAAAGGCAACCTATGGAATGGGAGAAGATTTTTGCAAATGACATATTTCATAAAGGGTTAGTATCCAAAATATATAAAGAACTTATTAAATAAACACCCAGAAAATGAATAATCCAATAAAAAAATGAGTAGAGGACATGAATAGACACTTCCTCAAGGAAGAATTGCAGATAGCCAAATGACATGAAAATTGCTCAATATCACTGATCATCAGAGAAACACAAATCAAAACCACAATGAGGTACCACCTCACACCTGTCATAATGGCTAAAATCAGGGACACAAGAAACAACAAGTGTTGGGGAGGATATAGAGAAAAAGGAACCCTCTTGCATTGTTGGTCAGAATGCAAACTGGTATAGCTGCTGTGGAAAACATTATGGAGATTACTCAAAAAGTTAAAAATAGAACTAGTCTGTGATCCAGCAATCACACTACTAGGTATTTACCCAAAGAATACAAAACACGAATTCAAAGGGACACGTGCACCTGTAAACATGCATGTTTATAGCAGCATTACTTACAATAGCCAAACTATGGGAGTGGCACAAATGTCCATCAATTGAATGTATGAAGAAGAGGTGGTATATATACAATGGGATATTATCCAGCCATAAAAAAGAATGAAATCTTGTCATTTGCTACAGAGTATAGTGCTAAGTGAAATAAGTCAGTCAGAAAAGGGCAAATACCTTATAATTTCATTCATATGTGAAATTTAAGAAACAAAACAAATGAGCAAAGGGAAAAAAGAAAGAGACAAATCAAGGAACAGACTGTTAAAATTATAGAGAACAAATTGATGGTTGCCCAATGGAGGGCAGACTGAAAGCGAAGGGATGGAGAAGCATCTTTCATGCCAATGGGCCTCAAAAGAAAGCTGAGGTAGCGATTCTCACATAGGATAAATTAGGTTTTAAGCTAAAGACTGTAGTCAGAGGTACAGAAGGACATTACATCATTCTTTTTTTTTTTTAAATATTTTATTTATTTATTTGTCAGAGAGGGAGAGAGAGTGCGAGCAAGCACAGGCAGACAGAGTGGCAGGCAGAGGCAGAGGGAGAAGCAGGCTCCCTGCTGAGTGATCCCAGGACGCTGGGATCATGACCTGAGCCAAAGGCAGCCGCTTAACCAACTGAGCCACCCAAGCGTCCCCATTACATCATTCTTAAAGTGTCTATCCATCAAGAAGATCTAACAACTGTAAATATTTATGCCCCCCAACACGGGAGCAGCCAACTACATAAGACAACTGTTAGTCAAAATAAAGAGTCATATTGATATGAATATATTAATTGTAGGGGATTGTAGCACACCACTCTCAGGAATAGACAGATCATCCAAGCAGAAAATCAATAAAGAAACAAGAGCTTTTAATGACACATTGGATGTGTGATTTCCCTCCCATGGCCCTGTTTAGAATTGAAGGATCAAAGGGACTAAATCACTTGTCTGGAGTCACCCAATTAAGAAGCTGCAATGCAAATTTGTCTGGTCCCAGCACCTGTATTCCTAATTACTACTCTTGATACTACATTATTCTAGTTTTCATAGAATAATCCAGGGAGTCTCAGTTTCCAGAGTCCTTTATTTTAGTCACATTGCAACAGCTTCATAGTGATTGAGTGTATATTGGAAGGCTACTTTGCTTACTTTGAGATAAATGTGTGGCCCTTTTATGTTAATTTTGTACAAGCACCTAATAAGTATTTCAACTGATGCTGGCATTTAAATTAGTATGGCATTATTTCAAAAGATGACAGTAATTCAGAACTCTGAAATGTGGAAAGCATCCAATCAAAATAACAGTAACATTGCAGTAAGTATACATTTTCTTTGACACAGGTGAAATATTCTGCAGATATATGCCAATCCATACGCCAATCCATAGATACTTCTGTTTACTCTCTTTACTCTGTTTAGACATAGTAGCTACATTTAGATACACTATATAGAGCCCACAAATGTGAAATATTACCCGAACTGAAACAATTTAGTGTGAGACTACATACCCTTGCTTTACTTCTTCTGTTTTTTTTGGGGGGGGGGGTAAGGTAGATTTGTTTACTTATTTGTTTATTTATTTATTTGACAGAGAGAGATCACAAGTAGGCAGAGAGGCAGGCAGAGAGAGAGGGAGAAGCAGGCTCTGTGCTGAGGAAAAAGCCTGATGTGGGGCTCGATCCCAGGACCCTGAGATCATGACCTGAGCCGAAGGCAGAGGCTTAACCCCCTGAGCCACCCAGGTGCCCCATGTTTTTCTTCTTCCAATTGAGAGGACCATGTGGTTCTTCTCTCTTCTCTTATTGATGTGTTCTATCACATTGGTTGATTTGTGAATGTTGAACCACACTTGCATCCCAGGGATAAATCCCATCTGCTCATGGTGGATAATCTTTTTAATGTACTGTTGGATCCTATTAGCTATTAGGATCTTGTTGAGAATCATGGCATCCATGTTCATCAGGATATTGGTCTGAAATTCTCCTTTTTGATGTGAGGGAAGTGGAGAGTAAATGAGGTAATGTATGTGAAGAGGGTGTGCCCACATAGCCCAAGTGCTCTGTCATTATCTGCTCTCCCTCTACCACTCTTTTACTTGGTTCTCACACTATGTTCATATAGTCATGTATAGAAGTATACTATGTTCACCCTCTAAAACCATACCTTACCTACTATGTTTCCAAATCTCTGTGAATTCCCTTCAGTTTCCCATCTCATATCTAAAGTATCTCTTCTTGATGGAAATCTTGGATTGCTCATTATTTGGACCTAGGCATTTCATCCACTACTAGAATGTTGACCAAATTATTTCACCTCCCTATGTCTTGGCTTCTTCCTTTGTAAAATGGAGAATAATGCTTACTTCGTGTGATTTGCATTCTAGTGAGGAGACACTTAAAAAAGAGCAATCTATATATATTTTTCATATATAGTATATTATCTAGCAGTAAAGGCTAAGGAGAAAAATAAAGCAGAGAAAGCAGATAGGAGGTGTTAGGGTGAAGAAGTTTGAAATTTCAGATAAAATGTCCAGGGAAAGTAATATCTGAGTTAGGACTTGAAGAGAGTGAAGAAATGAGTTCCACAGAAGTCTGGGAGAAGGACAATTGAGTTGAAGGCAATGAAAGCACAAAATTCCAGGCAGTAGTACATCAAGTATATTCAAGGGTCATGGAGGATATGTGTGGCTGGGGGAGTGGATGATGGGCTTGAAGCAATGAAGGCAGAGAATTCTCAGGGTCAACTGTATGAGCTTGTAGGCCACAACAAGACCTTTGGTAAGAAATAAAGCCACTGGAAGGTTTTGAGTAAAATATTGACATGCTCTGACTTCCTTTCAGCAGGACCTGTGTTGAAAACAAGAATGCATGGAGCAAAAGCAGAAGCATGTAGTCCAGTTGCAATAATATGAGCCAAAATAGTGGTAGTGGAGATATTATAAATGACTGAAGGTAGAAGGACATAGTATGTTGCATTTCAGATATGGAGTGTGGTAAAGACAGAGAAGTTATGTTCTAAACAATTGGAAGGATTGTCATTTACCTAAAATACATAAGACTGTGGTAGGATCAAATTTGATAGGAAAAAATAAATATCAAAATCTTGGTTTTAGGTAATTTAAATTTGAAATACTTATTAAATATGAATTGAGTTCTTGTGAAATATCTGAGATGGGGATGCACATTTGAGGGTCTCCCATTCAATTAATGTTGTCTATAGATACATTAGTCCTGTAAGAAAAGGTGGCACAAGCGAAGGAGTAATTGAAGACAGTTTCATGAAAGGCACCAACAGGAATTGTCATCAGCACTCATAGTATAAAAACAGTGGGGAACTGTTGTAACAATCCAGGAAGAACTATAGCCATGGGAACAGCATTGCCCAAAAGGAGCAGTTGTCTTAGATAAAGGGACAAGATAATATTACCAGCAGACCACGTGCCCTCTGACCTCCTGCAGGTATTTCCTAATTACTGAACACAACCAGAAGCCAGAGGCAGGGGAGCCTACATGGTGCAGTCCATGGAGGTCAGCTCTTCAGGGCAAGGAGAGGAGTGGGAAAGGGCAGAGAGGGAATAATGAAGGGCAAATTGAGAATATTAGAAACCATGGAATTGTGTAGGGAGCATATGTATATAGAAACAAGAAGTCCAATGACTGAGTCATGGACCTTTTTTTTTTTTTTAAATCAATAAGCTGCTTTCTTTCTTTTTTTTCTTTTTAAAGATTTTATTTATTTATTTGTCGGAGAGAGTGAGCACAAGCAGACAGAGAGGCAGGCAGAGGCAGAGGGAGAAGCAGGCTCCCCGCTGAGCAAGGAGCCCGATATGGGACTCGATCCCAGGACCCTGGGATCATGACCTGAGCCGAAGGCAGCTGCTTAACCCACTGAGCCACTCAGGCGTCCCCATGGACCTTCTAATAAATCAAAAGAAGAGGGAAAAAGAAGACTAGCAAGGGAGCCTACGAGAATCAGAGAGGGGAAGGAGAATCAGAGAGGAGAAGGTGAAACAGCCGGTTACAGTAGAGAAACGGCTGCAGGGGCTACTCCCGAGTTCCAAACTCACACCAGCCTCTCACTCTTTGCAAATTGACAGATTTACCTAAGGCCACTGGACCACATTTTCTTCATTTATGAAAAGATAGCATTAGGAATTGAGGAGGTTTCCCATCTGTGTGATCAACTACAATGAACAAAATATAAAGTGCCAAGAAGTAGGTTTTGAGAATAGTCTGCACCTGAATGAGCTTGCAAAGTTATCTAAGCAATCTGTGCCTCAGCTTCTACCAGTGAAAGGAACATGTCTGTTCTGGAAAGATGAAAAAATACATAGTGAGTTGTTCAGAAATGTGTAGATGTGATATAGTGGTGCAACTAGGTCACTGTGTCCTTCTTTTGCCTGACATATTAGTAAAAGTATTACTCAGGACAATAACAACAATATCCAAGGCAAAGTCAATGGGTTTTAGCTCAACTAAGTTCATCAAATGCTGCTTTAAGGAGATATTTTGAGACTTCTCAGAGCTTTCAATATGTTAAGGAGTATTATGATTACCTAAAAGAGAAAAAAAAAAATATGTCATGATCCCAAAGTAACGTAGCACTGAAATCCCCTTTTTAGGGAGCATTTCATAGGCCAGATGCTTCAAACAACACCTGTAGAAACACTGCATTAGGTTATTTTTTGTTGGACTCCCGACAAGATAATGAGGTCATGATCTCATTAGCAATAGTTAAATCATACTGAGTATATCTTCTGGGCTGGGCAAGATAATGAGGACCTAACATATGGAGTACAAGCACTGGTTAGGAGAGGGCCTCGGACCCTGAGCAGAGGGTCAGCTGTGGACAGTGCAGGCTTCCACTACCTCCTTACATTGGAGGTAATACCAGCAATAGAAGCCTAGGGTCAAGTGAGGAGAATTAAAGGAGTGAAAATACATCTACAAGTGCTTTTCTAATTTTTAAGTTTTTAATTTCAGTATAGTTAACATACAATATAATGATTCAGCACTTCCATACATTTCTTAATGCTCATCATAAGTGTACTCTTAATCCCCATTATCTGTTTCACCCCTCCACCCACCTCCACTCTGGTAACCATCAGTTTTTTTCTCTATAGTTGAGTTTGTTTCTCCCTGCCCCGCCCTTGGTAATTTGTTTTCCTTCATAAATTGTACTTATAAGTGAAACCATATGGCATTTGTTTTTCCATGACTGACTTATTTCACTCAGAATTATAGCCTGTATGTAGACCCACGCATGTCTGCAAATGGAAAGGTTTCAATTTTTATAGTTGAGTATTATTCTATTATTTGTATCTATCTATCTATTTATCTATCATCTGTCTACCATCTATCTATCTATCTATCATCTATCATCTATTATCAATGGACACTTGGGCTGCTTCCATAATTTGGCTATTGTAAATAATGCTGCTATAACCATTGGGGTGCACGTATACCTTTGAATTAGTGTTTTTATATTCTTTGGGTAAATATCCACTAATGGAGTTACTGGATCATAGGGTAGTTCTATTTTTTAAAATTTTTTAGGAACCTCTATACTGTTTTCCGCCGCAGCTGTACCAGTTAGCATTCCCATCAACGGGGCATAAGGGTTCCTTTTTCACCACATCCTTGCAAACACTTGTTTCTCGTGTTGTTGATGTTGGCTCTTCTGGCAGGTGTGAGGTGGTATCTCATTGTGGTTTTGATTTGCAGTTCCCTGATGAGGAGTGATGTTGAGCATCTTTTCATAGGTGTGTTGGCCATCTCTATGTATTCTTTGAAGAAATACCTGTTCATGTCTTTTGCCATTTTTTAATTGGATTATTTGTTTTTATGGTGTGGAATGGTATGTTTTCTATATAGTTTGGATACTAACCCTTTATCAAAAAAATGTCATTTGTAAATATCGTCTCCTGTTCAGTATGTTCTTTTTTTAGTTTTATGGATTGCTTCCTTCAGCATGCAGGAGATTTTTATCTTGATGAAGTACCAGTTGTTTATTTTTGCTTACTTTCCCTGACCTCAGGAGACATTTCCAGAAAAATTTTCTGCAACAGATGTCAGAGAAATTACTGCCTGTGCTCTTTTCTATGATTTTTTTTCTTTTTTTTGTGATTTCAGGTCTCACATTTAGATCTTTAATCCATTTTGAGTTTAGTTTTGTGATAATATTTTGTACATAGCTGTCCACTTTTCCCAACATCATTTGTTGAAGAGAGTGTCTATTTCCCACTGGATGTTCTTTCCTGCTTTGTCATAGATCAATTGGCCATATAATTGTGAGCTTATTTCTAGGCTCTCTATTGTGTTTCATTGTTCTGGTATCTATTTTTTTCTGGCCATTATCCTACTATCTTGATTACTACAGTTTTGTAATGTATCTTGATATTTAGGATTGTGATACCTCCAGTTTTATTCTTTTTTTTTTCAAGTTTGCTTTGGTTATTCAGGTTTTTTGTGTTTCCATACAGATTTTTTTTTATTGTGTTATGTTAGTCACCATACACTACAACATTAGTTTTTGATGTAGTGTTCCAAGATTCATTGTTCACATATAACATCCAGTCCTCCATGCAATACATACCCTCCTTAATACCCACCACCAGGCTCACCCATCCCCCTCCCCCCTCCCCTCTAAACCCCTCAATTTGTTGCTCAGAGTCCACAGTCTCTCATGGTTTGTCTCCACCTCCAATCCCCCCCCCTTACATTTGCTTTATTTCTCCTAACGTCCTCCATGTTATTCCTTATGTCCCACAAGTAAGTGAAACCATATGGTAATTGACTTTCCTTTCTTGACGCATTTCACTCAGCATAATCTCCTCCAGTCCCATCCATGTTGATGCAAAATTGGGGTATTCATCCTTTCTGATGGCTGAGTAATATTCCATTGTTATACGGACCACATCTTTTGTATCCATTCATCTGTTGAAGGGCATATTGGTTCTTTCCATAGTTTGGCTATTGTGGACATTGCTACTATGAACACTGGGGTACATATATCCCTTCTTTTCACTACATCTGTGTCTTTGGGGTAAAGGTACTACCCAGTAGTACAATTCCTCGGTCATAGGGTAGCTCTATTTTTAATTTTTTGAGGAATCTCCACACTGTTTTCCAAAGTGGCTGTACCAACTTGCATTCCCACCAACAGTGTAAGAGGGTTCCCCTTTCTCCACATCCTCTCCAACACTTGTTGTTTACTGTCTTATTAATTTTGGCCATTCTAACTGATGTAAGATGGTATCTCAGTGTCGTTTTGATTTGAATCTCCCTGATGGCTAATGATGATGAACATTTTTTCATGTTAGATTTTATTTTTTATAGCAGTTTTAGGCTTACACAATTGAGCAGAATGTACAGAACATCCCCCAAATACGTTTCTTCCTGTCAAAATGGTTTTTCCTACCATTAACATATTTCCTTAAGGTGATACATTTGTTACCATTGATGAACCAATATTAGTACATTATTATTAATTAAGGGCCATAGTATACAACTGGGTGAACTCTTTGTGTTGTACCTTTTATGAGTTATGACATATCTGTAATGCTGTGTACTCCCCATTTCAGTAACATTAGAATAGTTCCACTGCCCTAAAAATCTTCTGTGCTCAACCTATTTATTCCTCCCTCCTCCCAACCCCTAGCAAACAGTGCTCTTTTTACAGTCTTCATAGTTTTGCCCATTCCAGAATGTCATATGATTGAAATTCACAATATATGGCCATTTTAGACAGAAATCTTTCACTTATGCAGTGTGCTTTCAATATGCAAATTCAAATAATTTTATTCTATTATCATTTCTTTGAATTATAGTTTTTTATTGTAATATAACGGACTACAATATTGTATTAGTTTCAGGTGTACAATATAGTGGTTCAACAATTCTATACAGTACACAGCATGCCAAGTATAGTCACCATCTGTCACCGTATAACATTATTACAATATTATTGACTATATTCCCAATGCTGTACTTTTTTCTCATCTCTGTGAGTTATTTATTATAGTCTTAAATATTTGCCTAGTTTCATTGCTTTAGTGTTTTTATTAGAAAAGTTCCATATTACATATGTTGAGCTCTCTTGAATGTCTTTTTTTTTTTTCACAAGGAATTCTACCAAACATTTATTTTCTTTTTTTTATGCTGTTAGTTTTTGATGTAGGGTTCAATGATTCATTAGTATGTCTTCTGTCTGTATTCCTTTTTACTCAGGCCCCTTTTATATTTTCTCCATTTGTATTTGATAATTATACTCTTCCCTTTTTTGTTTTCTCTTTCTTTTACAGTGTTTACCATGATATTCATCACCATTAGTTTTTTTTTTTTTTTCATTTTAAATGCTTTTGAAATATTAGGCTAGAGTTTTTGTCTTTAGTTTTGGTTTCCCAGAAGGAAACCATGAGAAGAGGATTCAGGTGAAACAGTTTATTTGAAAGATGGAGGAAACATATGGGGGGATGATGGAAGTAAGTGAGGCAAAAGAAGGAAACAGGCGACTGAGTGCATTATCAATAATATCTTTCTGGGTAACTAGAGCATAGTCCTCCTGGAGAACTTCAGACACTAAAGCAAAGATGCTGTCCAGAATGATTGGGCATTTGAACATGATCACTTCAGCAGCATAAAGGGTGTTTGAGTTAGGTATTTTTATTTTTATTTTTATTTTTTTTTTTAATTTATTTTCAGCGTAACAGTATTCATTGTTTTTTCACCACACCCAGTGCTCCATGCAATCTGTGCCCTCCCTAATACCCACCACCTGGTTCCCCCACCCTCCCACCCCGCCCCTTCAAAACCCTCAGGTTGTTTTTCAGAGTCCATAGTCTCTCATAGTTCACCTCCCCTTCCAATTTCCCTCAACTCCCTTCTCCTCTCCATCTACCCTTGTCCTCTATATTATTTGTTATGCTCCACCAATAAGTGAAACCATATGATACTTGACTTTCTCTGTTTGACTTATTTCACTCAGCATAATCTCTTCCAGTCCTGTCCATGTTGCTACAAAAGTTGGGTATTCGTCCTTTCTGATGGAGGCATCATACTCCATAGTGTATATGGACCACATCTTCCTTATCCATTCATCCGTTGAAGGGCATCTTGGTTCTTTCCACAGTTTGGCGACCGTGGCCATTGCTGCTATAAACATTGGGGTACAGATGGCCCTTCTTTTCACTACATCTTTATCTTTGGGGTAAATACCCAGCAGTGCAATTGCAGGGTCATAGGGAAGATCTATTTTTAATTTCCTGAGGAATCTCCACACTGTTCTCCAAAGTGGCTGCACCAGTTTGCATTCCCACCAGCAGTGTAAGAGGGTTCCCCTTTCTCCACATCCTCTCCAACACACGTTGTTTCCTGTCTTGCTAATTTTGGCCATTCTAACTGGTGTAAGGTGGTATCTCAATGTGGTTTTGATTTGAATCTCCCTGATGGCTAGTGATGATGAACATTTTTTCATGTGTCTGGTAGCCATTTGTATGTCTTCCTTGGAGAAGTGTCTGTTCATATCTTCTGCCCATTTTTTAATATGATTATCTGTTTTGTGTGTGTTGAGTTTGAGGAGTTCTTTATAGATCCTGGATATCAACCTTTTATCTGTACTGTCATTTGCAAATATCTTCTCCCATTCCGTGGGTTGCCTCTTTGTTTTGATGACTGTTTCTTTTGCTGTGCAGAAGCTTTTTATCTTGATGAAGTCCCAGAAGTTCATCTTTGCCTTTGTTTCCTTCGCCTTTGGAGACATATCTTGAAAGAAGTTGCTGTGGCTGATATCAAAGAGGTTACTCCCTATGTTCTCCTCGAGGATTCTGATGGATTCCTGTCTCACGTTGAGGTCTTTTATCCATTTCGAGTTTATCTTTGTGTACGGTGTAAGAGAATGGTCAAGTTTCATTCTTCTACATATAGCTGTCCAGTTTTCCCAGCACCATTTATTGAAGAGACTGTCTTTTTTCCACTGGATATTTTTTCCTGTTTTGTCAAAGATTATTTGACCATAGAGTTGAGGGTCCATATCTGGGGTCTCTACTCTGTTCCACTGGTCCATGTGTCTGTTTTTATGCCAGTACCATGCTGTCTTGGTGATCACAGCTTTGTAGTAAAGCTTGAAATCAGGTAATGTGATGCCACCAGTTTTATTTTTGTTTTTCAACATTTCCTTAGCAATTCGGGGTCTCTTCTGATTCCATACAAATTTTAGTATTATTTGCTCCAGCTCTTTGAAAAATACTGGTGGAATTTTGATTGGAATGGCATTAAAAGTATAGATTGCTCTGGGCAGTATAGACATTTTAACGATGTTTATTCTTCCCATCCAAGAGCATGGAATGGTCTTCCATCTTTTTGTGTCTTCTTCAATTTCTTTTAGGAGTGTTCTGTAGTTCCTCGAGTACAGATCTTTAACCTCTTTGGTTAGGTTTATTCCGAGGTATCTTATGGTTTTTGGTGCTATAGTAAATGGAATCGATTCTCTAATTTGCCTTTCTGTATTTTCATTGTTAGTGTATAAGAAAGCCACTGATTTCTGGACATTGACTTTGTATCCTGCTACATTACTGAATTGCTGTATGAGTTCTAGTAGTTTGGAGGTGGAGTCTTTCGGGTTTTCCATATAAAGAATCATGTCGTCTGCGAAGAGAGAGAGTTTGACTTCTTCCTTGCCAATCTGGATACCTTTTATTTCTCTTTGTTGTCTGATTGCTGTTGCTAGGACTTCTAATACTATGTTGAACAAGAGTGGTGAGAGTGGGCATCCTTGTCGTGTTCCTGATCTCAATGGGAAGGCTGCAAGCTTTTTCCCATTGAGGATGATATTTGCTGTGGGTTTTTCATAGATAGATTTGATGAAGTTGAGGAATGTTCCCTCTATCCCTATACTTTGAAGCGTTTTAATCAGGAACGGATGCTGGATTTTGTCAAAAGCTTTTTCTGCATCAATGGAGAGGATCATGTGGTTCTTCTCTCTTCTCTTATTGATTTGTTCTATCACATTGATTGATTTGCGAATGTTGAACCATCCTTGTAACTCAGGGATGAATCCTACCTGGTCATGGTGGATAATCTTTTTAATGTGCTGTTGGATCCTGTTTGCTAGGATCTTGTTGAGAATCTTAGCATCCATATTCATCAGTGATATCGGTCTGAAATTCTCCTTTTTGGTAGGGTCTTTGCCTGGTTTGGGGATCAGGGTAATGCTGGCTTCATAAAAAGAGTCTGGAAGTTTTCCTTCTGCTTCAATTTTTTGAAACAGCTTCAGGAGAATAGGTATTATTTCTTCTTTGAAAGTTTGATAGAATTCCCCAGGGAATCCGTCAGGTCCTGGGCTCTTGTTTTTTGGGAGGTTTTTGATCACTGCTTCAATCTCGTTACTAGATATCGGTCTATTCAGGTTGTCAATTTCTTCCTGGTTCAATTTTGGGAGTTTATAGTTTTCCAGGAATGCATCCATTTCATCTAGGTTGCTTAGCTTATTGGCATATAACTGTTGATAATAGCTTCTGATGATTGTTTCTACTTCCTTGGTGTTAGTTGTGATCTCTCCCTTTTCATTCTTAATTTTATTAATTTGGGCTTTCTCTCTTTTCTTTTGGATTAGTGTGGCCAATGGTTTATCGATCTTATTGATTCTTTCAAAAAACCAGCTTCTAGTTTCGTTGATACGTTCTACTGTATCTCTGGTTTCTACCTCGTTAATCTCTGCTCTAATCTTGATTATTTCCCTTCTTACGTGTGGAGTTGGTTTGATTTGTTGTTGATTCTCCAGTTCTTTAAGGTGTAGAGACAGCTGGTGTATTCTGGATTTTTCAATTTTTTTGAGGGAGGCTTGGATGGCTATGAATTTCCCCCTTAGGACCGCCTTTGCTGTATCCCATAGGTTTTGGAGTGAAGTGTCTTCGTTCTCATTGGTTTCCATAAATTGTTTAAGTTCTTCTTTGATCTCCTGGTTGATCCAAGCATTCTTAAGCAAGGTGGTCTTTAGCTTCCAGGTATTTGAGTTCCTTCTGAACTTTTCCTTGTGATTGAGCTCCAGTTTCAAAGCATTGTGATCTGAGAATATGCAGGGAATAATCTCAGTCTTTTGGTATCGGTTGAGCCCTGATTTGTGACCCAGTATGTGGTCTATTCTGGAGAAGGTTCCATGTGCACTTGAGAAGAATGAGTATTCTGTTGTTTTAGGGTGGAATGTTCTGTATATATCTATGAGGTCCATCTGGTCCAATGTATCATTCAATGCTCTTATTTCTTTATTGATTTTCTGCTTCGATGACCTGTCTATTTCTGAGAGAGGCGTGTTAAGATCTCCTACTATTAATGTATTCATATCAATATGACTCTTTATCTTGATTAATAGTTTTCTTATGTAATTGGCTGCTCCCATATTGGGGGCATAGATATTTACAATTGTTAGATCATCTTGGTGGATAGTCCCTTTAAGAATGATGTAGTGTCCTTCTGTATCCCTGACTACCGTCTTTAGTTTAAAATCTAATTTATCTGATATGAGAATCGCTACCCCGGCCTTCTTTTGAGGCCCATTGGCGTGAAAGATGCTTCTCCATCCCTTCACTTTCAGTCTGGGTGTATCTTTAGGTTCAAAATGGGTCTCTTGTAGACAACATATGGATGGGTCCTGTCGTTTTATCCAATCTGCAACCCTGTGTCGTTTTATGGGTGCATTTAGGCCATTCACATTGAGAGTGATTATTGAGAGATACGTTTTTATTGACATTGTGTTATCTTTGAAGTCTTTCTTTCTGTCGATTGTCTCTATATTTCTGTTCAATGCTATTCTTAGGATTTTTCCTCTTTTATAGAACCCCCCTTAATATTTCCTGCAGTGTCGGCTTGGTGGTTGCATAGTCTTTCAAGCCTTGCCGGTCTTGGAAACTCTTTATCTCTCCATCCATTTTGAATGTCAGTCTTGCTGGATAAAGTATTCTTGGCTGCATGTTCTTCTCATTTAGTGCCCTGAATATATCTTGCCAGCCCTTTCTGGCTTGCCAGGTCTCTGTGGACAGGTCTGACGTTATTCTGATGGGCTTTCCTCTGTATGTAAGGAGCTTCTTTGTCCTAGCGGCTTTCAAGAGATTGTATCTACAATTATGATTCCTCAATTTTACTATGAGGTGCCTGGATGTTTTTTTTGAATTTATAATCTTGGGGGGGGACCTTTCTACTTCTAGTACATGAACACTTGTTCCATTCGCAAGATTGGGAAAATTTTCATGAAAAACTTGTTCCACTATATCTTCTAGACTTCTTTCTTTCTCCTCCCCTTCAGGGATTCCAATAATTCTGACGTTGGAACGTTTCATGGCATCATTTATTTCCCTGATTCTGTTTTCGTGGCTTCTAAGCTGTTTGTTCCAGGCTTCCTCCTGATCCTTTCTCTCTATTTGTTTGTCCTCCAGATCACTAATTCTATCTTCTGTCTCAGTTACCCTAGCTTTTAGAGAATTTAGATTAGATTGGAACTCATTGAGAGCGTTGTGAACCTCATCCCTGGTGGCCTTCAGCTCTGCCCTAACATTATGAACCTCCTCTCTGGTCACTTTCAATTCTGCCCTAATCAATTCTGTTTGGTCATCCATGGCTTTCTCCAACCTAGCTATTGCCTGGATAATTGTTAGCCTGAATTCTCTTTCTGACATATTGTCTATGTTGATAGCCTTTAGCTCTGTTGCAGAAGGCCCATCCTCTGTATTTTTCTTCTGTTGGGGATTCCTCCTCCTAGTCATTTTGGTGAGAGATGACTGGACAGATGTAGCTGGATGTATTGACCGTGGTGCAGTCAAGGTGCACCCTGGAACGCTTCTGAGCACTCAGGATTCCCCACCCAAATGAGAGAAAAAAGAAAAGAAAAAGAAAAAAGAGGGAGAGAGAGAGACAGGAAAAAAAGGGAAGATAAAAGTGAAGGTTCAGCCCAAATGGGCCCCAGGGTAAGGTTTATGACGTATACAAACAAAAACAGACAAACAAAAAGACTGATAAAAGTATATGACGAGAGAAAATATATATATATATAAGCAAAAAAAAGGAGGAGCCTCGTCAAGAAGAACCCCAAGTATAAGATTTATATACTATCCGGACAAACATAAATACACAGAGACACTGGCAGAAGAAAAAGATGGGAGCATGGTTATAGATTCTCGGTGTGGGCGAGGAAGGTTATTTTGATTCTTCCTGGATGTATCTTGATATCTTTGTTAAAGGACTCAACTTTCCTAAGAAAAAGGGGGATTAAAAATTGGTTCACCTATAGGGGTAGCATTGCTTGGAGAAAGGGGATTACCTTGAAGTTTAACTCTATATGAATATTAGAAAATAAAAATAAAAAAGGAATAAACTGGACTAAACTAAATTAAAATTTTTTTTAAAAATTAAGAAAATAGAAAAGCAAAAGAAAAACACATGTGTATGTATCAAAAAATTCAGGTTAGAAGTTTATCATGGAATTTGATGTACTGGACATCTCACTGTGATGGTAAATAGATTAAAAATTATCTATATAAAAAAAGAAAAAAAATGAACCAGAATAGTGGGAAAGAATTAAAAATAAAAGTTGTATCTATGAAGTAGTGGTGGTTGTTCTCTTGTAGTCTTTTTTTTTTTTTTTTTCCTGATTTGTTTTCTGGGGGAGGGGGCTGCCACGTGGGTTTTCAGTCAATGATGTTCCCTGAGTTAAGTCCTCCCAACCCCCTCAAGGGGGTGGGCTCTGAGAAAAACGTTTTTTTTCAGGTTTTTGTTCTCTGGAGGTTTTTATGTTTGTTCACTTCTTTTCTCTCGCCTTGACAGCTTTTGATGGTTTTTGGAGGTTTAGAGGAAAGAAAACTGCACCCCAACCTCCCTCTCAGAGAGAAGCCTCAGTCTGCTCCCCTGCAGGTGCTGCAGCCGCTGGGCCGCTGGCAGAGCAGGTTCTGAGTCACGGTCCCTGGGGACGCAGGATCTCCTGCTTGTATGCAAAACCAAGGCAGCTGTGGCTGTCTGGGCAGCTCCAGACCACCAGAGAGGTTCCAAGCAGCAATCGCACACTGAGATTTTCCCGCTGGCTGGGGCTGAGAGCTCAGGGCTTGCGCGTACCTCTCCCAGGGGATAGTTTGGGGCGCGGCGCCTCCAGCTCTATCGGCTCTATCGCCGCGTGGGTCTATCGCCGCGTGGGTCCCAGAACACCAGGCTGGGCGTGCACCTCTCTCAGGGAAGGTTGAGGCACGCGCGCATCTCCAGTAAGGTGCGCGTTCTGCCGTCTGGTGTGGCTCCCAGCCCCTCACGGGAGCCGGACTCCACCCGTTCTCGGGCGCACTGGCGGCTCCGGGACAAAGACCAGGTTTCTCCGCCGCACTCTCCCGCTCAGCGCCAGGGGATGCTGCCCTGGGTCTGGGGACTTAAGCCCCTATCCCTATCCGCCCCGATTCCCACAATTTCCCCGCTCGAGTCTTTGCTCTTTTGAGTGCTTTCAACAAGACTCCAAGTTAATGCTGGTCCCCAGATGCCGGGCACTCTCGTATTGGGGTATTATTTTCCAGTCGGTCGCCTCTGGTGGCTCCCTCCCCCTTTTGTTTATCTTCCGATATCAGTCCGACGTTCCCACTCCACTTTACCTGCCCACTGGCGTCTTCTGGCCCCCGTAGAGATCCAGACGTGTATAATTCTGATCTCAGGCTGATTTCATGGGTGATCGGAGTTCTTTGGTAGGTAATCAGCTCACTTTAGGGTGCAGGTTGAAAAGGCGCCTCCTCCTACTTCCCCGCCATCTTGTCTCCCCCCGGCACTCCTGAGTTAGGTATTTTTAAATTCCCACTATTGATTGAGGATTTCTCCAGGAGAGCTTTCATTCCAAGGCACTTCTCTAAGTCTGGAAGTAGAGAAGAAGAGCTCTAGGAGCCAGAAAATGTCCATGGCAATGACACAGAGATGCTGAAAGTGGGGCAGGCAGATGCCAAACATGGTGGGAAGAGGTATCCACAGTGTCACATTTTTCATCACATTTTTACATTTCAAATTTTATATTTCTCTTTGTCACTTTTTTTCTCATAGGTTTTATTATTTGTTGGCATGCTATTCAGTTAATATAAACAAGTTCCTAAGTCCTTGCTTTGTTCTATTTGGAGAATCTTATGTGGAAGCAGCAGTAGTTCAGGGTAGCTCTCAACTTTATGGCTCAAGGCACACTCTTAAAAATAAAAGTATCTTGGGGCACCTGGGTGGCTCAGTGGGTTAAAGCCTTCAGCTCGGGTCATGATCCCAGGGTCCTGGGATCGAGCCCCGCATCAGGCTCCCTGCTTGCAGGAAGCCTGCTTACCCCTCTCTCTCTGTCTGCCTCTCTGCCTGCTTGTGATCTCTGTCTGTCAAATAAATAAATAAAATCTTTTAAAAAATAAAAATAAAAGTATCTTAAAATATCAAAAATAACCACTTCTATGTTCTGTGGAATTAAGTCTAATTCCAGAAGGCTTCTAATCTTGGTCTTTCTGTGGGTCAGAGTTCTACATCACTTCATTTTCCTTTTATAGTACTCTTTCTACATATGCCATACCTTTTTTCTCCTTACATCTTTCCAATTTCTAAACAATCTTTTTCCTATGACCCAGCTTAATTTAGGTTTTGTTACCATGTATTATTCTTTGGGGTAGAACTTTGTCCTTTGGAAAGAAAATGTGTGATCTTTCTGGGATCTCAAGTGATTTGGACTGCTAAATTGCATCCTATTTAATGTTTCTCCATAAATTTCATACTTACTTGCAATGAGAAGCCTGTGAGGACATTACGAAATAACACTAGTTTATCTCAGATTTGCTCATCAGATTACTGCTTAGTTTTCAGTTTTTGTTTTTGTTTTTTCTTACAGTGGGGGTAGTATTTATCATTTTTGTGTTTCTAGATTTCATTCTATACTTCAAACTTCTGTGCCATTATGGAACAATGACTGGTTCCATGTATAGCTGGTGGCTCTTTGTATTTGGTCATGCCTTCCCCTAGTCTAGGATTCATTGGGATTCCTTTCACCTAATTTGGTTGAAACTGTTACATATTTTCTACCCTCCTACCTCTCATTTTGTTATCTTAGCTCCTCTGTTTAGTTTTCATGAATGTATTCAGAAATATCAAAAGCACAAATAGACAAAAAAAGCATATGATGTCACCACACTCTTGCTGCCAGAATTTCTCTAATTCTTCTTGGGTATGTTTTGGTAAAGATTATTTTTTTCAAGAAATTGTGAATTAAATAAATTATATCTGAATTTTTGTAGAATTAGAACAAAGATTTTAATAATATCCTCTTATTATTTTTAAAATTTCTTCAGTATCTGTAGTGATGCTTCATGTTTTATTTCTAAATATTGATTATGTGTGATGTATTTTTTTACTAAACATTTATTTTACTTTATTTTATTTTGTTTTATTTTTTACTGTGTTATGTAGTCACCATACAATCACCATTAGTTTTTGATGTAGAGTTCCATGATTCATTGTTTGCATATAATACCCAGTGCTCCAAGCAAATCATGTGCTCCTTAATACCCATCACGAGAATCAACTATCCCCCTATGCCTTTCCCTTTTAAAATTCTCCATTTGTTTCCCAGAGTCCATAGTCTCTCAAGGTTTGTCTCCCACTACAATTTCTCCCCCTTCATTTTTCCCTTCTCCTAATGTCCTCCATGCTATTCCTTATGTTCCACAAATAAGTGAAACCATATGATAATTGATTTTCTCTGTTTGACTTATTTCACTTAACATAATCTCCTCCAGTATCTTCCAAGTTGATGTAAAAGTTGGGTATTCATCATTTCTGATGGCTGAATAATATTCCATTGTATACATGGACCACATCTTCTTTATCCATTCATCTGTTGAAGGGCATCTTGGCTCCTTCCACCGTTTGGCTATTAAGGACATGGCTTCTATAAACATTGGTGTGCATATGGCCCTTCTTTTCACTACATCTGTATTTTGGGGTAAATACCCAGTAGTGCAATTGCTGGGTCATAGGGTAGCTCTATTTTTAATTTTTTGAGGAATCTCCACACTGTTTTCCAAAGTGGCTACACCAATTTACATTTCCACCAACAGTGTAAGAGGGCTCCCTTTCTCAACAAGTTCTCCAACATTTGTTGTTTCTTGCCTTGTCAATTTTTGTCATTCTAACTGGTATAATGTAGTATCTCAATATGGTTTTTATTTTAATTTCCCTGATGGCTAGTGATGATGAACACACTCCGACATTGGCCACAGCAATTTTTTTCAAGACACGTCTCCAAAGGTAAGGGAAACAAAAGCAAAAATGAACTTTTGGGACTTGATCAAGATAAATAGTTTCTGTGCAGCAAGGGAAACAGCCAACAAAACAAAAAGGCAATCCACAGAATTGAAGATTTTTGCAAATGACACTACAGACAAAGGCCTGAGAACCAAGATTATAAAGAACTTCCCAAACTCAGCAACCAAAAAACAAATAATCAAGTCAAAAAATTGGCAGAAGACATGAGCAAACACTTCTCAAAACAAAAACAAAAACGTACAAATGGCTAACAGACACATGGAAATGTGTAATGTGCTTTTATTCTTACTGAAATCTCACCAGGGGTGTTACCATTTTTTATTTGTCTTCTCAAATAATAAGCTTTGGCCTTCCTAATAATTATCTTTATTACATGTTTGTTTTCTGTCTCATTGATCTCTGCTATAATCATTCATTATTTTCATCTATTTTTTTATTAATTTATTTTATTTTTTTAATTTAAATTTATTTTTTCAGTGTTCCAAGATCATTGTTTATGCACCACACCCAAAGCTCCATGCAATACTTGCCCTGTTAATACTCACCACAGGCTCATCCATCCCCCCACCACCTCCCCTCCCAAACCCTCCATTTCATTCTCAGAGTCCACAGTATCTCATCCTTTGTCTCCCTCTACGATTTATCCCAATTCACTTTTCCTTTCCTTCTCCTAATGTCCTCCATGTTATTCCTCAGGGAACATCAATTATCATCTACTTTTTTAAATTGGATTTTCTTTCTCTACCTTCATGGAATGTACATTGAGTTAATAATTTTTCAGTCTTTTTTTCTTTTCAAATGAAAATATTTGTAGTAACTTTTCTCCTAATAATTTTTAGTTGTGTCCCAGAAGTTTGATATATAGTTTATTTATAGTTTACAATTTTTTCCAAATCCTTATATTTTTCTATGAACCATGAGTTAACTTTCAAGAAAATAGTAATTTTGTATTTATCTTTTGTCATCGATTTCTAAATTAATTGTATTTTATTTAAAAACATGCTTTATATTATTGAGATAGGAATTAAATTCATTGAGATAGGAATTAAAACAGCATTACATTTGTTAATATTTTATATAGTCTTGCAAAAAAAAACTATTCTGTATTCACTGAGTGAAATATCCAATTAATGTCCTTATATAAGGTCAATTTTGTTAATACTATTGCTCAAATTTTCTATAACTTCACTGTTATTTTGTCATTTTGTTTGGTTCATTTTTACAAATAAATGTTTCAAATAGTCTTTTTTAGTGAATTGGACACTTTTTCATTCAATAGTATCAATTTGATCCCAAGTAATAATATTGCCTCAAAGTTTATTTAAAGTCCTACCAATTTTGTTAAAGTATAGTTATATCACTTTCCCTTTGGGGTGCCATTTCAGATATATTTTTCCTCATTATTTTTCATCTTTTTTTTTATTATGTTCAGTTAGTCAGCATATAGTATGTCATTAGTTTTTGATGCAATGCTCAACAATTCATTAGTTGTGTATCCTTCTATTAAGATGAATCATACCTGAAATTGCCTTTTTTGAGTAAAACTATACAATATTGTAAAAAAATCTAATAAATCTGAGAATCACTGTCTTTTATGGAGAATATTTATTATAGCCATTTTAATGCAATTCTTAATATTTAAATTTAAATGATATCAAATTGTCATTTTTATGTAGTCACACTAAAAATATTCTCATTACTATTATTTTGGGTTCTTTTCCCAGAGAAGTAAGGCAAGAAGAGAAAAAAAAGGACAAAAGTATCATTATTTTCAAATACTATAATATGTATATAGAAACCTGAGTAAACTGAGGCAAACATTAGAAATTATTTTAACAGTTTACAAAGATGCCTAGATGCTTACTTAATATGTTTTCTAATGGAAGCCTTTTAAATCATCAAGAAGAATATAAAAATACAAAGAGAATAATCTCTTTTCACATTAAACAATCAATTAGCAAAATACTTTAGAGTAAATGTAAGTACTCTGTAGCATTTTAAAGAAGATAATCACAAAACATTATTGAATGATGACCTTTATTGAAATGCCATCAAATGAGAAGCCTTAAAAAAAAGAGAGAATAGACACATCTGGATGGAGAAATACACTGAAACTATGTTGATTTTCACAGGTCTTATTTACTATGTCTAAATAGATGAGCAAACACTAAATTATAGTTTTATAGTACTTTATAACATTTCTGCTTTCATCTACAAGGTATGGGGCATACTCTGCAATAAGTTGTAATGTGTATTAGACAGCACATTAGTTAAAAAGGAGAGGAAGTTCTTTTAATTTTGTGGACTTGCAAATCCTGACTGAAGCACTAACATTGGAGCTTTTGTTTATGTTTGTATACTTTATTATGATTTTTGGCATTTATTTTAACAAAACATAAGAAGAAAGGTGAAGGAGAAAATGCTCACAGGCATACAGGAAAAAAAAAAGTGTTCCTTTTGGAGAGGGAATTAAGCTTGCAAAATTTCACCTTCTATTGGTATTAATTTATATTCAGGGGATAGAAATATATTATTTAATATTAGTTTTAGCTCTCCTAGATTATTATTTCCAACATGTTTCTCCACTATCTTTCTTATATGTCATCCCATAATCAATCTCTCCCCCATGTCAAATCCAGTGGGATATTTTATTTATTTTGTTTTTTAAAAAGATTTATTTATTTATTTGAGGGGTGCCTGGGTGGCTCAGTGGGTTAGGCCTCTACCTTTGGCTCAGATCATGATCTCAGGGCCCAGGGATCAAGCCCCGCATCGGGCTCTCCGCTCAGCAGGGAGCCTGTTTCCCCCCCTCTCTGCCTGCCTCTCTGCTTACTTGTGATCTCTTTCTCTGTCAAACAAATAAATAAAACCTTTTTAAAAAAATATTTATTTATTTATTTGAGAGAGAGAAAGCGAGCTTGAGTGGAAGAAGGGACAAAGAGGGAGAAGAGGGATTGAGAATCTTCAGCAGACTCCCCACTGAGCATAGGGCCTGATGTAAGACTTGACCCCAGGACCCTAAGATCATGACCTGAGCAGAAATCAAGAGCCAGCAGCTCAAATGACTGAGCCACCTCGGTGCCCCCCAGTGTGATATTTTAAAGCTAAACAACAACAACAACAACAAAAATCACACCAATCTCTATGTGATTTCTATTATTCTCTATGACTTTCCTTTACAGTTAGAATAAAGTGTAAACTATAAATGCAACCCCCAAAGAACCTACATGATCCAGACACTCTTTTTCTCTCCTTCCTCAGCAGCTATCCTTCTCAATCTCAACCACCACTGTCTGTCCCATAAGTGAGATTCAGTGACAGTAAATGAGGCACAGGAACCATGTCCTGAGTCTTCCCATGAAGTAATGATGGAATCTCCTAGAGCCATCTTGTGGCCCTGAGGAGAACTGGCCTGAAGATGGCTTGAACACCACCGTTGACAGACGGAAAGATGCAAGAACTGCCAACAAGCCAACCTGGGAGGAACAGTTGCTCCAGTGTCCTTGTTATATAAAATAGTAATTCCTTATTGTATGAGCCAAAAAAGCTTACCCAAAACAGTTGAGCATCAGAAAACATTCATAAAAGGAAAAAAATGGATAAAATAAAATAGATGTAAATGTTTGAGTAATGGAACCATAGAAAAAGCAACTTTCGAGACTGGGAACTGAGAAGGTACAGTGGCAAAGAAGCCAATGGTCTGGTAGATACAGAAGAGATGCCAAATTCACAGGAAGCAAAAGTAACAAAGGCAAGAATGAGAACTGGGGCAGATACTAGGAGATTTGTTGAAATAAGTATATGAAAAAGCTAGCCCTATCCTCTTTTCTCACATGTCCCATACCCACAGCCAGATATTTTCTTTTTTTTTTTTTAAAGATTTTATTTATTTATTGGACAGACAGAGATCACAAGTAGGCAGAGAGGCAGGCAGAGAGAGAGGAGGAAGCAGGCTCCCCGCTGAGCAGAGAGCCCGATGCGGGACTGGATCCCAGGACCCTGGAATCATGACCTGAGCCGAAAGCAGAGGCTTTAAACCACTGAGCCACCCAGGTTCCCCAGCCAGACATTTTCATAGAAGCATAAACTAGTGGACACCTGGGTGGCTCAGTTGGTTAAGTGGCTGCCTTCCTCTCAGGTCATGATGCCAAGGTCCTGGGATGGAGTCCCGTATCAGCCTCCTTGCTTAGCAGGGAGTCTGCTTCTCTCCCTGCTTGTGCTCACATGCATGCTCTCTCTCTCTCTGGAAAATGGGTAAATAAAACCTTAAAAAAAAAAAGAAGCATAAACTAGGAGGATCTTTTAATGAGGAAAACGAACAAACAAGCTCAAATAGAAATCCGTTAAATTTTTGTTGAAAGTATGAATGAGCACTTCCTAAAGCTTATCATATGCTGCACTATAATGCACAATAACTGATAGAAGCACCAGTCAAAAAAGCCAGGGAGAATATATCAGATTTGAAGAAGAATGATCACATTTATATTGATATTGATATAGATATAGATAACACTGTGTGTAACGATTCCAGAATATGGGGTGCCTGGGTGGCTCACTCAGTTAAGCACCTGCCTTTGGCTCAGGTCATGACCTCAGGGTCCTTGGATTGAGCCCTGCATCAAGCTCCCTCCTCAGAGGGAAGTCTTCTTCTCCCTCTCCCTCTGCCCCACCCCCCACTCATGGTCTCTCTCTCTCTCGCATGTGCACAAATAAAGTCTTTTTAAAAATTCCAGAATATACATTATTTTTAGATATAATAGAACATTTACTAAAATTAGCCATTTACAGGAGATAAGGAAAGTATTAATGCATTTAGAAGAATTAAATCTACATCTTATTTTTTTTTACCTCAGTGAAATTAAATTTAGATATCAGCAATCTTCTCTCACCTTCCCTCTGCTTGCAAATAGCTAGAAAGTAGTTACCCATTTGCGAGCAAAACAGTGCTTTTAAATAATGCATGAGGGAAATAAAAAATAATAATGGAAATTTTTAAAATACTATGAGCCAAATGATAATATAAATAAAAGATATCAAATTTATGATACGTACCTGAAGCTATGATGATAGAGAAATAGTTTAACTGAAATGCTTATATATAAAAACCAAGAAAAGTTAAAGACCAATAGTCTAATTAAGGAATTTCTTCTTCCAGTCAAGATAGAGTTTTAACCCCTTACCTGAAACAAAGGAAAAATCAGACAGAAAAGTATAAAACAATAACTTCTATGACATTGAAATTAGATAATGAAGGAAGTAATTCCTGAGAAATAGAAAATACACAGGGTAAGCCTATAATTGCCCCCACTTGTCAATGTCTTGACAGAGTTAAGTATCCAGGCAGAACTGGGAAGATTTTATTTTTTACTTTTTTAAAATTTTTTGTATTATTACATTCAATTAGCCAACATAGAGTACATCATTAGTTTTTGATGTAGTGTTCATCACTACATCAATGATTCATCAGTTCAATGATTCATCAGTTGCATATAACACCCAGTACTCTGAGTTGAGGAGATGGAGGCCAAAATCTGGAGAGACCAAAGCAGAGAAATTAGCAATTCAGAATCTATAGATATTAAAGGATAGTAAAAACATATTAAGAACAACTTCATGGCAATAAGTTTGACATTTCAAATTCCTTGAAAAACATACAAAGCTAGACCAGGATGAAATGGATAATATGAATAGTCCTATCTCTACTAAGGAAAAAGGGTTAGTAGTTGAAGATCTCCCTCAACAAACAAGCATTCCAGGTTCAGATAGCTTCACTTGTGAATTTTACCAATAACTTAAAAAAAAAAAAAAAAAAATTCTACACAAAATCTTTCCAAACAGGGAATGTTTCTCAAATCACTCTATAAAGTCAACTTTACCATGATATGAAGACCAGAACACAATATTACAAAATTAGAAAACTATAAACCAATATTCCTCGTTAATATAGAAGCAAATGTCCTAAACTAAATTTTAGATTATATTTAGCAATATGTAAAGAGGGTAATACATCATTATCAAGTAAAGTTTATCCCAGAAATGCAGGATTGTTTCATATGCTAAATAAGGGATCAACAAATTATTTCTTTTAAAAGCCAGCTAATAAATATTTTAGGTCATGACTATATAGTCTTTATCACAACTGTTTAATTCTTCCACTGTAGCATGAAAACAGCTATATACAATACAGATATACATATTTATATGTATATAAATTTAACGATAATATTTATAATATAAATTTATAAATAATATAATATTATATAATTATATAATATATAATAATATGATATACTATAAATATAAATTTATATTTTATATATATATATTCACAAAAACAGGCTGCTGGACCTTGGGTTATAGTTTGCTGACCACTGTTCTAAATTGTTTAATTTAAATAATCATATTAATAACTAAAAAGAGAAAAATAATATGATCAACTCAACAGGTGGAGAAAAAGCACTTGAACAAAACTAACATCCACTCCTACTAAAAATTTCAGCAAAGCAAAAAGAATCTAAGGGAATTTCCTTTTCTGAAAAAGTACTTCTACCAAAAAGCTACAGAGCTCACATTACTTGTAATAATGAAAGACTGAATGTATGACTCCTCAAATTAGGATAAATTCAAGCCTATTCACTCTTACCACTTCTTTTAAACATTACAGTGAAGATTCTAATCACTTACAATAAGGCTAAAAAATGAAATTCAAATTTCATCAAATTTGAAAGGAAGAAGTAAAATCATCATTATAGACACAGGATTATTTATATGGAATAATGTGATCCTCAAATATCTACTAGACGTCTTAAGAGAATTTAATAAGATTGTGGGATGTATGAATATAAAAAAAACTCTTATTTTCTATTGATAATTACAGATTAAAATTGAGATTAATAAAATAAAACTCAATTTTTAAATAGTATCAAAACCTATCAAATACTTAAGACTAAATTTGACAAATATATAAAACAATATACACTGAAAACCACAAATATTTTTGATAGAAATCTTAGAGAAACTAACAAATGGGTCAGAAGACTCTGAAAATTGATCTTAGAATGAATACAATCACAACGAAAATCTCATGTTCTTTGTAGGAACTGACAAAGTAATACTAAATCTCCTACAGAATATAAAGCTAATAATTTTGAAAAATAAGATAGAAGATGGAAGACTAATATTATTTTATTTCAAGACTCATAAAACTTTAATATTCAAGACAGTGTGGTATTTGTGATGAGACAGAAAATTACATCGAAATAATAGAACAGAAAGTCCATAAATAGACACATGCATACATGGAAAAATGAATTTTTTAAATTTATTTTTTAAGGTTATTTATTTATTTATTTATTTGACAGAGAAAGAGATCACAGGTAGGGAGAGAGGCAGACAGAGGGAGAGGGGGAAGCAGGCTTCCTGATAAGCAGAGAACCTGATGCGGGGCTCCATCCCAGGACCCTGAGACCATGACCTGAGCCAAAAGCAGAGGCTTAACCCACTGAGCCACCCAGGCGCCCCATGAAACATGAAATTTTTTTTGGAAAAATCATTCTTAATGAAAGCATTAGGCAACTGATTTCTGGGCATTTTGTATCCTGTCACATTGTTGAATTGCTATATGGGTTCTAATACCTTGGGGGTGGAGTCTTCGGGTTTTCCACATAAAGTATTATATATCACCTGAGAAGAGAGACAGTTTGACTTCTTTGCCAATCTGAATGCCTTTTATTTATTTTTGTTGTCTGATTGCTGAGACTAGGACTGTTAGCACAATGTTGAATAATAATGGTGATGGGTATTAAGGCGGGCACTTGTTGTGATGAGCACTGATGTTATATGCAACTAATGAATTATTGAATACTACATCAAAAAGTAATGATGTACTATATGTTGGCTAACTGAACATAATAAAAAAAAGAAAAAATAAAGTGACTAAAGCAATAATTCTCAAATTTTATGCCCTAAGTTTTTTTTCTATTGCACTTTCTACTTTTGAAATATTATTATAAACAACTTCTTGATAAATAAACTTCATTAACAAATAAAAAAAAAGAAAGCACAAAGGCAAATCAGTAGAGAAAGGATTATTTTCAAAAATACTGCAGAACAACTGAATATCCAAGTGTAGAGACAAATAAACTTCTCTCTTTACACCATATATGAAAATTAACTCAGAATGAATCACAGATTTAAATGTGAAACCTAACTAACTTCCACAGAGAACAGGAGAAAACTTATGTATTGAACTTGGGTTAGGCAAACGTACCTCTGATATGACACTAAAAGCATAATTCATAATAGAAAAAATATTGAATTAGATTTCATACAAATCAAAAGCTTCTCTTTGAAAGACATTGGAAAATTGAGAGACTCCTCAGAATTGAAGAAAATATTTTCAAAGAATATATTTTATTAAAAACTTACAATAAAAGTATATAAAGACCTTTCAAAACTCAATAATGAGAAACCATTCAAAATAATGGGCAAAATCTTTAAACCTTACTTCACCAATGAATGTATACTAATGGCATGTAAACACATGAAAAGATGCTCAAAATTACAGCTTGTTTAAAGAAATAAAAACTAAAATCATAATGGGATACCACTATAAACCTTTTAGAATAGTTAACATTAAAAAGACTCATGTGTTAGTGAGATTGCAGAAAAAATGGAACTCTTATTTCTTACTGTTAGGAATGTAAAATCATACAATCACTTTATTGCACAGTATGCCAATTTCTTATAGAACTAAGTGTACTCTTTGCTGTATGATCCACCCTTGAGAGGAAGACAAAAAAAAAAATCACTATTTCTATTCAACACTCACCTGGAAGTTATGACTACAGTAGTAAGGTGAAGGGAAAAAATATAAGGACTATAAAAGAAGAATTAACATGATCATGTACATAGAAAAGCCAAAGAAATAATGGAGAGAAATATTATTAAAACTAATAGATCAATTTAGCAAACTAGATAGCAGTTCAGCATAGAAACGTAAGTTGTAATGATTTATTGAAAAAACAAAAGTTAAAAAAAAAGCCCTTTACAATATTTTGAAAACACATTAAATTCAGAGTCATAAATAAACAGTAATAGTGAGACTTAAGACAATAAAAAATACCCTCCACCCTCAAAACCGGGAAAACAAACATTACGTAACAAGAAATCTGCAAAGGCTGAGCCTCTCTGAAGTACAGTGCAAAAGGAGCTTAAAGACAAGGATAGAGGAGTCATGAGAGGTGTGGGAGTGTGAAACACACACCTCTGGCAAACCAACCTTTACTCAAAACATCAGATATCTCTAGAAGAATCTGAAGCCTGTGGCAACGGAGAGGAAATGTAAGAGCAAACCTCAAACAGAGCTGAACTCCAGACTAGTTTAAGTGAAACCCTATCATAAAGCCCTAGATGAAGAAAAAGCATATTCATTTCTAGAGATGAAAACTATTTTTTTCATATTTAAGTCTTCTATAAGATATCCACTTGTCAACAACAAAAAATATGAAGTATATATGAAGGCAAGAAAAAACACTTTCAAATGACAAGACTTCCTTCTTTTGATGGTATATATATCACATTTGTTTTATTTTATTTTTTTATTAATTTCTTTTCAGCGTAACAGAATTCATTGTTTATGCACCACACCCAGTGCTCCATGCCATATGTGCCCTCCATAATACCCACCACCTGGCTCCCCCAACCTCCCACCCCCCACCCCTTCAAAACCCTCAGGTTGTTTTTCAGAGTCCATAGTCTCTCATGGTTCACTTCTCCTTCCAATTTCCCTCAACTCCCTTCACCTCTCCATCTCCTCTTGTCCTCCATGTTATTTGTTATGCTCCACAAATAAGTGAAACCATATGATAATTGACTTTCTCTGCTAGACTTATTTCACTCAGCATAATCTCTTCCAGTCCCATCCATGTTGCTACAAAAGTTGGGTATTCATCCTTTCTGATGGAGGCATAATACTCCATAGTGTATATGGACCACGTCTTCCTTATGCATTTGTCCGTTGAAGGGCATGAACAGACACTTCTCCAATGAAAACATACAATTGGCTAACAGACACATGAAAAAAAGTTCATCATCACTAGCCATCAGGGAGATTCAAATCAAAACCACATTGAGATACCACCTTACACCAGTTAGAATGGCCAAAATTAGCAAGACAGGAAACAACGTGTGTTGGAGAGAATGTGGAGAAAGGGAAACCCTCTCACACTGTTGGTGGGAGTGCAAATTGGTGCAGCCACTTTGGAGAACAGTGTGGAGATTCCTCAAGAAATTGAAAATAGAGCTTCCCTATGACCCTGCCATTGCACTACTGGGTATTTACCCCAAAGATACAGATGTAGTGAAAAGAAGGGCCATCTGTACCCCAATGTTTATAGCAGCATGGCTACAGTCGCCAAACTATATCACATATTTTTAATTGAATTGTCCATCAGTGAATACTTAGGTTGTTTACATGTCTTGAATATTGTAAATAATGCTACAGTAAAGGTGCAGATACCAATATAGTGATTTTGTTTTCTTCAGGTAAATACCCAGAAGTGGAATTACTACGTCATATGGTAGTTCTATTTTTAATTTTTTGAGGAAACTTTACACTGTTTTCCATGGTGGCTGTGCTGATTTCATTACCAACAGTGTGAAGGGGTTCTCTTTTCCCCACATCTTGTCCAGTATTTGCTATTTCTTGTCTTTTTGGAAATAATATTCTAACAGATGCGAGGTGATGTCTCATTATGGTTTTGATTTACATTTCCCTGGTGATTAATAATATTGAGCACCTTTTCATGTACTTGTTAGACATTTTCTTTGGAAAAATGTCTTCTCAGTTCCTCTGTCTAATTTTAGTTGGATTGTTTGTTTTTTTTTTTTTGTTATTTAGTTGTGTGAGTTCTTTATGGATTTTGGACATTAACCCCTTTCCTGAAACATCCTTTGCAAATGTACTCTCCTATTCTAGGCCACCTTTGCATTTTGTTGATTGTTTCTCTTGATGTATAAAACATTTTCCTTTGATGTTGTCCCACTTATTTATTTTTGCTTTTGCTGCTTGTACTTTGGATGTCATATCCAAAAAAAAAAAATCTGGTGCCAAGACCAATGTCAAGGAATTTTTATATGGTTTTTTTCTAGAATTTTTATGGTTTCAGGTCTTATGTTTAAGTCCTAAATCCAATTTGATTTAATTTCTGTAAGTAGTGTAAGACAGAGGTCTAATTTCATTATTTTTCATGTGGATATACAGTTTTCCCAACACCATGGATTAAAGAAACTAATTAAAGAAACTTTCTTCTTTGAGTATTCTTGGCTCCTGTTTTAAATATTAATTGGCCACATATATGTGGCTGTACTTCTGTGCTCTCAATTCTGTTCCATGGGTCTTTGTATCTGTTTTTATGTAAGTACCATAATCTTTGATTATTATAGCTTTGTAATATAGTTTGAGTCATGAAGTATGAGCTTCTGGCTTTGTTTTTTTTTTTTTTTTTTCTCTGCTTTGACTGTTTAGGGTCTTTTGTGGTCCCATATGAATTTTAGAATTTTTTTTTTCTAATTCTATGAAAATGCCTTTGGAATTTTTATAAGGATTACACTGAATCTTCAGTTCTTTTCATTTTTTGTTCCTTTTTGCTCCTCTGATTGTATAATTTCAATTGATCTGTCTTTGAGTTCACTGATTTTTATGCTTCAACAAGTTTGATGCTGAATCTTTCTACGGAATTCTTCAACTCCAACATTTGTTTGGTTCTTTTCTGTTTTTCCTTGTTGAACTTATTTTTTGTTTGTTTGTTTGTTTTAGTTTGGCTGGTGTCATTAAATTATTCTGCTCCCTTTAGCTCTCCGGGCATCTTGAGAACAATTATTTTGAAGTCACTATCAGGCAATTCATCTATTTCCATTTCTTTGAATTAGTTACTGGAGGTTACTGTATTCCTTTGGTGGTGTTATATTTCCCTGATTCTTCATGATACCTGTAGCCTTGCAGAGGTGTCTGCACACTGGAAGAAGTTACTTTTCTACATTTTATGGACTAACTTTAGTAAGGAAAAACTTTCACTTACAAGTGGAAACCGACTGGAGCATACTGTGATCTGGGATCCAGTCATACATGACACCAAGTCCAGGGGCATGTGGCAGGCCTGGGTCTAGGAAAGCATGAGGTCTTATCAGTTTAGACCTCTAAGATCCACAGTATTGACAACTATATGGTCTCTAGCTGGGGCTTTGAGGAGTCCAAAAGTGGCTATACAGACGATTGGGGTCCTCTTGAGTGCCTTTAGGTCCAGTGTCTAAGGACTAGTGCAGGCATCAGTTGTGGCTGGAGCAAATAGTATACACACACTCAGCTGCAGGAGCCAGATGCAGGGCCCTGTGTGTTGGCAGGGCCCATTCACAGACTCACACATGGTGGGAGTCAAGACAAGCAGCAAAGGCCAGGGCCAGCTGCTGGCACACTGGCAACTGTAGGTGCCCTGGCTGTGATGTACTCTATGCTAGATGTCACCATGAGTGCACAGCAAGGGAGACCAACATCTGGAGCCAGGCTGAGGCCATGCAAGTGTCAAGCTGGAGAGACTAATTTCAGATCAGATCCATGGTGTCAGCTAGTGACAGGAGACAAGGCTGGATCTAAGCTGTGAAGTTCCTGGCTATGAGCTGCATGGTCTTCCCATTGGTACACAGCAGTGGTGGCTAGAGTCATGCAGATACACAGCTAGAGAGGCTATCATCTGGTATATGCACACTGATAGGAATAACTGCTGGGATCTAGGATCTACCCTCACACAGTTGCAGAGGCCTGGGCTGACTGCTAATGTGGGCCCCAGATCTGGCAGTGGTGAGGAAAGGAAGCCTAAAAGAAGTCAGGTGACTGCTGTCTGTGATCATGAATACCTGTGGGGCAAAAGTGGTATCTGCAGGGGGTCCATGGGGCTATGCTAGTCCTTGGTTTCTTCACTGGTAATTGTTGCCGGGGTCATCCGTAGAGCAGTTAACTGGTAGCCATGGTTGCTCTGTGCTGCATGGCCCATACTGGCAGCTCTTGCTCTTCTTTTTTGTTCATAGCTCTCTCTGTCTGTCAGAGCTTTGCCAATTTGTGGGTGGGCTGAAGCAGAAGCAGGTCCTTCATGTAGCACCCGATAAGGTTGGGGAAGCTGCTTGCTTACTCAGACCCTCTTCTCCTGATAAGGGGAATTCTTTCTAGCTTAGGAGTTCCCTCTTGGCAGTGAACAATACTGGCCTGAGGGATGGGATTATGCAGAGAAAATTAAGGTGTTCGTCCTTCTCTTCTTGTGCAGTTATTCTTTGTTTTGTTGTTCTACTGTGTTACTGAAGTGTAAGTGGACTCCAGAGCTCTCCAGGAGCTGTTTTTGTTTATAAACAACAGTCTAATTGTTGATCTTTGTGGAAGAAGAGAACCTGGGATCTCTCATGTAGCCATTTTGGGTTTGGTCAATTGATTTTTCATAACAATGCCAAGAAAATTTAGCAAGAAAAAAATCTTTTCACAAAATGATGCTAGGATAATTGGATACCAAAGGTAAAAGAATGAACTTGGTTCCCATAAGGTAAAAAAAGGAAATAAAAATGTGTTAAACCTAAATATAGGAGATAAAACTATTGAACTTACAGAAGGAAACATAAGTGTAAATGTTTATGACTTTGAATTAGGCAGAAGTTTCTTAAAGAAGGAAAGGAAAAAAAATAGATAAATTGGACTTCATCAGAAAGACTGGGTGTTGTATGTGGGATTATTCTCCTGAAACCAGTGCTGCACTGTATGTTAACTAACTTGAAATTAAATTTTAAAAAATGAAAAAAATTGCATCATAGTATACTAGCAAGAAAGTGAGCAGATCCATTATAGGAGAGAAAATATCTGCAAATCACATATCTGGTAAGCATCTCTCATCGAGAATATATTTAAAAACCTTATAACCCAACAAAAAATGACTAATAACCTAATTTTCTATGGGCTAAAGGATTTGAATAGACATTATTCTAACTAATTTATACAAATGGCCAATAAGCTCATGAAAAGATAATCAACATCACTACTCAGTAGAGAAATGAAATCAACTACAATAATGTACTACTTTACATCCAATGAGATATGTATAAAGTTATTAAAAAGAAATAAAAATGTTGGTTAAGACATAGAGAAATTGGAACCCTGACACATTGCTGGTAGAAATGATGTAAATGATGTAAATGATGTAAAATGATGTAACCACTGTGGAAAACAGTTTGGCAGATCCTCAAAAAGATAATGATAGAGTAATGATGTGATCCAACAACTTAACTCCAAAAAGGTATATAGGCAAAAGAACTGAAAACGTTTTGATACAAAGACATGTATGTGAATATTCACAGCAGAATTATTCATAATAGCCAAAGAGTAGAAACAACCCTAATGCCCATCAACTGATGAATAGATAAACAAAATGTGGTATGCCCCTAAGGTGGAATATTATTTAGCTGCAAGAAACAATGAACTACTGATACATACTACAATAAGGATGAAATTAAAATATAATGTTAAGTGAAAGAAACTGAACACACACACAAAAAGACATAGTTTATGGTTCCATTTATATGAAATGTCCAGGTTAGGCAAATCCACAGAAACAAGAAATAGATTAGTGGTTGCCAGGAGGTGGGAGGGGGGAAATTGGGAAAGATGGGTTAATTTTGGGAGATGTGGAAGTATTCTAGATTTGATGGTAACGAAGGGTATACAATATTATGAAGACACTAAAATCCACTAAATTGTATACTTTAAAATAAAATAATAAATTCCATGTTACATAAATCTTATAAAAATAAAACAAAACACTCTTAGAAAACTGCAAATAGAAGGACACTTCCTTAACCTGGTCAAGAACATCTACAAAAGACGTACAACTAACATCAATCTCAAAGGTGAGAGAATGAATGCTTCCACTCTCAGAGTGGAAAGATGGCAAGAAGATTTTTTCATATACTCCTAATCAACATTATCCTGGAACTCCCCACTCAGGAATAAAAATACTCAGGAACTCAGTAGTAACTCAGGAATAGAAAAACATATTAAAAATGAAAAAAAAATCATGTGATATGATTATCTAGAAAACTAGGAGGGTCAGGGTCTCAAGAATTAAAGTCATTATTCAAAAGTCATTATTATTTCTATATAATAACAACTAGCAATTAGATTTTAATTTTTGAAATGTCATCTGTGGGGTACCCAGGTGGTGCAGTTGGTTAAGCATCCCACTCTTTGTTTCAGCTCAGGCTGTAATCTGAGGGTCATGAGATCCAGCCCCATGTCAAGCTACATGATCAGCTCAGAGTCTGCTTGGGATTCTCTCTTCCTCTCCCTATGTCTATACCCCATGTGCTCTCTCTCTCTCACTCAAATAAATAAGTAAATAAACCTTCAAAAAAATCATCTGCAATAAATTAGTATATATCTAACAAAATATGGTCAGAAACTACACCTATAAAACGCTGATAGAAAAAAACAAAAGAATTCATAAATAAATAGAGATATCTAATGTTTATGCATTGGAAGTCTCAATATTACTATAAGTCAATTCTTAATTTTATCTATAAATGAAATGTAATTCCAATCAAAATATGAGCAAGTGTTTTGGTAGATCAAATGTATAAGATGGTCAAGACAATTTTGAAAAAAGAAAATTTAGAGTAGTCATACTACCTGATTCCAAGATTTATAATAAATCTACAGTAATTAGGAGTGTGGAACTGAAGAGAATTTAAATACAAAGATCAATGAATCAGAGTAGAAAACCTAGAAATATACTAAAGCAAATAAGTTCAACTAACTTTTCACAATATTGCAAAAACAATTCAATTTGAGAAAGAATAGTATTTCTTACAAAGGATACTTGAACAATAGGACCTCTTTACTCAAACCCCTGAAACTTAACACATATTTCATATCTTATACAAGATTAATTCAAAATGGATCATGGATATGAATATAAAACATAAAATGATAAAACTTCTAGAAGAAAGAAGGAGAAAATAGTTTTAAAAATAAATTTTTAAAATGACATTGAAGGCATAATTCATTAAAAGAAAAATTGGCAAATTAGCCTTCAGCAAAAATAAACATTTATACTCTTTGAAAAACACTGTCAAAATAGTGGACCTGCTACAAGCTGAAAGAGAGTATTTTTAGATTATGTATTTGATAAAGGACTTAATCAGATCCAGGATATATTCAGAATATATAATGACTCTCCAAACTTAACAATAAGATAGAAACAACAACAAAATTTTTAAAAATGGACAGATGACCTGATTAGACATTTTACCAAAAAAGACATATGAATGATCAATAAGAATCAGAAAAGATGCTCAATATTATTAGTGACTTAAAAAAATACACAGTAAACTATCATGTGGTACAATATATGTGTATTAAACTGGTTAAAATTTAAAAACAAAAACTAGAGGGGCACGTGGATAGCTCAGTCGGTTAAGCATCTGCCTTCAGCTCGGGTCATGATCCCAGGGTCTTGGGACCAAGTCCTGCATCAGGCTCCCTGCTCAGCAGGGAGCCTCCTTGTCCCACTCCTTCTGCCTGCCCCTCCCCCTGCTTGTGCTTTCTTTCTCTGTCAAATAAATAAATACAATATTTAAACAACAACAACAACAAACAAAAACAAAAACTAGAAATAACAAGCCCTAGTGAGGATGCAGAGAAACGGTATCTCTCATACTTTACTATTTGGAAGGCAAACTATACAGCCACTTTGGAAAACAGTTTGGCAGTCATATAAAATTAACATACATTTACCATATCATTAAGGAATTCCACTTCTAGGTATTTATGCAAATAGAATGAATTTACATTCATACAAAACCCTGTATATGAGTGTGGATCAGCAGCTTTATTCGTGCTTGGCAAAGATGGAAACAACCCAGATGTCCTCTAAGGGAGAATGAATTAACAACCTATGGTATATCCATAAAATGGAGCAGTGCTCAGTTGTAAAAATAAACAATGTATTAATTCAAAGGACATGGATGAATCTTTAGTGAATTTTGCTAAGGGAAAGAAACCAAATCCAAAACACTCCATTTGGTTTGTTTCAATTTGTGTGACATTTTGGGAGAGGCAATACTATACCATTAGAGAAGAGATCAGTAGTTGCCTAGGGTTGGAAGTTAGGGAGGTGCTGACAACAAACAAATTTGGTGGGGGTGTGATTTATCTGTTCTATATGGTACATTGCTGATGTATATATAAATCTATGTTTTCAAAAACCATAGAAATAATACCATAAAGAGTGAATTTTTTTCATTAAAAAATATTCATCCAGCATATTGACAAAAGCCAAGATTGAATGCAGACTGTGACAAAAGAATCTGAGTCTATTACAAATAAATGACATAGTTACATTGAGAGGGTGGGAAAGAAACAGGCATGTTCCCTCAATTTACTGCAGACTGACTCTGGTGTAAGGACCCTCAGAGTGGCTGAGACCTTACTCTCTTTTAGGATGAGAAAGTGTACATATGTAAAGCCTGGGGTGCTCCATTCAATTTTCTTCTGTGACAATAATTAGCTTGAAAAGAGAAACATCTGAATGAGGGTGGAACAGAGAGACTCCCAGAGTGACTACACCAGGATCCTGATAACTGTGTCTCTCACTTACTTACTTACGCACTCTAGGTAATTAATTATTAAATTCTCCCTTTTTCCTCAAAATTTGCTACTCGTAATCCAAACCATCCTACCAGATACACCTTCCATATGTTATTTTAAGGAATTTACTTGAGCATGTACTTCTGTAAAATTGGTGAGTAAATCAAGAAAAAGGAAACTCTGAGATTCACAAAACTGTATCTAACCCACAAACACAACATCAGAAGTCCTGTGATCACAGCTTTGCAGCAAGCATTTAAAAACAAACAAAACAAAATGAAATGAAACACCCTGATCCAGGGGTTCCTGGGTGGCTCAGTTGCTTGGGTGCCCAGCTTTTGTTTTTTGTTTGTTTGTTTGTTTGTTTTTTCTTTTTTTTTTAATTTTTTATTTCTTTTCAGTGTAACAGTATTCATTGTTTTTTCACCACACCCAGTGCTCCATGCAATCCGTGCCCTCCCTAATACCGACCACCTGGTTCCCCCAACCTCCCCCCCCATGCCCCTTCAAAACCCTCAGGTTGTTTTTCAGAGTCCATATCTCTCATGGTTCACCTCCCCTTCCAATTTCCCTCAACTCCCTTCTCCTCTCCATCTACCCTTGTCCTCCATGTTATTTGTTATGCTCCACAAATAAGTGAAACCATATGATAATTGACTCTCTCTGCTTGACTTATTTCACTCAGCATAATCTCTTCCAGTCCCGTCCATATTGATACAAAAGTTGGGTATTCATCCTTTCTGATGGAGGCATAATACTCCATAGTGTATATGGACCACATCTTCCTTATCCATTCGTCCATTGAAGGGCATCTGGGTTCTTTCCACAGTTTGGTGACCGTGGCCATTGCTGCTATAAACATTGGGGTACAGATGGCCCTTCTTTTCACTACATCTGTATCTTTGGGGTAAATACCCAGTAGTGCAATGGCAGGGTCATAGGGAAGCTCTATTTTTAATTTCTTGAGGAATCTCCACATTGTTCTCCAAAGTGGCTGCACCAACTTGCATTTCCACCAACAGTGGAAGAGGGTTGCCCTTTCTCCACATCCTTTCCAACACATGTTGTTTCCCGTCTTGCTAATTTTGGCCGTTCTAACTGGTGTAAGGTGGTATCTCAATGTGGTTTTAATTTGAATCTCCCTGATGGCTAGTGATGATAAACATTTTTTCGTGTGTCTGATAGCCATTTGTATGTCTTCATTGGAGAAGTGTCTGTTCATATCTTCTGCCCATTTTTTGATATGATTATCTGTTTTGTGTGTGTTGAGTTTGAGGTGTTCTTTATAGATCCTGGATATCAACCTTTTGTCTGTACTGTCATTTACAAATATCTTCTCCCATTCTGTGGGTTGCCTCTTTGTTTATCAGTGGCTTTCTTATACACTAAAATGAAAATACAGAAAGAGAAATTAGAGAATCGATTCCATTTACTATAGCACTAAGAACCATAAGATACCTGGGAATAAACTTAACCAAAGAGGTAAAGGATCTGTACTCAAGGAACTACAGAACACTCATGAAAGAAACTGAAGAAGACACAAAAAGGTGAAGACCATTCCATGCTCTTAGATCGGAAGAATAATCACTGTTAAAATGTCTATACTGCCTAGAGCAATCTATACTTTTAAAGCCATTCCGATCAAAATTCCACCAGTATTTTTCAAAGAGCTGGAGCAAATAATCCTAAAATTTGTATGGAATCAGAAGAGACCCCGAATCACTAAGGAAATGTTGAAAAACAAAAATAAAACTGGCGGCATCATGTTACCTGATTTCAAGCTTTACTACAAAGCTGTGATCACCAAGACAGCATGGTACTGGCACAAAAACAGACACATGGACCAGTGGAACAGAGTAGAGAGCCCAGATATGGACCCTCAACTCTATGGTCAAATAATCTTTGACAAAACAGGAAAAATATCCAGTGGAAACAAGACAGTCTCTTCAATAAATGGTGCTGGGAAAACTGGACAGCTATATGTAGAAGAATGAAACTCGACCATTCTCTTACACCATACACAAAGATAAACTCAAAATGGATGACCTCAATGTGAGACAGGAATCCATCAGAATCCTCGAGGAGAACATAGGCAGTAACCTCTTCGATATCAGCCACAGCAACTTCTTTCCAGATATGTCTCCAAAGGTGAAGGAAACAAAAGCGAAAATGAACTTTTGGGACTTCATCAAGATCAAAGCTTCTGCACAGGGAAGGAAACAGTCAACAAAACAAAGAGGCAACCCACGGAATGGGAGAAGATATTTGCAAATGACAGTAGAGACAAAAGGTTGATATCCAGCTTTTGGTTTGAGGTCAGGTGGGGATCTCAGGGTCGTGGGTCCCCCTGATTCAGCTGCATGCTCAGAAGGAGTCTGCATAAGGTGCTCTGACTTTTCCTCTGCCCCTCCCCCCAACTTGTGCACCCTCTCTCTCTCTCTAAAATAAATAAATCTTTAAAACAGACTGATCCAGACTGAAACTATCTGGCAAGGTAGAATGTTTTGGATTAGATAGTATACTTCAGGGTTCAGAATGGCAAAGAAAAAAAAATACAGAATAAAGAAAGGATTATGTTTATTAAGAGCCAAATGTTTTGAAGAAGACACACAAAAACTTTCCCATTGACAAAGACTGGGTCATTTCTCTTTATGTGAACCAGTCACAGGCAAGGCAATACAATTCCTTTGAACTTATGAGAGTCTGAACATCCTAATACACCAGCTTCTGCCATTAAGAAACTAAGTAGGAAAAGCACTGTTTTGTTATCTGTCAGCATTTTCTGTGGTAGTATTTTGCCAGCCCATGAAAAAGGAGACTGTTACTTTGGGCTCAGAGTCTCATCCTTCCACACTGTCAGAACAATACAGCCCCCAGATCTCAGGCCACCCCAGCCAAGAGAGAGAGAAAGAAAGAAGCCCACTCAGAACCAAGTGTGTTTACATGCTGAATTGAAAGTTACAGAAGTGACTGAGGGATTTCATGGATGCTCCAAATTGCATATGACAACTAGACATGAAAAGAGGTAGAACTGGTGGTGGAAATGTAGAGCAATGATTGCTTTCACACGTGAAGATAGAGAACAATGGTGTGTTTCCATTCAATGTGCTGTGAGAAGGGTAACCTATCTTTGAGCAGTCATAGAAATTTCCTTGGCAATAAAGTCTAGTTTAATTTGACAACAAATATTTCCATATCAAAATTGACTTTGTAGCTTTGTCTGTAGTGCAAGGATTACGTGATGTGCTAGACTTTCAGTGGCAGCCTCCACTTACTTTGAAATTGGTTACATTGAAAGGGCTTCATCTGTAGAAAAATTCAATTTGTTAGCCATTAAAATTCCAAAGATAGTTTTCTTAGGGAAAAAAAAAATTCTCATCACTGAAAGGATTAAGAAAGTTTTAGGAATTTCAGTTCCTCTGGAGAAAATGTAAAATGAGGCTAGACAAAGAATCAAAAACTGCATTGTTGAAAAGAAATTCTGTAGTAGTGACCAAGGCCTTTTCCTTTCCTAATCACCACTGATTGCCTGACGTTGCTAGAGACTCCACAAGTCATTAGAAAAACAGCAGGAGGACTGCTAACATACTGATAACATACTGCACATTATCTTTGATACAATGGCACATTATCTTTGAAATAATTGTTATATAATGTATATCTTTCTAATTGTTTTAAATTTTCTGAACGCACATTTTGTTAAAAAGGCAGATTTTAAAATTTTCTGAGAGACTATTTTTTGTAATAAATTTAAATTTTTTCTGTTAATCTATAATTTATGGTCGCCTCGAGGTGCCTGGATTTCTCAGCTGGTAGAATATATGACTCCTGATTTCAGGGTCCTGAGACCCACACTGAATATAGAGATTACTAAAAAAAAAATTTAAGTAATTTATGGTCATTATTATAAAATGACATATATATTTGGAAATTACAGAGAACTAAACAATTAACTCATTCCAACAGTCTTTGTGCACTGTTTTAAGCTTTGATCTATTTGTTAAGTAAACACAGGAAAAGTTGTATACTATGATGTCACTTACTATTATGAGCATTTTCTATATCATTAAGGATTATTCAAATAGATATTAAGCCTATTTAAAATTATTTTTAATGCTGTTACCATATTTTATTTAACAATTTTTGTACTATTAGTAATATACTTAGTCTTTCAGTATTTTACTAGTAAAAGTATTCAGATCAATACAAATGGCAGCTAACTTTTTTTGTAATCATAAATTAGCTCAGATTTCCAAAGGACAGATACCCAGTTTTACAAACCATGTTTGTAATTACTGGTTCAAAGTGCATGAAATTTCTTGAGGCTCAAGTAGACCAGACATATGAAAATTAGTAACATTTATTGCCAACATGAGCTAGAATGCTTTTGTTACAGAACACTTGACAACATTAATTATTTTTTTTCATATGGCTCATGAAAATGCTATCATATTATTTTAATCCATATTTGCATCAAAATTCATTCATAACATTTTTATCATATTCAGCTTTTAAAACTTTGTGCAGCATTTATTATTGATTTTTTCTATCGCTTTTTAAAAAGATTTTATTTATTTATTTGACAGTGATAGACATAGCGAGAGAGGGAACACAAGCAGGGGGAGTGGGAGAGGAAGAAGCAGGCTTCCTGCTGAGCAGGGAGCCTGATGTGCAGCTTGATCCCATAACTCTGGGATCATGACCTGAGCCAAAGACAGATGCTTAAGGACTGAGCCACCAGGTGCCCCACTATCACTTTTTTCCCAAAAACAAATTTCCCACTTTAAAACTCAATTAATAGTATTTTTTCTAAAGTATTTATGGCTTAACTTTATTTATTTTGTTAAATTTTATTGTTATTATTTTAGTTGAAGTACTGTTGACATGCAATGTTACATTACTTGTACATTAGGTATGCATTGCACAGTAAGTGTACAACATAGGAATTTGATATTATGTTACGCTCATTCCAAGTGTAGCTGTCATCTGTCACCATACAACCCTATTACAATATTATTGACAATATTCCCTATGTTTTACCTTTTATTCCCATGATTTATTTTTTTCACAACTAGAAATGGCTTAAGTTTTTAAACTTTTATTTAGATTCATATGTGGCTGTAAGAAGTAATACAGAGAGATCCCTTGTGCCCTTTACCCATGTGCTCTCAAAGTAGTATCTTGAAAATTATACTCTAATAGCACAGCCAAGGTAGTTACACTGACACAGTCAAGACACAACCCTTATGTTTCTCACTTGACCATTATCCTATAGCCAATCTCCCTACCCTACCTCTCCTTAAACTCTGGGTAGCACCAGTCTGTTTTCCATGTGTGTAATTTTGTCATTGCAACAATGTTATATAAATCAAATAATCCAGTGGTAATATTTGGGGATTAGGTCTTTTTATCCAGCATATATCTCCAGAGTTTCCTCAGTTGGTATGTATCAATAAAAATAGTTTGCCCCTTTCCATGGCTAAACACTATTCCACAGCATGGATTAACTAAAGTCTGTTCAAAAGTTCACTTATTGAAGGACATCTGGCCCATTTTATTTTGGCTCCCATAAACAAAAGTGCTACAAACAGTTGTACACAGATCCCTGTGTGAACATAAATCTTCATTTTTCTGGAATAAATGCCATGAATGCAACTGGCAGTTTGCATGTTTCTTGAATGCTTAGATTTTTGGTTTTTTAATGTGGTAATGTTTTGTTATATTTTCATCAGCAGTGGGTATGTAATTGAGTTTCTCTGCCTCCTTGTCAGCATCATATATAAATATAAATAATAAATATATATAATATATAATAAATAAATAATAAATAAATATAATATAAAAATATAAATATATATAAATATATATAATATACATAAAAATATAAATATAAATATATATGTGTGTGTATATACATATATATATATACACACACACATACATATACATACACACACACACATATATGGCTTTAGTCATTCTGATAGATGTGAAGCAATATCTCATCATTGTTTCAATTTTAATCTACCGGGTAGCTGATGATGTTGAACATGTTGTCATGTGTTCACTTGCTATTTTTACATCCTGTTTAGTGAAATGTCTTTTTATGGCTTTTGTCCATGTTCTAATTGGGTTATTGGATTTTTTTTGCTGTTATGTTTTGTGAGTTCTGTGTACACAATAGATTACAGAGTCCCACGGGATATGTAGTTTGCAAACACTTTCACCCATGCTATAACCTATCTCCCTAAATGGGGTCTTCAGAGATCTAAAAATTTCAATCTTGAAATTTGCTAGTTCAGCTTAGCAAACCTCCCTGATAATGAATTTTGTCTTTGTTGTCATATCCAAAAACTCTTTGCCCAGCCCTGGATCCCAAAGTTTCTTTTCAAAGTTTTCTCTCTAAAATGTTATAATCTATATGTTTCAAACCTAAGTCAATGATTCACTCTTATTTAATTTTTTAAACAGACTTTAATTTTTAGAGCAGTGTAAGGTTCACAGCAAGATTGAGTGGAAAGTACAGAGGTTCCCCATATACTCCCTGTCCCCACACATGTATAGCCTCCTTTATTATCATTGCCCCTCCAATTGGTGCATATGTTACAAGTGATGAACCTACATTGACACATCTTTATTACCCAAAGTCTGTGGTTTATATTAGAGTTCACTCTTGGTGTTCTATGAGTTTGGACAAATGTATAATGACATGTATCCATCATCACTGTATCATATAGAATAGTTTTATTGCACTTAAAATCCTCTGTGCTCTGCCTATTTATTTCTCAACACCTGGAAATCCTTGATCTTTTTACTGTCTGCATAGTTTGTCTTTTATAATTGGAATCATACTGTATGTAGTCTTCTCAGATTGCCTTCTATCACTTCGTAATATGTATTTAAGATTCCTACATGTCATTTCATGGCTTGAAAATTCATTCCTTTTCATCTTTGAATAATCTTCCATTGCAGCTCATTTATTTACTCACCTACTGAAAGACATCTGGGTTGCTTCCAAGTTCTGGCAATTATAAACAAAGTTGCTATAAACATTAGTGTGTACATTTTTGTAAAGATACAAATTTTCAGCTCATTTGGGTACATATGTAAAAGTATAATTGTTGGATTGTACACAGGTTGGCTTCATAAGAAACTCCCAAAATGTCTTCCAAAGTGCTGTACCATTTTGCACTCCCACCAGCAGTAAACAAGAGTTCCTACTGTTCCACATCCTTACCAGCATTTGGTGTTATTAGTGTTCTGGATTTGGGCCACTCTAATAGATGTATATTGTTACCTTATCATTTCATTTTGCATTTCCCTAATGATATATGATATTTAACATCTTTCATGTGCTTATTTGTCATCTTTATATCTTCAGTGAGTATCTTTTCAGGTTTTTGGCCCATTTTAGAATTGGGTTATTTGTTTTCTTACTGTTGATTTTTAAGAGTTCTTTGTATTATGTGGATTACAGTCCATAGTAACACTGTTTTTGCAACTATTTTCTTCCAGTCTATGGTTTGTCTTTCATTCTCTTGACAGTGTCTTTCAAGCAGACATTTCTACCTCTAATAAAACACAGTTTATCAATGATTTTTTTTCTCCTGGAATTATGCCTTTCATGTTGTATCTAAAAGGTAGTTGGCAAATACAAGGTTATTTATATTTTCTCCTATGTTGTCTTCTACTAGTTTAATCATTTTGTGTTTTACATTTAGGTCTTTTATTCACTTTCAGTTAATTTTTGTGAAGAGTATAAAGTCTGTGTCCAAATTTATCTTTTTGCATGTGTATGTTCAGTTGTTCCAGCACCATTTGTTAAAAAAACTGTCAAGGGACCCAGGTGGCTGTTGGTTAAGGGTCCAACTCTTGATTTCAGCACAGGTCATAATCTCAGGGTGTGAGATCAAGCCCCATATTGGGCTCCACACTCACTGGAAATTCTGCTTCTCTTTCTTTCTTTCTCTCTCCTTCTCCCTCTGCCCTCCCTCCTAGTCACGCCCTTATGCACTTTCTTCCTCTCTCTCTCAAATAAATAAATAAAATCTTTAATTTTTAAATAAAAAAAATACCATCTTTTCTCCATTGTATTGCTTTTGCTCCTTTGTCAAATGTTGGTTGGCTATATTTATATGAGTATGTTTCCAGGCTCTGTGTTCCATTCCATTGATTTGTCTGCTTTTTCACTAATACTACACTCTCTTGTTTACTGTTGATTTATAATAAGTCATGAAGTCTGGTAGTCTTCCAAGTTTCTTCTTCTCCTTTAATTTTGTGGTGGCTGTTCTAGATCTTTTCCTTCTCCATATAAACTTTAGAAGCAGTTTCTCAAAATCCACAAGATAACTTGTTAGGATTTTTATTGAGATTGTGTTGAATCTATAGATTAACTTGGAAAGAACTGCCATCTCTTTTTTAAAGATTTTATTTATTTATTTGACAGACAGATCACAAGTAGGCAGAGAGGCAGGTAGAGAGACAGAGAGGAGGAAGCAGGCTCCCTGCTGAGCAGAGAGCCTGATGTGGGGCTCGATCCCAGGACCCTGGGATCATGACCTGAGCTGAAGGCAGAGGCTTTAACTCACTGAGCCACCCAGGTGCCCCGAGAACTGCCATCTTAATATTCAGTCTTCATATCCATGAGCATGGAATATTTCATATTTCTTCATTTATTTAGTTCTTTCATTCCATTCATGAAAGTTTTATACTTTTTCTCATATAGATCTTAGGTATATTCTGTTATATTTGTACATAATATTCATTTTGGGGGTGCTAATATAAATAATAATGTATTTTTAATTTCAAAATCCATGTGTTCATTGCTGATATATGTAAAACTGATTTTTAAATATTATCCTTTTATCTAACAACATTGCTTTAATCACTCATTAGTTCTGGCAATTGGCAATTCTTTTGTCAGTTCTTTTGGAATTTCCCATATATACACTCTTGTCATCTGGGAACAAAGACGGTTTTATTTTTCCTTCTCAACCTGTATACCTTCTTTTTCTTTTCTTGTCTTTTTGCACTAGCTAGAACTTCCAGGATAATGTTGAAAGGTAGTGATGAGAGATGACATCTTTGCCTTTTTCCTATCTTACTGAGAAAGCTGTTTCTTCCCATTAAGTACAATGTTAGATGAAGGTTTTGGTAAATATTCTTTATTAAGCTGAGGAAGTTTCTCTCTATTTCTATTGACAGCTTTTATCATTAATGGGTATAGTATTTCCCCAAATAACTTTTATGCATCTATTAATCTGATCATGTGATTTTTCTGTTTTAGCTTGTTGGTGAAATGGATTATGTTAATTTATTTTCGAATGTTCAACCAGCCTTGAATACTTGGGATAAATCTCACTTGGCCACAGTGTATAATTCTTTTTGTACATCACTAGAGTCAATTTACTAATATTCTAATGAAGATTTTTGCACATGGAAGATTCTGCGAAATAAACCATAATGTTAGGCCAGAAAAAAATCAACAAATTTGAAAGGATTCAATCATACAAATCCAACCAAAATGGAATAATATTAGAAATAAAAAAAAAACAGAAGGAGATTTGTGAAAATCAAGCATACTTGTAAATAACCAATTGGTAAAAGGAGGAATTACAAGGGAAATTAGAAAATACTTAAAGTAACTGTAAATGAAAACATAACCTACTAAAACTATGGTATACAACAAACACAATACTTAGAGGAAAATTTAAAGCTATAAATGCCTTTAAAAAAAGAAGGATTTTGGAGTCGAGTCAAGATGGCAGAGAAGTAGCAGGCTGAGCCGACATCAGGTAGCAGGAGATCAGCTAGATAGCTTATCTAACCATTGCAAACACCTACAGATCCAATGGGAAATTGAAGATAAGAAGAGCAACAATTCTAGAAACAGAAAATCAATCACTTTCTGAAAGGTAGGACCTGCGGAGAAGTGAATCCAAAGCAACGGGAAGATAGACCGTGGGGGGAGCGGCCAGCTCCTGGCAAGCGGCGGAGCAATGGAGCACAAAATCGGGACTTTTAAAAGTCTGCTCCACTGAGGGACATTGCTCCAGAGTCTAAACTGAGGGGAAGCCCATGCGGGGTCAGCGTAACCACAGGTCCCACGGGGTCACAGAAGGACGAGGGGTGTCTGAGTGTCACAGAGTTCACAGGTATTAGAGCGGGGAAGTGAGCTACAGAGCCAAAACCGAGGAGTGAGCTCTCAGCCTGGGGTTACCTTGAGCGGGTCACAGGCTGGGTGGGCTCAGAGCTCGGCCTGAGGCCAGAGAGACGGAAGTGACCAGGCACTTTTCTCCAAGTGCGAGCAATTGAGTGCTTTCCTCCAAGCGTGACCAGGGGCTAGGGAGACGGGGGCGGTTGGGCACCTTTCTCTGAGGGCGCACTGAAGAGCGGGATCCCGAGCTCTTGGCTCCTCTGGGCGGGAGATTGGGAGACCGCCATCTTCATTCCCTTCCTCCAGAACTCTACGGAAAGCACTCAGGGAACAAAAGCTCCCAAAAGTGAACCCGAGCAGATTACTTAGCCCAGCCCCTGGTAAGGGCGGTGCAATTCCGCCTGCGGCAAAGACACTTGAGAATCACTACAACAGGCTCCTCCCCCAGAAGATCAACAAGAAACCCAGCCAAGACCAACTTCACTCACCACTAACAGCGGAATTCCAGAGGAGGAGAAAGCAAATCTTATCTGGACAAAATGACAAGGTGGAAAAACTCAAGACAAAAAAAGAACAAGAGGCAGTGCCAAAGGCTGGGGACCTAATCAATATGGACATTGGTAATATGACAGAACTAGAGTTCAGAATGATGATTCTCAAGGTTCTAGCCAGGCTCGAAAAAGGCATAGAAGATATTAGAGAAACCCTCTCCGGAGAGATAAAAGCCCTTTCTGGAGAAATAAGAGAACTAAAATCTAACCAAGTTGAAATCAAAAAAGCTATTAATGAGGTGCAATAAAAAATGGAAGCTCTCAGTGCCAGGATAAATGAGGCAGAAGAAAGAATTAGTGACATAGAAGACCAAATGACAGAGAATAAAGAAGCTGAGCAAAAGAGAGACAAACAAATACTGGACCACGAGGAGAGAATTCGAGAGATAAGCGACACCATAAGACGACACAACATTAGAATAATTGGGATTCCAGTAGAAGAAGAAAGAGAGAGGGGAGCAGAAGGTATATTGGAGACAATTATTGGAGAGAATTTCCCTAATATGGCAAAGGGAACAAATATAAAAATCCAGGAGATGCTAAGAACGCCCCTCAAAATCAATAAAAATAGGGCCACACCTCGTCACCTGATTGTAAAATTTACAAGTCTTAGTGACAAAGAGAAAATCCCGAAAGCAGCCCTGGAAAAGAAGTCTGTAACATACAATGGTAAAAACATTAGATTGGCAGCGGACCTATCCACAGAGACCTGGCAGGCCAGAAAGAACTGGCATGATATATTCAGAGCACTAAATGGGAAAAACATGCAGCCAAGAATACTATATCCAGCTAGGCTATCACTGAAAATAGAAGGAGAGATAAAAAGCTTCCAGGACAAACAAAAGCTGAACGAATTTGCAAACACCAAACCAGCTCTACAGGAAATATTGAAAGGGGTCCTCCAAGCAAAGAGAGACCCTAAAAGTAGTAGACCAGAAAGAAACAGAGACAATATACAGTAACAGTCACCTTACAGGCAATACAATGGCACTAAATTCATATCTCTCAATAGTTACCCTGAATGTTAATGGGCTCAATGCCCCAATCAAAAGACACAGGGTATCAGAATGGATAAAAAAACAAAACCCATCAATATGCTGCCTACAAGAAACTCATTTTAGACCGGAAGACACCTCCAGATTTAAAGTGAGGGGGTGGAAAACAATGTACCATGCTAATGGACATCAGAAGAAAGCTGGGGTGGCAATCCTTATATCAGATCAATTAGATTTTAAGACAAAGATTATAATAAGAGATGAGGAAGGACACTATATCATACTCAAAGTGTCTATCCAACAAGAAGTCCTAACAATTTTAAGTATCTATGCCCCTAACATGGGAGCAGCCAACTACATAAACCAATTAATAACAAAATCAAAGAAATACATCAACAGTAATACAATAATAGTAGGGGACTTTAATACTCCCCCTCACTGAAATGGACAGATCATCTAAGCAAAAGATCAACAAGGAAATAAAGGCCTTAAATGACACACTGGACCAGATGGACATCACAGATATATTCAGAACATTCCATCCCAAAGCAGCAGAATATACATTCTTCTCTAGTGCACATGGAACATTCTCCAGAATAGACCACATCTTGGGTCATAAATCAGGTCTCAACCGGTATCAAAAGATTGGGATCATTCTCGGCATATTTTCAGACCACAATGCTCTGAAGCTAGAACTCAATCATAAGAGGAAATTTGGAAAGACTGCAAATACATGGAGACTAAACAGCATCCTTCTAAAAAATGAATGGGTAACCAGGAAATTAAAGAGGAATTTAAAAAGTTCATGGAAACAAATGATAATGAAAACACAATAGTTCAAAATCTGTGGGACACAACAAAGACAGTCCTGAGAGGAAAATATATAGCGGTACAAACCTTTCTCAAGAGACAAGAAAGGTCTCAAATACACAACCTAACCCTACACTTAAAAGAGCTGGAGAAAGAACAACAAAGAAAGCCTAAACCCAGCAGGAGAAGAGAAATCATAAAGATCAGAGCAGAAATCAATGAAATAGAAACTAAAAAAAACAATAGAACAAATCAACAAAACTAGGAGCTTGTTCTTTGAAAGAATTAATAAGATTGACAAACCCCTGGCCAGACTTATCAAAAAGAAAAGAGAAAGGACCCAAATAAGTAAAATCATGAATGAAAGAGGAGAGATCACAACCAAAACCAAAGAAATACAAACAATTATAAGAACATGCTATGAGCAACTCTATGCCAACAAATTTGACAATCTGGAAGAAATGGATACATTTCTAGAGACATATAAACTACCACAACTGAACCAGGAAGAAATAGAAAACCTGAACAGACCCATAACCAGTAAGGAGATTGAAACAGTCATCAAAAATCTCTAAACAAACAAAACTCCAGGGCCAGATGGCTTCCCAGGGGAATTCTACCAAACATTTAAAGAAGAATTAATTCCTATTCCTGAAACTGTTCCAAAAAATAGAAATGGAAGGAAAACTTCCAAACTCATGTTATGAGGCCAGCATCACCTTGATCCAAAAACCAGACAAGGATTCCATCAAAAAAGAGAATTACAGACCAATATCCTTGATGAACACAGATGCGGAAATTCTCACTAAAATACTGGCCAATAGGATCCAACAGTACATTAAAAGGATTATTCACCACGACCAAGTGGGATTTATTCCAGAACTGCAAGGTTGGGTCAACATCCACAAATCCATCAATGTGATACAATACATTAATAAAAGAAAGAATAAGAATCTTATGATACTCTCAATAGATGCTGAAAAAGCATTTGACAAAGTGCAGCATCCCTTCCTGATTAAAACTCTTCAAAGTGTAGGGATAGAGGGCACATACCTCAATATTATCAAAGCCATCTATGAAAATCCCACTGCAAATATCATTCTCAATGGAGAAAAACTGAAAGCTTTTCCGCTAAGGTCAGAAACACGGCAAGGATGTCCGTTATCACCGCTGCTGTTCGACATAGTACTAGAAATCCTAGCGACAGTAATCAGACAACAAAAAGAAATTAAAGGCATCCAAATTGGCAAAGAAGGAGTCAAACTATCACTCTTTGCAGATGTTATGATACTATACGTGGAAAACCCAAAAGGCTCCACTCCAAAACTGCTAGGACTTGTACAGGAATTCAGTAAAGTGTCAGGATATAAAGTCAATGCACAGAAATCAGCTGCATTTCTTTACACTAACAACAAGACAGAAGAAAGAGAAATTGAGGAGTCAGTCCCATTTACAATTGCACCCCAAACCATAAGATACCTAGGAATAAACCTAACCAAAGAGGCAAAGAATCTGTACTCAGAAAACTATAAAGTACTCATGAAAGAAATTGAGGAAGACACAAAGAAATGGAAAAATGTTCCATGCTCATGGATCGGAAGAACAAATATTGTGAAAATGTCTATGCTACCTAAAGCAGTCTACACATTTAATGCAATCCCTATCAAAATCCCATCCATTTTTTTCAAAGAAATAGAACAAATAATCCTAAAATTTATATGGAACCAGAAAAGACCTTGAATAGCCAAAGGAATATTGAAAAAGAAAGTCAGAGTTGGTGGCATCACAATTCCGGACTTCAAGCTCTATTACAAAGCTGTCATCATCAAGACAGTATGGTACTGGCATAAAAACAGACACATAGATCAATAGAACAGAATAGAGAGCCCTGAAATAGACCCTCAACTCTATGGTCAACTAATCTTCGACAAAGCAGGAAGGAATGTCCAATGGAAAAAAGACAGCCTCTTCAACAAATGGTGCTGGGAAAGTTGGACTATTTCCTTACACCACACATGAAAATAGACTCAAAATGGATGAAAGACCTCAATGTGAGAAAGGAATCCATCAAAATCCTTGAGGAGAATGCAGGCAGCAACCTCTTTGACCTCAACCACATCAACTTCTTCCTAAGAACATCACCAAAGACAACAGAAGCAAGGGCAAAAATGAACTATTGGGATTTCATCAAGATCAAAAGCTTTTGCACAGCAAAGGAAACAGTTAACAAAACCAAAAGACAACTGACAGAATGGGAGAAGATATTTGCAAATGACATATCAGATAAAGGGCTAGTATCCAAAATCTATAAAGAGCTTATATATATCCTAAAGAACACCCAAAGAACAAAAATCCAGTCAAGAAATGGGCAGAGGACATGAACAGACATTTCTGTAAAGAAGACATCCAGATGGCCAACAGACACATGAAAAAATGCTTCACATCACTCGGCACCAGGGAAATACAAATCAAAACCACAATGAGATACCACCTCACACCAGTCAGAATGGCTAAAATTAACAAGTTAAGAAATGACAGATGCTGGCGAGGATGCGGAGAGAGGGGAACCCTCCTACGCTGTTGGTGGGAATGCAAGCTGGTGCAACCACTCTGGAAAACAGCATGGAGGTTCCTCAAAAAACTGAAAGTAGAGCTACACTATGACCCAGTGATAGCACTACTGGGTATATATCCTAAAGATACAAACATGGTGCTCTGAAGGGGCACGTGCACTCGAATGTTTATAGCAGCAATGTACACAATAGCCAAACTATGGAAAGAACCTAGATGACCATTAACAGATGAATGGATAAAGAAGATGTGGTATATAAACACAATGGAATACTATGCAGCCATCAAAAGAAATGAAATCTTGCCATTTCCGACAACGTGGATGGAACTAGAGGGTATTATGCTTAGCAAAATAAGTCAATCGGAGAAAGGCACTATCATATGATCTCCCTGATATGAGGAAGTGGACATGCGATGTGGGGGGTTGGGGGGTAGGAAAAGAAAAAATGAAAGAAGATGGCATCAGGAGGGAGACAAACCATAAAAGACTCAATCTCAAAAACAGACTGAGGGTTGCTGGGGGGAGGGGGGACGGGAGAGGGTGGTGGGGATATGGACATTGGGGAGGATATGTGCTATGATGAGTGCTGTGAAATGTGTAAACCTGGCGATTCACAGACCTGTACCCCTGGGGATAAAAATACATTATATGTTTATTAAAATAAATAAATTTAAAAAAGAAAGATTTTAATCAATGACGTTACTTCAAGCCTTTAAAAGATAGAAAGAAAACAAACTAAAGGTGAGGCAAATAGGTGGAATTAAATAATGAAGATTATATTGGAAATAAATAAATAGATAACAGAAAAAGTTTAGGAAAAACATCAATGAAACCAAAAGATAAATTTTTTGAAAAAAGTCAACGATATGCATAAACTCTTACCCTAGATGAACTGAAAAGAGAGAGAGAAAGAGAAGTTCAAATTACAAACAGCAGAAATGGAAGAACAGGAATTACTAGTAATCTAAAGGAAAAGAGATTATGAGGGAATACTAAGAACAATTATAAGTTAGAAAATAGAGATGAAATTGACAAATTTCTATAAAGACAGAAAAAAACAGAACCAACTCAAGAAAAAAACAAACAGCATTTTTTTTTCCTTTAACACTAAGGTTCTTAATTTGACTAGAGCCAATTGCTATATGATTTTACTGACAGAGATTTATATTTTTCTTCATGTGGTGACTCAGGTTTTCCAAAACTTCATGCTTAAATGCCCTTTGATCATTGATTCTTGGTGTAGACTTTTCCACATTTTCCAGATATATTTGTCCATACATACTTGCATGTGCCATTGAGATCTTTACTATAATTCCAATAATCTTTTGGTTTCTTTTGGTGCCAGCACCACACTGGTCTTATTATTATAATTTTATAATATTAGTGTCTGATACAATTAATGACTCTTTTTGCTATTCCTTTTAAAAAAAGCACATTTGTCAGAAGATGTTCTTTAAAAAAAAAAAGATTTTACTTATTTATCTGTCAGAGAGAGCACAAGCAGGAGATTGGAAGGCAGAGGGAGAAGCAGGCTCCCCACTGAGCAAGGAGCCCAATTCAGGTTTTGATTCTAGGACCCCGGGAGCATGACCCAAGCCAAAACTAGCTGTTTCACTGACTGAGCCACCCAGGTATCCCCAAAAAGACATTCTTTCTGTTAAAAAAATTTAAATAAATGGTTGAATTCTTATTTTATTTTTCAAATTCCCGCTGCAGTTTGATAGGGATTTCATTGATTTTATATAGATTAATTTAGGAAGAATTAGCATGTTTGTATTATTAAGTCATTCTATCTATGTGCATGGAATGTCTTATTTTTTATTTTTTATTATTTTTTTAAAGATTTATTTATTTATTTATTTGACAGACAGAGATCACAAGTAGGCAGAGAGGCAGGCAGAGAGAGTGAGAGGAGGAAGCTGGCTCCCTGCTGAGCAGAGAGCCCGACGTGGGGCTCGATCCCAGGACCCTGGGGTCATAACCTGAGCCGAAGGCAGAGGCTTTAACCCACTGAGCCACCCAGGCGCCCCGGAATGTCTTATTTTTTAAAACTTTTAAAATATCACTTAAAAGAGCTATTTTTTTTCCTTTTTAAAATTTTTTGAGAGAGAAAGAACGCTTGTACACACATGCATAATCTGGTGGAGGAGCAGAGGGAGACAGAGAGAGAGAACCTTAAGCAGGCTCTGCACCCAGCTTAGAGCCGAATGCAAGGCTGAGTCTCACAGCCCTGAGATCATGAGCCGAGCCATAATCAAGAATTAGATGGTTAACCCACTGAGCCATCCAGGTGGCCCCAAAGGCTAATATTTTAGATAGGAATTTTATGTTTTTTTTTTCTTGTTATTTGAATTAGAGTATGATTACTTCTTTTGATGTCTGACTGCTGACAACTTTAATGATTCATCTGTTCCTCTTACCCTTTTACCTCACATCTTGGCAAGCTGTTAAGAAACCCCAGTGTTCCCTTTTTTGGCACCAGTTGACGTTTGAAACTGTGCAAGCCTCTGCCCATGTACAGGGATATGCACTCAGCCCTACCCCTGCCCTCCAACCCCCATCACAATAATCCTACCTGATCTCCTTTCCCCACTCTCCCAAGACATTTTCTGACCCACTTGGTAAGCCTGCTCTGTTATCCCAAAAAAAAGCCTCATTATGTGAGTAATACACCTTTTCATATCCTTTGGGTATGGGGTTGACAAACTTTGGGCCAAGTTTTGGGTGTGGGGGAGGTCCAATTTCTTTTTGCAGGCTGACAGCAACATTGTGGTTAATGTTATTTTATTTTTATTATAATTTGATACTTTGTAAAATTTGCATTTTCCAAAAATTTTAGTTTTGTGGAGATATTTGTCTTTGAAAATTTGTCATATAGCTGTATATTGCCAAACTCTGTTTTTTTTTTTTAAAGATTTTATTTATTTATTTGTCAGAGAGAGTGAGCACAGGCAGACAGAGAGGCAGGCAGAGGCACAGGGAGAAGCAGGCTCCCTGCTGAGCAAGGAGCCCAATGTGGGACTCAATCCCAGGACCCTGGGATCATGACCTGAGCCGAAGGCCGCTGCTTAACCAACTGAGCCACCCAGGCGTCCCGCCAAACTCTGTGGTTTTAATTGTTTGTGACTTAATTCTCTTGGATTTCCTATTTAAATTATCATGTAATTTATACATAACAAAAGTCCAATCTCTTTCAAATCCTGACACTTGACAATTTTTGTTCTTTCCGTAGAATATTGTCTAGGATTTCTAAAGCTACATTAAAAGTCATGACACTAAGCGAGCATTTTTATCCCATCCTGTCCTTAAAGATAAGACATCTAAAGATATCCTATTAATGTAACGCATGCTGTAGATTTTTAGAATGTAGCATTTGCCAAGATAGGGAAGGTTCCTTCTGCATTTTATTTTCTAACAGTTGCCTTTTATTATCATAAGTAGATAGGTGTTGAACTTATGGAAACCTATCTCTGAATCTATTGAGAAAAGAATTTAAATTTTTTTCCACCTACCAATTTGGTAAATTACAAATTGCTTGACAGATTTTCTAATGTTGAATTATCCATGCAGTTCTTGGTTAAATCAAATTTTGGCATGTATCATATTAACTGCCATCCAATTCAAAGTGTTTTGTAATCCCCCTAAGATTTTTTTAGAACAAGGATCATTTATTTTTCAAAAACATAGGAAATTTTAGCAGAATATATTTTGTAATATTCAAAAAGCAATCTGAATGACACTGATTCTTTGGAACTTGTTGAAGTTCTTTCTTCATGGCCCATATGATGAATACTTGACAAGATTATGTATTCTCTATATGCCAAATATGATATTCAAGATATGACCATTGGCTAAATTTTGTTGATTTTATAATTTATATATTCTATTTCTCAGTTTTTGTTTTCTCAATTTATAAGTTCTGAAAAGGTTGGGTTAAATTATTTATTTATTTGTTTATTTCTCCTACAGTCCTATTCAACTGTGGCTATACACATTAAAAGTTTATATAGTTAGATATATATTATTCATAACAGTAATATCTTTTTCTAGTTTCTTTTTATGAGTTGGTAATATTTCTCATTATCTATTAAAATATTTGACATAAATTTTATTTTGTCTTGATATAGGTTTTCCCTTTTTCATTTTCAAACTTTTGCTTCAAGTGCATCTACTGGAAACAGAATATTTTTAGATATTTTAAAAAATAAATGGAATCTGAAAATTTTTGTCTCTGAATTCTTTTTAATCCATTTGTATCTATCATAACATTTAAAAAATTAACACTGAATAAAAATGATGATATAAAATTCTATGAATTTCCATATACTTATGAAAATTCTCATTCATGCACTTAGATTCATGTAACCACCACCAAATTTATGATACAGTGTAATTCCATGACCACCTGTTATAGACTGAATGTTTGTGTCACCCCAAAATTCTATTGAAGCTAACCTGCCCTGCGGTTTTATTTAAAGATGAGGGCTCTAAAAAAGTAATTTAGGTTAAATGAGGTCAGAAGGGTGGGGCTCTGATCTGATCGAATTAGTGTTCTTATAAGAAGAAACATCAGGAATGTCATTCTTTTTCTCTCTGTGCACACGCACCAACGAAAGACCATGTGAGGACACAAGCAATAGGTAGCTGTCAGCATGCCAAGAGGAGAGCTTTCACTAGAAACCACCCCTGCCAGAACTTAGCCATTGACTTATAACATTCAAAACTGATAAAATAAATTTGTTATTTAAGCCACACAGTCTATGATATTTTCTTATGGTAGAATAATACAGATTTTGATACAGAGAAGTAGGTACTTCTGTACCAAATAACTAAAAATATGAAAGTGGCTTTGGAATTGGGTAATAGGTAGAAGCTGGAGGACCTAAAAGTAGCATGCCAGAAAAAGCCTGGATTGTCATGAAGGGACTGCTGGTAGAAATATGGATGTTGAAGATGATTCTGGTGAGGGACACTTGGGTGGCTCAGTCGGTTAAGTATCTGACTCTTGGTTTTGGCTCAGAAAAGTCCTGAAATGGAGCCCAGTGTTGGGCTCCCTGCTTAGCAAGGAGTCTGCTTCCACTCTCTCTCTCCCTCTGCCCCTCCCTCTACTCATGCATTCTCCCTCCCTCTCTCCCCCTAAAATAAATAAATAAATCTTTAAAAAAATGCTGATTCTGGTGAGAGCTCGTGAAGAAAAGAGGAGAGCTGAAGAGCGAGTCCATCTTCTTACAGAATCCATAAAAAATTATAAACTGTTGGTGGAAATATGAACACTTAAGATCATTCTGGTGAGGTTTCAAATAGAAATGAGGAACAGATTATTAGAAGGTGGAAGAAAGGCAATCTTTGTAATAAAAAGGCAAAGAACTTAGCTGAATCATTATCTAGCATTTTGTGGAAGATAGAACTTGCAGATAATGAAATTGTATATTTAGCTGATGAGACTTCTGAGGAAAATGTTGTAGAAAATAAATTGATGTTACCAAGCATGTGGTATTTTGTTACCTAGTGTATGGTATTTCGTTGTAGCAGCCCAAGCAGACTAATACACTACCCAAATTCCTTTGTGCTATCCTCCATCTCTAATCCCTCCAAGTCACCAATTTAATCTCAACTATTACAATCATTTTTGAGAATATCATAGAAATGAAATAATGTATGACATAATTTTTTAGGCTTGCATGTTTACTCAGCATAATGCCTTTCAGATCCATTCAAGTGGTTTTGTTTATCAATAGCACATGTTTTTTAAATTGCTGAGTAGTATTCCATCAAATGAATGTATCCCAGTTTGCTTACTCACTTACTTATTGAACAAAATGGGTTGTTACTAGGTTTAGTCATTTTTTAAAAAATTATTTATTTATGTGAAAGAGAGAGAATGAGAGAGAGAGAGCGCATTAGAGAAAGCATGAGAGGAGAAGGGTCAGAGGACGAAGCAGACTCCTCACTGAGAAGGGATCCTGATGTGGGACTCGATCCAGCACTCTAGGATCATGACCTGAGCTGAAGGCAGTTGCTTAGCCAACTGAGCCACCCAGGCGCCCAAGGTTTAGTCAATTATGAATAGAGTTACTCTCAATGGGTTTTGTGTGAAAATATACTTTCATTTTTCTAAGTACCCAAAAAGTACAGTTGCTGATTAAACAGTAAATATATCTTTAACTTCTAAGAAACTGCCCAACTGTTTTGCACTATGGCTGTAGTATTTTGCATAACCACCTGCTATGTATTATAGTTCCAGTTTGCCCTTCATCCTCACTATTTTTTTTTTAAATTCTAGAGCTTCTAACTGTTGTGCAGTAGCACAATATGATTTTAATTTGCATTTCTATAATGTCTAATTTTGTTGCACATCTTTCAGCTGCCATCTGTATATCTTATTTGCGAAAGCATCTGTTCATATCTTTCACTCAGTTTTTAATTGAGTTGTTTGGTTTCTTACTACTGACATTTGAGAGTTCTTTATATATCCTAGATAGAAGTCCTCTGTTGTATATATGATTTACAAATATTTTCTGCCAACATGTAGCTTGTCAATTCACTTCCTTAAACATTTCATTTCTTAAGCTAATGTTTTAAATTTTTATTAAACACAGTTTTTTATCATGGATTATGCTTTTGGTGCCATGTCTAAAAAGTCTTCTTAATCTCAGGGTCATAAAGTTTTTTTTTTTCCCTTTTTTCCCTAAAAATGTCTAAAATGAAAAATTTTAGATCCATGATAATTCAGATAGATGACTAATTTTGAGATCTTTTTGTCTAAGTTGTGAGGTTTAGGTCAAAGTCTAATTTTGCGTATGGATGTCCAGTTGTTCTGACATTATTTGCTGAAAGGTGTGTCCTTGGTCAGCAATCATTTGAATACACTCTGGGGGTATATTTCTAGGCTTTCTATTCTGTTCAATTGGTCCACGTGTCTACCCCTTCACCAATAGGATACTGCCTAGATTTTATTATTCCAGCTTTATGGTAATTCTACAAGTGCAGTGGAATTTCTCCTCCTTAGCCTAAAATATTTCTTATTTAACTTTTTGGAAATTTATTCTATTTTGTCAAGTAATTTATTTCTTGATTTTTTGTTCTTCCAGTACCTTCTTTTATCCAGAGTTTGACAGCTGTACTTAGATATTTTATTTCTCTTTTCTACTCCTTTCAATTATTATCTCCTCATCCTTCAGTCATGTCTTTGAGAATCTCTCAACATGATCTGCCAGCTCACTCATTTTTTCTTCAGCCATTTAAATTTTATTTATCCCGTTAAACATTTTCCTTCCTAAAACAGTTATATTTCATAAATAAAAAACGAACAGATTATTTTTTATGTTTTGTTTTTTTTCTGTGATGCTAATGTTCTCTTGCCTCTTTGAGAGGCATCTTTTTTAATAGTTTTGCTTCACAGGGAAAAAAGTGCCTTGCTTTTTCTTCCTAATTCTAGATGTACTTCCCACATGTCGAGTAACTTTTCTTCTGTGAGTTCATGTTCTGTGGAGGTAGCAGCTAACCAGGCCAGTGATAGGTGTTGGAGAAAGGCGACAGGCCAGGCCTCGGGTTTCGTTTTTCCATATCACTGACATAGTTTTTCAATGTCAGTTATTGTTTTCATGCCTTGAATTACAGATTTCACCTCCATTGGTTTACTTCAATTATTATATTTCAAATTACTCTTTCAGTATGTGAAATAAAGTGACTCGTACACAGTAATCAATATTTAAATATTTATTGTTGCTATTGTATGATGATGATGATGATGATGATGATAATTTTTTTCAAATATATCTGGCTCATCCTTACCTTTGGAACTTGGAACTTAACCTTGCTTCTGTCTTCCTACCTCTTCCATGACTCAGATTTCAATTAAAAATTCATTTACTTGAAGATTTTCTTGTCATCCCATTTAATATGCCTCCTCTTAAGTCATCTTCTATTATGCTAATTGATTTTATTTTTATCACCATACATATTTCTATTTGAAATTATCTTATTTTTTATTGTTTTTTTTCTCTTTTCTTCACTAAAATGTAAATGTAATATAAGTGTAAAATGTAAACAGTGGTCCTGTGACCATTTCAGTTACTATCAGAGCAAGAACAAAAACCTAAGCTTATCTAACGTGATGTGTATTACTTTTGAAAAAGTGTACACATTTCTTTAAGCATTATTTATTGAATTTCATCAAATAGACACAATTTGACAATATGCTTATTGAAGGAATTTCAGATATTAGCAATACATTTAAAACTTATATGTAATCCTTTTACTCTTTTTCAGGAATGCGGTCAAAGAACACAAAAAACTTTATGCCATTTATGAAACCAGGTGAGTCCATATCTTCAATTTATTTGTTAAAGTTTTCTGCTTTACACTAATAATGAAAGTATTATTAGTCATTATAATATAAGCTTATAACTTACCTTGCTCTATATATTTTGTGTTTGAAACACCCACCAAAATTATTGTAAAGCATGCATAGAAACTAAACATTAATAATAATAATAATAATGTGATATGACTTTAAGTTATCATATATAATTTTCCTATAATTTTAATTAATAATTTTTGAAATTGAATTCTAATAAGGCATCTGATTCTAGGAGTCGGTGCATCCAAGGTTAAAATAGAATGTTTTAGCATTAGAAGAAACTTTAAACATCATCATTTTACATATTTGGAAATGTAGCCCAGAAAGGTTAGGGTTATCTAAGATTACACAGCTAATCAGAAGCAGCATTAGATAAACACAATATATTATTTACTTTCATCAACATGCTTTTAGATTGCTCCACACTGCCTAGGGGAAAAATTCCTACCTAAGAATTTTGTGTGTATATACACTTGGATAAAAATGGGCTCCAACAACAAAATTTTGCAGCAAATCTTTTGAAAACATGTGTTTAACAGAAACTAAATCATCTGATAAATTCTTGTTTATCTTAAAAAATTCAGCTACAATATAATTTTACAATTAAAGTTTCTCTAGATACCAACCACCCCCAAACTCCAAACTCAGCATTCCAAGCAAAGTTCATCCTTCTCTGGGCCCACCATTTTTATTTTAAGATTTTATTTATTTATTTGACAGAGAGAGAGATCACAAGTAGGCAGAGAGGCAGGCAGAGATAGAGGGGGAAGCAGGCTCCCTGCTGAGCAGAGAGCCAGATGTGGAGCTAGATCCCAAGACCCTGAGATCACGACCTGAGCCTAAGGCAGAGGCTTAACCCACTGAGCCACCCAGGCGCCCCAGAGCTCACTATTTGTTAATGTTTAAAGCTTTTCTATGTAAAGTGCTAGTAATTCTTTCCTTTCTTTCTACCTTCCTTCCATATATCCATATTCTAAGTACTATAATATGAACTACAATAGTTATTCAATATTTTTGTAAGAAGTAATAATTTATTAGAACATATCATTTTAGTTTATTGCTTACTATATACATATCATTATTTGCTTACCCAAATATTTCCTTAGGATAAATTCTTAAAAGCAATATTCCATGGGAAAAAATATACACATTTAAAATCTTTTAAATTTACATATAAGTTTATACAGAATTTTGCAAAAATTAAAAGCATAGAGTACTAGTATTCACAAGTAAACCCAACCATGTAATCACCAGTCAGATTGGGAAAGGGCAAATTAAGTCATCTCAGAATCTCACTCCAATCTGTGCCAGCCACTCCCTTCTCCTGTTTGACAAAGGTAATGATTACCATGGTAATGCCATGACTTCTATCACCATTTGCCTTAGGTTGTATTCCCTAGAAGCAAGATTCTTTCCAAGATGAGGATTCTTTTTCCAGTGATTTATAGAAAAAAATGCTATCAAGAAAAATTTGTGAAAGTGATTAATAAGTATGATATGAGAGGTAGAGAAAATACAAAAAGCATGTTTTTGAGATACCTAGCCTCTACCTGATCCCTGGGCACTCTGTAATATCAACTATAGAACAAAGTCTGTCCACCTAGAAACCTAGTGGTTATACACCTGCATCAAAACACTTTAACAAAGCACAGTAGCACCTAGGCAATGTTTTGAAAAAAAAAAAAAAGAAAAGAAAAGAAAAGAAAAAGTACAAGTTTGAATGATTAGTAGCCAACACTGCAAATGGGAACTGACAAAGGAAGTCTGGTACCAACAGCATATGCTGCAAACCATGGTCTTCCCCATGATGATTTTCACATTAAGTTTATTCCATAGTTCTGTAAGAATTCTAACTGGTCACAGTTTCATGGGAAATTTAGCAGAAAAGATTTCTGGCAAAAATCACAGCTTACCCTGTGACAGTATTTCCAGAGGCCTTGTTAGATATGCATCACCTCTGTACCCAACCCTACCATTGTAGGTTCTCCTAGAAGAGAACATAGGCAGCTTGGATCTCAATCCAAAAGCACAAATAAACAAGTAGGACCACATCAAACTAAAATTGCCTGCAAAGGAAATCAGCAACAAAATGAAAGGGAAATATATGGAGTAGAAGAAAATATTTCCAAACAATAAATCTGATAGGAGATAATATTCAAAAAATATAAGGAAGTCATACAACTCAATAACAAAAACCAAACCAGAACAAACACCAAACAATCTAATTTAAAAAATGGGCAGATGATCTGAATAGACATCTTTCCAAAGAAGACATACATGTCAGGTGCACGAAAAGGTGCTCAGTATCACTAATCATCAGGGAAATGCAAATCAAAACTACAATGAGATGTCACCTCACATACAGAGTGGCTATTATCAAAAAGACAAGTCATAAAACAAGTGTTGGCCAGGTTGTGGAGAAAAGTGAATCCTTGCACACTGTTGATGGGAATGTAAATTGGTGCAGCCATTATGAGAAACAGTATGGAACTTCCTCAAAAAATTAAAAGTAGAATCATCATATGAGCCAACAGTTCCACTTCTGGGTATTTACCTAAAGAACCTAAAACCACAAATTTGAAAATGTATTTGCACTTCATGTTCATTGCTACATTATTTACAACAGCTAAGATATGGAAATGATGAATACATGGATAAAGAAAATGCGGTATGGGTATATACAATGGAATATTATACAACCATGAAAAGAAGTAAAGATTGCCATTTGTGGCAACATAGATGGACCTTGAGATCATTATGCCAAGTGAAATAAGTCAGACAGAGAGAGAGAGAAATACCATATGGTGTCAGTTATATGTGAAATGCAAGAGAAAGAAGGAAGGAAGGAAGGAAGAATGGAAGGAAGGAAGGAGGGAAGGCAGGAAGAAAGAGAGAAAGATTATAGGTAGAGAAAACAGACTGGTAGTTTCCATAAGTGAGGGGTTTGGGAGGGGCTTGGCAAGATGCACGAAGGTGGTCAAAATGCAACCTTCCAGTTATAAAATACGTTAAGTCCTAGGGATATAATGCACAATATGATGACTATAGTTAGTAATACTGTATTGTATATTTTGAAGTAGCTAAGAGAGTAAATCCTAAAAGTACTCCTCACAAGAAAAAAAAAAAAAGATTGTAACTTTATATGGTGCCAAATGTTAACTAGACTTAGTTTTGAAATTATTTTGCAATATATACAAATACTGAATCATTATGTTGTACACCTGAAACGAATATAATGTTATATGCCAATTGTACCTCGATAAAAAATAAAATATGAATGAAATACTCCAATGGATCATCTGGAAATGAAACGTATTTTTATCTGTACTATTCCTCTTCATAATCATGTGGGTCAATTCCCCTGACACCGTGGCAACTCCATTGTTTTCCAGCTGATTTACTGGCACAAGAATAACAAAGTGACTGCACAATAACCATAGCTTTATGTTTAATAAAGCTGTTACTGTATCCAGTTGTAGAAGTGTCTCTTCTCTGGGAACCAGGGCATGTAGATCCACAATGCGGATCAATTTTTATTAACAAAAGTCCGTAGTTCACATTACAGTTCACTCTTGGTATTATAAATTTTATAGGTTTTGACAAATACATAATGACATGTATCCATCATTACAGTATCATGCAGAGGTATTTCACTGTCTTAAAAATCCCATTTCTACCTCTTGATCCCTCCCTCTTTTTCCTTGGATCTTCAGGAGCCAATGATTTTTTTGATGTCTCCATTATTTTGCCTTTTCCAGAATGTCATATAGTTGGAATAATACAGTATGTAGCCTTTGTAGATTGATTTCTTTCACCTAAAAATATGCATTTAATATTGTTAAATGTACCCCAAAGATACAAATGTAGTGATACAAAGGGGCACCTGCATCCCAATGTTCATAGCAGCAGAGTCCACAATCACCAAACTGTGGAAAGAGCCAAGATGTCCATCAATAGATGAATGAATAAAGGAGATGTAGTGTATATATATACAATGGATTATTATATCAGAAGGGATGAACACTTACTATTTACACTGATGTGGATAGAATTGGAGGTGATTATGCTGAGTGAAATAAGTCAACCAGAGAAAGACAATTATCATATGGTTTCACTCATATGTGGAACACAAGAAAGAGAGCAGAAAACCCTAGGGGAAGGAAGGGAAAACAGAATGGGAAGTCATCAGAGAAGGAGAAAAACCAAGAGAGACTCTTCACTATGGGAAAAAAAAAACTGAGGGTTGATGGAGGGGAGGTGGTTGGAGGGATTGGGTGATTGGATGATGGGCACTGGGGAAGGCATATGATGTGATGAGCACTGGGTGTTTACAAAAGTGATAAATTTTTGAACACTGCCTGTATTTGAGTGGTTTGATAGCTCATTCCTTTTTATAACTGAATAATTTTCCATTGTACTGATGTACCACAGTTTGTTTATTTATTAAAGATTTCATTTATTTGAGAGAGAGAGAAGGAACAGGAGCAGAGGGAGGGACAGTGGGAAAAACAGACTCCCTGCCAAGTGGGGAGCCCAACTTGAGGCTCAATTCCAGAACCCCTGGATCATAACCTGAACTGAAGGCAGAAGCTTAACAGACTAAGCCGCCCAGGCATACCCACAGTTTATTTATGTATGTACCTATTTAAGGACATCTTGGTTGCTTCCAAACCTTGGCAATTATGATAAAGCTACTGTAAACATTCATGCACAGGTTTTTGCTTGGACTTAAGTTTTCAGTTCATTTGGGTGAATATCAAGAAATGTGATTGTTGGATCATATGGTTAGAGTATGTTTAGTTTTGTGAGAAACCACCAAACTGTCTTCCAAAGTGGCTGTACAATTTGGTATTCCAACAAGCGGACAAGTGAGAATTCCTGTGGATCCATATCCTTTCTGGAATTTGGTGTAGTCCGTGCTTTGGATTTTACCCATTCTAATAGGTATACAGTGGTGTCACATTGTTGTTTTAATTAAAAACAACAGTTGTCATAATTCCTTGATGACATATAATGTTGAGCATCTTCCCATATGCTTATTAGACATCTGCATATCTTCTTTGGTTAGATGTCTGTTCATAATTTTTTGCTCATGTTTTAATTGAGTTGTTATTGTTTAATTGTAACAGTTCTTTGTATAATTAGATACCAGTACTTTATCAGATATATGTTTTACCTGTCTGTGGCTTGTCTTCTCATTTTCTTAGCAGTGTTTTATGCAGGGCATAAGTTATTTATTTTAATCAAGTCCAACTTATCAATTTTTTTCTCCTATGGATTATGCTTTTTGTATTGTATCTAAATGTTCAACACTAAGCACAAGGTCACCTAAATTTCTTCCTATCTTATTTTCTAAGAGTTTTATAGATTAGCATTTTACATTTAACTCCATGATCCTTCTTCAGTTAATTTTTGCGAAAGGTGTATAATCTTTGTAGGTTGGTTTCTGTATGTGAATACCCAGTTGCTTTGGCATTATTCATTGGAAAGGTTATTCTTCCTTCATTGAATTGTCTTTGCTCTTTTGTCCAAGATCGGTTAGCTATACTTCTACACTCTCTATTCTATATCATAGATGTATTTGTTCATTCTTTCACCAAAACCATGGTCTTGGTTACTGTATCTTTAGGTTAAGTCTTGAATTTGGGTAGTGCCAGTCCTCCAATTTTGTTCTCCTTCACTAGTGTGTTGGCTATTTTGGGTCTTCTGCCTTTCTATATAAAGTTTAGAATCCATTTTTCAATAGATACAAATAATTTTCTAGGGCAGTGATTGGGATGGCATTGAATCTGTAGAGCAAGTTGGGAAGAATTGACATCTTGATAATATTAAGTTTTCCTATTTATGTACATGGAATATCTCTCCATTTATATAGGTCTTTAATTCTTTCATCAGAGTTGTAGTTTTGTGGTTTTCCTCATTCAAATCTTGTACAGATTTTGTTAGATTTATCTTTATTTTTTTCTTGAAGTATCATTAGCATACAGTGTTATATTATTTTCAGGTGTACAATATAATGATTCAATAATTCTATACACTACTCAGTGCTCACCATGATAAGGATACTCTGTGTCCCTTTTATCTATTCCATCCGTCCTCCCACCCACCACCCCTCTGGCAACCACCAGTTTGTTCTCTATATTTGAGTCTTTTCCTGTTTTTGTTTTTCTCTTCTTTTTTTTTGTTTCTTAAATTTCTCATATGTGTGAAATCATTTGGTATTTGCCTCTCTCTGACTGACTTATTTCACTTAGCATTATACCCACTAAGTCCATCCATGTTGTTGCAAATGACAATATCCCATTCCTGTTTATGGATGAATAATATTCTATTTTATATATATATATATATATATATATATACACACACACACACATACCACATCTTCCTTATGCATTCATTTATGGTTGGACACCTGGGTTGTTTCATTATTGTAAATAATATTGCAATAAACATAAGTGTGCATATATCTTTTTGAATTACATTTTTCCTTTTTTGTGTGTAGATACCTAGTAGTGGAATTACTGGATCATATGGTTATTCTATTTTTAAATTTTTGAGGAATCTTCGTACTGTTTTCCATGGTGACTGCACTAATTTAAATTTCCACCAACAGTGTAAGAGGGTTTCCCTTTCTCCACAAGCTCACTAAGAATGTTATTTCTCATCTTTTTTATTCTAGTCATTATGACAGGTGTGAGGTGATATCTCATTGTGGTTATGATTTGCATTTCCCTGAAGATAAGTGATGTTGAGCATCTTTTCATGTGTCTGTTGGACATTTGTATGTCTTTTTTGGAAAAATGTTTACTCAGTTCCATTTATAACCAGATGATTTGTTGTTTTTTTTGGATGTTGAATTGTATAATTTCTTTATATATTTTGGATATTAAGTCTTTGTTGGATATATCATTTGCAAATAATTGTCCTGTTCAGTAGGTTGTCTTGCCATTTTATTAATGGTTTTCTTTGGTGTGTTGTGAGATTTATCTTTAAGTGTCTCAGGTTTTGGTTTTAGCTACATTATTCATTTATTGATTACCATAGAAATTATAATAGACATCTTTATTAGTGTTAAACATGAATTATTTTTCACTTTCAAGACAATTATTGTTATCATTAATTTAAATGCTATATACATTCTATACTCCTACAAGTTGTTATTTTTAGATTAGTGTATTTTATACATGCAATATTAATTCAGATTTATTTACATACTTATCACAAATGTAGCGACTGTTTCTTTCTACAATATCATGTTTCTCTCAGCATTTAGATTTTGTGTCCTTGAAGGACTCTTTTTAGTATATCTCAAAATGTAAGAGTGCTGGCAACGATTTCTCCAAGTTTTTTGTGTGATAAATCTTTATTTTTTTTCAAAATTGAAGAGTGTTTTCAGAGAGTATAAAATTCTTTGTTGGCAGCTACTTGCTTTCTTCACTTAATTTATTGTCTTCTTTGTTTTCCTGTTTCTATTCAGAAGTCTATTGTCAGTCTTATTTTTGCACATTGGCATTAATTTTTACATTTTCAGACAAGTATTTATGATTTTTCTTTGATTTTGATGTCCAAAAGTTTTACTGTGATATATTTAAGTGCACTTTTCTCTTTATTTGTCTTGATTTTGTTTCAGTTTTTGTGAATCTGTGGCTTAATCCTTTTTTTTTTTTTACCAATTTTAAAAATGTCTCAGCCATTATCTCTGCAAATATTGTTTCCACACCATTATATCTGTTGTCCCCTTCTGTATACTTAATTATAATTGTTATATCTTTTTACATTATCTCATGTCTTTTATTCTTTTTTTTCCCTTATGCCTTTTTCCCTTTCCATGCTTTAATCTGCTTTTTTTCCAAATGATATATCATCAAGTAATAATTCCTCTCTTCAGCTAAATCTCAGTCTGCTGTTAAACCCATTTTTAATGCGTCATTGTACTTTTCAGTTGTGGAATTTTTATTTAATTCTCTTATATAGATATTGATTCTATGAAGTATTTCTCCATCTTTGATCTATTTCCTAAGCATGTTAATCAAAGTTTTGTTAAAGTCTGCATCGATAATTCTGCTATCTGGATCATAATTGTTTTATTTTTATTATTTGTTTTTTACTGGTTCTAGATCGTGGTATGTTTTTCAAATTTGATTCAATGCTAGACATGTGTTTTGAAATATAAAAGCTCTGGATCAACACTGACCAATCGAACTTTCTGTGAAGACAGAAATGTTTATATATTTGTTGTCCAAATCCATAGTTACTATCCACCTGCAATTATTGAGCACTGTGAAATATGACTAGTGTGATAACTAAAGAACTGATCCTTTATTTTATAAACTTTAAATAAATTTAAATGTAAATAGACACATGTGCCTTATGCCTAACACACTGGACTGCACAAGTCTAGATAAAGTTTCTTGCCTGACATTGTGTAATAAATGTTGCAAGTGCTCTATTTAATATTTCTTCCAAAGGAAAAGATATTCTTCAGGTTTCTGTAAGTAACACAGTAGGAACAGATCATTTTAATGGAATCAGGCATGGAGCTGAGTTTGATCATGTCTTTGCTTTATTTCTGGTTCATCCTTTCTCTTAGTTTGCAGTTCTTAAGGGTCACAAATGAAAGTCGAGTGTATTTACCCGGGTTTCTCCATCTTGGCTGGCCCTGAACTCCAAATTATGTCTCCTCAGAGTAAGGAGAGTGTTGGTAGCTCTCCTTAGCTTTCCAGCGTGCTATTATCTGCCTCCTGCTCAGCCTCTCTGCCTCTTGCTTCTACAAAGCTGCTTAGGAATTGGCAAATGTCTTAGCATATTCTTGTCTGCACATCTCTTTTTTTCCAGGATTTTGACCCCTTAGGTCCTCACCCTTTGGTGGCTCTGAACTCAATTTTTATCTCATTAGCCCTGTGAGATATCTGAAAGTTCTTTTGGTTTCTCTGCCTCTTAGCAGTTGCTTTCTGTTCAATTTCACAGACTCAGCACCCACACAGCTTATAAATAATCAGTTAGGCTGCTATAGAAGCAAACCATGAGTTAAGTATTAGAGTAAATGTTATTTATTTGTGTGATGCATCAGACATTGGTAGTGGCATGGGAAATGTTTATAGAGAAGGGAAAATAGCTCATAAAAGTCAACCAACTTAGTCAATTGCCATAGTAGACAACTGGGGCTGAATTCTTCAGGGAGATGGTGGAATGTGATGCAAGACACATATCTCAGAATTATCATATTCAACAGTTGAGAGATTTGGAGTCTTCTATACTAACTCCCAAGGGCTGCTTTGGAAGGGAGGCAATGTCGATAACACTCCCTCCTTCCAATGTATATCTCGTCACCACTTAGAGCAGAATTCTGAGGTTCCAGAATAAAACAAGTCATCGGACTTGGAGATGCACATACTGGTAATTGGAAGTCTGGGAGAGCACACTAAAAGGCTGACAGATGGAAGAGAACAAACATAGCATAGAAGGTCATGTTCCTCTCAATGAACTTTCCCTCTTTCCAATATTTTGGCCTTTCAAATCCTGGCTACCTTAATTGCTCTCCAGTACCCTCTTATACACACACACACACACACACACACATATGTGTATATATATATGTATATGTGTGTGTATATGTATATACATATATATATACATATATATATGTATGTGTATATATATATGTGTGTGTGTATATATATATATATATTTTATTTTTATCCTTTCTTTCTACTTGTTCTAAGTAGGAAGATTGATCCCCTGAAAGCAGGTCACTCATAGCTGACAGTGGAAATTTGGGTTATATTTTTGACCCTAAAAAGTATTTTACTGAATGATTTATGGGTCTGTGAATCAAAATATCTTTTTATTGATTTGGAAGGTAGATAACTCTACCAAATTTGTACCAGTCAAATTGAGATATTTTTAGGACCATCAAGTGAAAAAACATGCATTCATTGGTAACTAATTTCCTTATTTAAGTGATATAGTAAACATATGTTCTTTCCAGTTAAAATGTTCTTGTTCTTTCTTTATTTTTTTTCATGTGATTGTATATGAAAGATAAAAGAAAGAGTAAATTCTTGTTCAATATCATCACCCACAATTCACTGATAGAATTACTTTGAAAACAAAATGGAAAGTGCTAAATAAGGAAAGGTTTCTCCCTAATCTTATTGTTTATGCTTGCAGAATTTTAACATTGCTGGGCTTGATTCCAGACCACAATAGTGCCCTGTTGAACAATTCTGGCCTCTGACTTGCTGAGAACTAAGTTTTCCTTTCTAGTACTGCTGTTGGTGTCAATTCTCATGTTCCCTGAAACATTTCCTCATAGTGGCTGGGTTTTGCTAGTTAGTGACAAGTGTCAATGCACATCTTCCCTTGTCTCTAAAACTCACCATTCAGCTATTTCCCTGCTCCCCAGGAAAGCTGCTCATCGCCTGGCATAATACTATCAGCACAGAACATGCCCAGCATTAGATTACCAATCAGAAACCCAAAACTGAGAGTTTCCATGGACTGTCAAGGGCTACTATACAGCCACCATGGTAGGTTAGGAAAATGTGGATCAAGAACAGCCTTTGGTAAACCAGTCACTAAGCATTTTTGATCACACGTATTACCAGTAAAATAATGAAATAAGGCCCATATATAGTTCATTTTTTAAAGATTTTGTTTATTTATTTGTCATAGAGAGAGCATAAGCAGGCAGAGTGGCAGGCAAGAGGCAGAGAGAGAAGCAGACTCTCTGCTGGACAAGGAGCCTGATGCGGTCCTCGATCCCAGGACCCTGGGATCATGACCTGAGCCGAAGGCAGCGACAACTGACTGAGCCACCCAGGTGTCCCTATATTTCATTTTTTTTAAATAAAATACATTAAACAGATGAAATTTTTTTAAGGTTAAAATATTCTCTAGTCCTGGGGTGCCTGGGTGGCTCAGTTGGTTAAGTGACTGACCCTTGATTTTGGCTTAGGTCATAATGTCAGGGTTGTGAGATGGAGCCCTGCATCAGGCTCCAAACTCAGCAGGGAGTCTTCTTGAGATTCCCTCCCTCTGCCGCTTCCTCTCATCCTCTCTCTCCTCTCTCTCTCTCTCTCTCTCTCAAATAAATAAATAAATCTTTTAAAAAAATCCTCTAGTCCTCTAATCCTCCTCCCTGCAGAGGAGCATCTTGCTGACTTCCTGTGGAAACCATTAATATAGACAAGAAGAAAGTGGGATATCAGGAAATCCAAAGGCACTGCAACTACAAGAGTGTCATTGCAAGCGTAGCCCAAGGTCAGTCCTTGGAATGAAAGTGACAACAGGCAGAGAAACCAGTGCATGTCAAGTTCTATAGGATGTGATTACTGAATTTGCAGCCCCCTCCCCCACAGGACAATATCCAATTTTAGGGGAGCTTAACTAAACCCTGTAAGCAGAATGGTTAATGAGCAGCTTCAAACCAAAGTGGAACATTTAGAGAATTAGTGTAGTGTCCCAGGAGCAAACCCAAGTATATCTTCAACTTATATTGAGATAGTTTCTTTGCCTTCAAAACCTCATGTTCAGTGCAGTATGTCATTGGCTTCACAGTTATAATTGTATCTGCTGTACACCACCAAAAAATGTAATGGTGAATTTCCTCTCTATTGTGATGCAATTCAATCTAATTTTACTTAGAGCAGAAATGAAGCATAATATGACTTTAGATTATATTGTTTAGATAGGATGAGTCAAACTCTGATATTGAATTTTGCAATCAATCCTACTTCAGGAGCCAAATAAAGATATGGGTGGTACTTATAAAAACTACCTCAGATTTCCAAGGGAAATTTGTGTTCAAGCTTCTCTTGTGCAGTGTTCCTCATGTCATCCATGCTTTACAACACCATGAAGGTGCCACCAATATTTGTGCTCCTTTTAGCCACTGGCAGAATCCAATGTAAGGTCTCCTGTATTTATCAATTACACTTATAAATGTCCATAAAGATGAGAAGCACAGTGTCACACTCTACCACCTCTTTTCTTATTAAATGAAATGGGCAGCATCAAGTAGCTTCTGACTTATTTATCTTTATTATTTATGTTATCTGTTAATACCACATAGTAGCCACAGCCCCATTCATGGCTTGTGTGCATCTCACAAACCATGCAAGATTTGGATGAATGTATGGTCTCAACCTTGGAGGTGTGTGTTTTATCTTAGACGTACTTGCTTAGTCCTACTTTGAAAGTTTGTGTATGTTGTCAAGATTATTTAAAAAAAAAAAAAGATTTGTGATTGTATTTATTTTTCCTAGGTGACTTTTTCCCACTTCCAGTCCATATGTAAATTTAGCACCTGAAAAATCTAAAAATAGGAGTTTTGTGTAGGTCATATATTGTGTAGGTCATATATTAGGAAACTAGTCACAAAAATGTAAGGTGTTTTGTGGTCCCCACAGCACGTCTCCCTACCTTACCTGGTCTGGATCATCTCAGGAAATGTAAAGAAGCGATGCAAAAAGCGTATCCCACACAGCAGCAGCTAGGGTTGTGCTGAGCAGCAAATTATTAGTACATTCTACCTAGGGACTTTAGTGGGCTCAGAACTGAGATCACTCAGAGATGGAAAGCCCATGAGGTATCCCTTATGATCACCCAAATTCCACCTGGAGTAATTTCCAGACTGTGGTACAAAAAAGAGTAATCCAAAGAGAGTCTGGCAGCATGGTTGAGTAGAAGAACAAGAATTGCAGTTCTGAGAAGCTAAGGTTATCTTAACTTGGAGACAAGAGTCTCAGACCAGAAGCAGGTACCCATAAAAAGAGGTTCAGAGATGTGGTACATTTTTGTACACTTGAGTCTTTGGTTCAAAGTACATTTGGGTCTTTGGTTCAACATCATTCTGCATAGGCATCGTGTAAAACTCTATATGGCCAGGCAAAGAAAAATGTGCAGAAAAGACTCAAACAATTCTAAGAAATTACACACAGTCAAGAATCAATTGAATTCCCAATATCCAGAGTGAAGAAAACTCCTTAAATACATGAGATGTTCAGGTGACTGTAGAAAGATAATGTCTTAATTATAGGGCTAAACTAGACCTAGTGGAAAATCTACCCCAGATCCACCATTATAAAAGCTTAAAAGCAAGTCTTGAAAGTGTCAAGTACATCCATAGAAGCCAACCAGAACAAAAGTACACCAATCTTTACTAGAATGTAACAAAGCTAGAACTCAACAATGTAAAATTCAGGGGCCCTGGGTAGTTCAGCTGTTTAAACATCCAACTTTTGCTTTCAGTTCAGGTCATGATCTCAGGGTGGTGAGATCGAGCCCCCACACGGAACCCACATTAGGCTCCGTGCTAGGCATGGAACATGCTTAAGGTTCTCTCTCCCCCTCTGCCCCTCCCTCCAACTCACTCTCTCTTAAAATAAATAAATAAATAAATAAATAAATAAATAAATAATATTCATAATGTGGTATTTTACTTTGCATACGTTATACTGCAATAAAAATTAAATTTAAGGGAAAAAGTAGAATATCTTTATCTCAAAAGATAATGAATTTGGTAAAATGTAATACTAGCTCAATTTTTAAAAATGTAATCTGGTATGGAGATAGCTTCCCAAAGTAGATAATAGATTATATATCTCTACTAACATTATAGTTAATAATGAAGCAATAAACACATTCTCACTGAGTAATTAATAACTGCTTTCAATGTTTGTATTTAATAGAATGCTAGAGCTCCTAACCAGAACAATAAGATAATAGAAAAAAAAAAATTAAAGGTCAAAGGACATAAGACAAAGAACTAAAACTTATTTGTCACACATAATCATTGTTTACCCCTAGGGTGACACATTTAATAATAACAAAGCAAGGATTCAAACTTAGGCTCATTCTAGAGTATTTGATTTCCGCAGCAATGATTTATTAGGAAATAAGAATTTTAAGAAAAGCTACAATTTATAGCAACAAAAAACCCTGCCAAGTTTTTGCTGAAGAGTATCTTGCTACAAAGGTACTTAAGTACATATTTTTACTAAGCAAATATGAAGACCTTGGGGGAAGATAAAAATTTTATTGAAAGACATAAACGAAGGCCTAAATAAAGGGGGGATATATTATGTTCATAAGTAGAGAAATAAAAGCTGCTTTTCTCCTCAAAATGACCTGTAAATTAACACAGTTCTGGATACTTAACAGGCCTCTTTGAGAAACTTGACCTGTCAATCCTAAAATTTATACAGAGAAGTTGAGAAGCAAAAAAAGACAATTGAATTAGAGAAGTATTAAGTAGGGACATACCCCTTATCAGGGGTCATGACAAAGCTATGGTAAATCAGACTATGGCATGGTGGGGGGGGGCATATAAGCCAATGTACCAGACCAGAAATCCTACAATTCCAATTCCAGTAAAAGAGATCAATATCAGGAGGTTTTTAGTGAAAGGTCATCTGCATGAATTCAACCTGTATAAAATATTTATTTTGAGAAATATAAACATATTTCTCATAAATTTGAGAATATAAATACATATATGTTGAAGAAACAGGGAGCTGTGATTACAAATATACTTCATATATTTGATTCTTTGAGCAAAAATGGCAAAACATGTTCAACCAAAACTTGAAATTGGATAAGGCTGCTCCTGTAATGAGAAGTACGCTAAAAATTGCTGGAAGGGTATAGTGAAAAGAATATTCATTTTGTGGTTTGTTCATAATCTATGAATAAAAAACATATGCATATATATTTTTTATTTTTGGCAACCTTTTTAATGTTTGTCATAATAAAATAAATCTGGATTCTCATATCTGATTCTGTGGGGTTTCTTAAATTTTTATTTAAATAGAGCAACAAGAACATGAATATGGACTGTGAGAGAAGTGGTATCATAAATCATAGAGGAATGCCTGCACTCGTTAACACATGATGCTGGGACAACTGGCTATGCATGTGGAGAACAATAAACTATGTCTTTATCATACACCTTTCTCAAAATTAGTACCAGATGGACTCAAGACATAAAAATGAGGGGAAAAGTCTACTTAAATCTTAAACAGAACAGAAAAAAAAAAAAAGGAAGAAGAAGAAGATCTTGATGATAGTAGTGGAAGGTACGAGTTTCTTAAAACACAAAAAGCACAAGTCATAAAAGAGAAGATGGATAAATTTGAATATTTAGTTAGCTTAATTTTATTAGTTATTACTAATTTAAATTGAATAGCAAAAATTAACACATACTTGAAAACATTATAAAAAAATGTGAAAAGAAAAACTCCAAATTGGAAGAAGTTATGTGCAGCTTTAGTAAGACATAAAAAATAGTATCCAGAATATATTTTTAAAAATCTATTGTTGGGACACCTGGGTGGCTTAGTCGGTTCAGCGTTTGCCTTCAGCTCAGGTCATGATCCCAGAGTCCTGGGATTGAGGCCCACGTCAGGCTCCTTGCTCAGTGGAGCCTGCTTCTCCCTCTGCCTGCTGCTCCCCTGCTTGCTCTCTCTCTCTCTGACAAAGAAATAAATAAAATATTTTTAAAAAATCTATTCTGTCATAATGAACAATGGATATAAACGATGAGATCACAAATTTTTAAAAACATCCTAGTAGCTAATAACATATAAGAATTATTAAATTTCACTAATACGAAAGTAAAAGTTGAGTGGTAATGTATTGCAAATTCATACACATTATATTTGTACAAGTTAATAACACTTGTATGCCAATATTGTTAATGATGTAGGGAAATAAGAAACTTCAAATGGAGCTAATGAGACTATAACTAAATACAACCACTTTGAAAATCAATTTATCAATATGAGTATTTGGAGGTACGCATATCAGTGATTTTATTTCTAAATAAAATTTCATCCTCTTAGATTTATGCAATAGGACATTTATTTCATCAGTACATAATAGGGAATTTTTTTAAAAACTAAGCTTTCTTCCATAAGGAAATGAATAAGTAAATTATGGGGAAAATTAATATCTCTGTAGTATTGAATCTTCTTAGGCAGGAATATTATATATCATTTTATTTCCCTTCCTTTATTTTCCCCCTTATATAAGTTTAAACACTGTGGTTAGTCTTAGCCCAAGGATTTTATAGTTTTCATAGTTATGTTAGTGACATTGCTTTTTTTTTTTTTTTTAAAGATTTTACTCATTTACTTGACAGAGATCACAAGTAGACAGAGAGGCAGGCAGAGGGAGGGGGGAAAGCAGGCTCCCCGCTGAGCAGAGAGCCCAATGCAGGGCTCAATCCCAGGACCCTGAGATCATGACCTGAGCCGAAGGCAGAAGCCTAACCCACTGAGCCACCCAGGCGCCCCGCGACATTGCTTTTTATTACATTGTTTAATGTTAAGAGATATCTTTTCATGTTGACTTTTTAATGTAACTACTTTACTTCCTTTTTCCTTCAATCTTTCCTTTTCTCCTTCCTTCTACCTCATTTAGTTCAATTTTGTTGTTCTCTTTAAAAATTTATTAACTTGAATATTTAGCTCCCAAATTTTAATCTTTTTTATTTTCTAATAAAATAAAGGATTTAAGGTAGCAGTTTTATATAAAAGGGAGTTTTGGGGGGATAACTTTATGATATTCTCTTATTTCTAAATATGTGATTCTTTTAGCCATAATTTTTCTAAGTGATTTAATATTTAGGTAAAGAGATATTTTGGTTATCCTTTAGTTATTAACTTGGAATTTTATTACATTGCCTGCTACATATTGATTTCTACTTTTAAAACTTTCTGAACAATTTCCTTATGCATAATACACAACCAATTCTTTGAGTAGTCTGTGTGTGTTTGCAAAGATTATGTTGGCTATATATCCGTATATGCTTGTATTATGTTGTATTTTCACCAAGATACTTAAATTTGTCATCTAATCTCCTATCATTTGTTTTGAGAGATCTTTGTTATTGATCCTTATTATTATTATTATTTACTTCATGTATACACAATATTAACACCATTAGAGAAGTAAATGAGGAAATAAAACCTATTTTACAAGAATATGTTGCAGATAAGCCGTTTCCAAGTTACCTATTGCTTATTTTTCAGAGAGTTAGTGATCTTAGAAATAAGGCATACAGTTATCCAAATTAAAAAATAATAAAAGTGATAGATTAAAAAGCAGAATGGTCACAACTAATAAGTAAAATATATGTAATATACATGTTATATGTGTATTATTACTAGTGAACAAAATATATAACCATATATTAGTGAAAATACACATAAACATATATATATAACATATTTTCCCATTAGTTGTGACCACTCATTAGTGAAAAAATGCATATATAACCATACATGAAATATATATATATATATAACCATATATAAAAAAATACACCATATATACAAAAACTCGTGGTGTATTTTTATCTTTCATCAACATTTAAAATTTACCTTTCTCCAGACAAATACCATGACAATAGCGTAGATAAGTAGGTAAGATACTGAGAGTCAGCTACAAAGATGTAATTCGATAACTAGAGGGACAGATGGGTACTCAGTAGTTGCTCCAGCAGCATTCACCTCTTCAAACATTAGTTTCCTCACACATACCATGGATGTTATAAATGCACCCACTCTTACACATCATTCGAGGGTTTATGTGAGGTGAGACACTACATAAAGAACAATTATCTCAATACTGGGCATACAAGAAGCACTTAATAAGTATTAATTATCAATCCCATAATCTATTTGGCAAGATTGTCTTAAAAGTTTCTTAAAAATCAATTATCATATGGTTTCACTTATTTGTGGAACATAAGGAATAGCATGGAGGACATTAGGAGAAGGAAAGGAAAAATGAAGGGGGTGAAATCGAAGGGGGAGACGAACCATGAGAGACTGTGGACTTTGAGAAACAAACTGAGGGTTTTAGAAGAGAGGGGCGTAGGGGCTTGGGTGAGCCTGGTGGTGGGTGTTAAGGAGGCACTTACTGAATGGAGCACTGGGTGTTATATGCAAACAGTGAATCATGAAACACTACATCAAAAACAAATGATACGGTGACTTGGTGACTTACATAACAATAAAAATCAATAAGAAAAATACAAAAATATCAATAGAAAAACGAGCAAATGAATAAAAATTCACAAAAGGAGAATAAATAAGAGTATAAGTGTATGGATAAATATGTATATAACAAATGTAATAATAATCAGTAAGTTAAATAAGTAATAAATGTAATAAAAAATCAAGTTAAAACTACAATTAAAACCCATATATTGCATATAACAATATATAGAATATACATTGCCAAAAAATGGAACCTCTTTGGTTCAAATGTGAACAAAGGACACACTCACTTAATGCTTGAGGGAGAGAGCTGTCAGCTGCTTTCTGGGGCACAGAGTCAATACTTTCTGGGAATCTCAGCAAGAGGCTTGCCATTTGAACTGACAGTTCCAATGTTACAACTTCATCTAAAGGAAACAAGTAGACAAGATGAAAGTGATGTTTTAGAAGTTCCTATATCATAGTTTTGTTATAAGTAAAAACGGGAAATTATTGTGTAACTAATAACAGGGAATAAGTTAAATTGATTATTGTATAAGAATTACTATTTAGGTGCCAATAATGATTTTGAAGTTTACTAATTTTTGGAAATATGTTAATAATATACCATTTAGGTTTTTTAATAATTTTTTAAATATAATTTTTATTTTTTTCAGTGTTCCAAGATTCATTGTTTATGCACCACACCCAGTGCTCCACGCAATACGTGCCCTCCTTAATACCCACCACCAGGCTCACCCAACCCCCTACTCCCCTCCTCTCCAAAACCTTCAGTTTGTTTCTGAGTCCACAGTCTCTCATGGTTTGTCTGCCTCTCCGATTTCCCCCATTTCACTTGTCCTCTATCATTTAGTTTGTTATGAAGCCAATTACAAAATCCCGTTCTCCCAGAGTAATTTGTATATATATATGCATAGTGACCTTTGAAAAAATCAAGGATATACACTAAAATGATAACAGTATTATTTTTGTTGGGTTTAAGTCAATCTTACATTCTTATTTTCCTTCAGTGATATTTATTATTTGCGTTATTTTTAAGAGATGAAATAAAGATAAATATATTAAAAGATAAAGGGTCTGTATACATTGTTAGTTACTGGTATTAATAGATGACATTTGCATTTATTTCTTATCCTCCAATTATCAACTAAATGATACATGTTTTAAAGTCTGATGATGCCTGCCACTGTGATAAAATGCATGATGATTACTACAGTGGCAACAAGTAATCATATTGTTGTCAAGTGTTTTTATAGGTAATTCTTTTTTTTAAGATTTTTTATTTATTTAAGAGAGAGAGAGAGCACGAGGGGGAAGGGAGGGACAAGAGCAGAGAAGGAAGCAAAATCCCTGCTAAGCAGGGAGCCCTGGGCCCAATCCCAGGACCCCAAGATCACGACCTGAGTGGAAGGCAGACACTTAACTGACTGAGCCACCCAGGTGCCCTGATAGCTCATTCTTGATTACCATTCCTCAAAATATACCAATCAATGTCGGCAGATCAATACCTTATATTAAAAATACAATTTAAGGATCTCACTTGGAATTATGACTAAAATATAAAAATATGAGGACATCTTTAGACAGTATAAGCAAATGTACAGATTGCTTTTAATAGAAGAATATGACTTCTGATTTCAGCCCTGTCATGTAAAGGAGGTTGGAAGTAATCACTGCCATTTTCCAAACAAGAAAAATCTGAACAATGTGTAAATTCACAGTTGCTTTTAGAGGAATCAGAGAACTGAGGTCCCAGATTAAGTCACTATCCTGAAATCTGGAGATACAGGGTATAGGAGTCTATGAAGAGAACCAGCTGGGACATGCATCTTGGAGCAGAAGCCACTGACATCATAATCAGGCTGGAACTCTCAAAGGGAAAGTTGAATCAATTGTTAGGGAGACTGTGGAATAGAGTAAGGCTGAAGGCCTGCTGAGGGGCTGAGTCACAGTTTGGGGGTGACTACACTTTTGTGGATTTTACCTCCCAAAATGCCACCTGGTTCTCATAGTGAAGATCTGAGGAACATTCCCTAGTGGTTCTGCCATGAGGAAGGGAAACTTAACTATGATGAATTACTCCTAGAGCCTTCTCTCTAAGAAAGGAAGGCCTAGTTTCCAAGGAAAATTTTATCTGAGCCTCGTACCACCCTTATCACCCTGAGGTTTGATCACAATACTATGAAATGCTTCTTTTCCTCCATACCTGACCACCACACCAGCAGGGCTTCAGCAGAATCGCAGTGAATTACACAAATCTGAAAGAGACAGTCTCTAAGGAAGAGTGAAAGGAAGCCCACATTGAAGAGGGAGACAAAATTACTAGAGGAATTTGAAACCCCTGGTTCCCCAGGTCAACTTCTATCCAGATTATCAGATATTCTCCTACTCAAGGCCTCATTACCTCAGCTTTCTTTACCTGACACAGGTCCAACTTTTGACAAAAAGCACAAGGAATGCCAGAAGGTAAAAGTAAAAGCATAATCTGATGATGGTAAGCAAACAATGGACTGAGGCTCAGATATGACACAGACGTTGGAATTACTCGAGAGGGCATTTAAATAGCTATGATTAATATGTTCAGGGCTCTAATGGAAAAAGTAAAAATATGCAAGAGCAGATGGATAATACCAGCAAGAAGGTGGATGTTCCAAGAAAGAATCAAAAGGAAATGTTAGAAATCTAAAAATAAGAACAAAATTTAAAAATGTTTTTCATGGGTTTATTAGTACCCTGGACATGTATGTCCAAGGAAAGGTTGAATGATCCCAGGGAGAACAAGATAAAATGATCAAACTGAAATGCAAAGACAATGGAAATAAACACTGGGACCACTTTAAAAGGTGTCATGTGCACATTATTGGACTATGAGAACAGGAAAGAGAACATAGAATATAAGAAATATTTGAAGTGAAAATATCTGAAGTCCAAAATTAATGAGAGACACACCAAAGAACAGATCCTAGAAGTTCAGATAACTCCAAGGATAAATACAAAAACAAACAAACAAGCAAGCAAACAAAAATACCCCAAACACGTGAAAGACAAACCATACATAGATATATCACAAACTGCAGGAAACCAAAAACAAAAAGAAAATCTTGAAAGCAGACAGAAGGATGGGGCATCTGGGTTGCTCAGTCGGTTAATCATTTGGCTTTTGATTCAGGTCATGATCTCAGGGTAATGAGATCCAGCACTGCACTGGGTTCTGCACAGGCCATGTTTTTTTTCTGATTCTCTTTCCCTCTGCCTCAGCCCTGCCCTGCCCCCGACCCATGCATGGGCTTCTCTCTCTCTTTCTCAGGAAAAAAAAAAATGATAGCCAGAGGAAGGGAAAAAAAAAATATATATATCCAAAGTGAAACAAGGATACAGTGAACTTTTAGTCAGAAATCATGCAACCAAGAAAAGAGTGGAATGAAATGTTAAATGTGCTGAAAGAAAAAAACCAAACAAACAAACTAGATTTCCATATCCAGTAAAATTATCCTTCAAATGTGAAGGAGAAATAAATACTTTTGAGGTTAATAAAAACTGAAAGAATATATCATCAAGAGACCTGCCACACAAGAAATGTTAAAAGAAATTCACTAGGAAGAAGGAAGATTATACAGGTCAGAAGTTTGGAATGACAAGAAGAAAAGAAGTGTATCAGTGAAGTTATAAATTAAGATAAAATATTTTATTTTTCTTCTCCTTAATTGATCTAAAAGATACCTATTTCTTTAAAGTGGTAATAGTGGCAGTGTATTAAGTGATTATATCAGATGAATAATTGAAATTAATGACAGGTCAGAATAGAAATTGGAAATATTCAGTTGTAAGATAACTGTATTGTATGTGAAGTAACATACTGTCTTTGAAGATAGATTTAACTTAGTTAAAATTTGTACTGGAAGAATATATATCGGGATGCCTCGGTGGCTCAGTCAGTTAAATGTCTGCCTTCAGCTCAGGTCATGACCCAGGGTCCTGGGATAGAGTCCTGCATTGGGCTTCTTGTTCTGCGGGCAGCCTGCTTCTCCCTCTGCCGGACACTCCCCTTGCTTGTTTTCTGTCTTGCTCTCTCTATCTGACAAATAAATAAATAAAATATTTTTAAAAGAATATATATATGTGTGTATACATTATAAAGAATATATACATACATAAACATATATTTTTTCCATTTTTTAATTTAATTTCTTTTCAGTGTAACAGAATTCATTGTTTATGCATCACACCCAGCGCTCCATGCAATATGTGCCCTCCTTAATACCCACCACCAGGCTCCCCTAACCTCTCACCCGCCGCTCCTTCAAAACCCTCAGGTTGTTTTTCAGAGTCCATAGTCTCTCATGGTTCATCTCCCCTTCCAATTTCCCTCAACTCCCTTCTCCTCTCCATCTCCCCATGTCCTCCATGTTATTTGTTATGCTCCACAAATAACTGAAACCATATGATAATTAACTCTCTCTGCTTGACTTATTTCACTCAGCATAATCTCTTCCAGTCCCATCCATGTTGCCACAAAAGTTGGGTATTCATCCTTTCTGATGGAGGCATAATACTCCATAGTGTATATGGACCACATCTTCCTTATCCATTCATCTGTTGAAGGGCATCTTGGTCCTTTCCACAGTTTGGCGACCGTGGCCATTGCTGCTATGAACATTGGGGTACAGATGACCCTTCTTTTCACTACATCTGTATCTTTGGGGTAAATACCCAGTAGTGCAATGGCAGGGTCATAGGGAAGCTCTATTTTTAATTTCTTGAGGAATCTCCACACTGTTCTCCAAAGTGGCTGCACCAACTTGCATTCCCACCAACAATGTAAGAGGGCTCCCCTTTCTCCACATCCTCTCCAACACACGTTGTTTCCTGTCTTGCTAATTTGGGCCATTCTAACTGGTGTAAGGTGGCATCTCAATGTGGTTTTGATCTGAATCTCCCTGACGGCTAGTGATGATGAACATGTTTTCATGTGTCTGATAGCCATTTGTATGTCTTCATTGGAGAAGTGTCTGTTCATGTCTTCTGCCCATTTTTTGACATGATTATGTTTTGTGTGTGTTGAGTTTGAGAAGTTCTTTATAGATCCTGGATATCAGCCTTCTGTCTGTACTGTCATTTGCAAATATCTTCTCCCATTCCGTGGGTTGCTTCTTTGTTTTGTTGACTGTTTCCTTTGCTGTGCAGATGCTTTTGATAAAGAGAATTTCAGACCAATATCACTGATGAATATGGATGCTAAGATTCTCAACAAGATCCTAACAAATAGGATCCAAAAGCACATTAAAAGGATTATCCACCATGACCAGGTGGGATTCATCCCTGGGTTACAAGGATGGTTCAACATTCGCAAATCAATCAATGTGATAGAACAAATCAATAAGAGAAAAGAGAAGAACCACATGGTCCTCTCAATTGATGCAGAAAAAGCATTTGACAAAATCCAGCATCTGTTCCTGATTAAAACGCTTCAAAGTATAGGGATAGAGGGAACATTCCTGAATTTCATAAAATCTATCTATGAAAAACACACAGCAAATATCATCCTCAATGGGAAAAAGCTCACAGCCTTCCCACTGAGATCAGGAACACGACAAAGATGCCCACTCTCACAACTGTTGTTCAAAACAGAAGTAGAGGTCCTAGCAACAGCAATCAGACAACAAAGAGAAATAAAAGGTATCAAAATTGGCAATGAAGAAGTCAAACTCTCTCTCTTTGCAGATGACATGGTACTTTATATGGAAAACCCAAAAGACTCCACCCCTAAACTACTAGAACTCATGCAACAATTCAGTAATGTGGCAGGATACAAAGTCAATGTACAGAAATCAGTGGCTTTCTTATATACTAACAATGAAAACACAGAAAGGGAAATTAGAGAATCGATTCCATTTACTATAGCACCAAGAACCATAAGATACCTGGGAATAAACTTAACCAGAGAGGTAAAGGATCTGCACTCAAGGAACTATAGAACACTCATGAAAGAAATCGAAGAAGACACAAAAAGATGGAAGACCATTCCATGCTCTTGGATTGGAAGAATAAACATTGTTAAAATGTCTATACTGCCTAGAGCAATCTATACTTTTAATGCCAATCCGATCAAAATTCCACTGGTATTTTTCAAAGAGCTGGAGCAAATAATCCTAAAATTTGTATGGAATCAGAAAAGACCCTGAATTGCTAAGGAAATACTGAAAAAGAAAAACAAAACTGGGGCATCACGTTGCCTGATTTCAAGCTTTACTACAAAGCTGTGATCTCCAAGACAGCATGGTACTGGCATAAAAACAGACACATAGACCAGTGGAACAGAATAGAGAGCCCAGATATGGACCCTCAACTCTATGGTCAAATAATCTTTGACAAAGCAGGAAAAAATATACAGTGGAAAAAAGACAGTCTCTTCAATAAATGGTGCTGGGAAAACTGGACAGCTATATGTAGAAGAATGAAACTCGACCATTCTCTTACACCATACACAAAGATAAACTCGAAATGGATAAAAGATCTCAACGTGAGACAGGAATCCATCAGAATCCTAGAGGAGAACATAGGCAGTAACCTCTTCGATATCAGCCACAGCAACTTCTTTCAAGATATGTCTCCAAAGGCAAAGGAAACAAAACCAAAAATGAACTTTTGGGACTTCATAAACATATTTTTAAGAAGAGTATCTATTTAAGAAAGTCCCTAAAATATTTTATAAAAAATATAATTGACATGTGAGGAAAGAGGATAAATGGGATCATATAAAATGCTCATTTAAAGTACAAAAGACAGGAAGGATAAAAAAAGAAACAAGAAAAAAACTGCAATGAACAGAAAATACTTACAATGATTGTATATATTACTTGAACTACATAAATAATCACTTTAGAAGGGAACAAAATACATATACCAATTAAAAGGCAGAGATATCAGACTGGATTAAAAAGAACACTACACAACTATATGTTGTCTATTAAAAAAATCACTATAAAAACAAATTTACAGGTTAAAAGATGGAGAAAAAAATATGCTGTCCTGGTGAAAAGTGTCCACCCCAAGGTCATGTCCACATAGAATCTTTGAAGGTGATCTTGCCCAGAAATAACAGTCTTTGCATATGTAATTAATTAAGGTGAGGCTGTACTGGATTAGGATGGGTCCTCAATCCAAAACCTGGTGTCCTTTAGGAAGCACCCATGAAAACACAGGACACAGAGACTCTCAGGAAGAACATATGATAATGGAGTCAGAGACTGGAGAAATGTGACTGTAAGCCAAGGATCATGAAGGACCGCTGACCACCCACCAGAAACCAGAAAAGGCAAAGAAGGCTTCTTCCCTGGAGCCTTCCTAAGAAGCATGGCCCTGCTCATAACCTTGCTCTCATTCCGGCCTCTAGAACTGAACCAGAATAGATTTCTGCTGTTTTTTTTTTTTTTTTTTTCTAATTTCTTTTCAGCGTAACAGTATTCATTGTTTTTTCACCACACCCAGTGCTCCATGCAATCCGTGCCCTCCCTAATACCCACCACCTGGCTCCCCCAACCTCCCACCCCCCCCCCGCCCCTTCAGAACCCTCAGGTTGTTTTTCAGAGTCCATAGTCTCTCATGGTTCACCTCCCCTTCCAATTTCCCTCAACTCCCTTCTGCTTGATTTCTGCTGTTCTAAACCACCTTTCACCTTAATTCGTTACAGCAGCCCTAAGAGATGACCACAGGGGGGCGTATGGGTGGCTCAGTTGTTAAGCCTCTGCCTTCTGCTCAAGTCATGATCCCAGGGTCCTGGAATTGAGCCCCACATTGGGCTCCCTGCTTGGCAGGAAGCTTGCTTCTTCCTCTCCCACTCCCCCTGCTTGTGTTCCCTCTCTCGCTGTCTCTCTCCTTCTGTCAAATGAATAAATAAAATCTTAAAAAAAAAAAAAAAGACGACCACATGTGCTAACAATCATCAGAATAAGCTGGAGTGGTTATAGTAATTTCAGACAAAGTAGACTTCAGAAGAAGGGAAATTATCAAGGATGAAATGGGGTATTACATGATGATAAAGGGGTCAATTTTCCAACACAATAATCCCCACCATTAGAGCCAAGACTGGTCTACAGAGAAATGGCAACGAAGTATAATGTGGTATTCTGAATGGGATCCTGGAATAGGAAAAGAACATTAAAGAAACTGAGACAATCTGAGTAAAGGATGGGCTTTATTTATATATGATATTAATATTGGTCAATTGTGACAGATAGACCTACGATACAAGATGTTAATAGGGAAAACCGGGTGTAGTTTATATGGGAACTTTCTGTACATTTTACACAATTTTTCTGGAAATCTAAAACTGTTTTAAAATAAATATTTGTGTGTGTGTGTGTGTGTGTGTGTGTGCACGTGCGTGCATGCATCCCCTAGGGGAAGAACATGACTAAATAAGAAAAATTAGAAATATCATATGACACTTGTAAAACATTTTACCTTGGTAAAAATGTTATATTAAAACAAAAACCTGAATTGTCATTTTTCATGCATCAAATGATCACAGATGAAAAAAAAATAAATGAACATCTGAATTGGTCACTTTGCTCATGTGAAGGAAACTTATAAACTTTGGGAAAAAATTGGCAATATTTATAGAAGTGGGGTTTTTTTGTTTGTTTTTGTTTTGTTTTGTTTTACGACGCCCATACCATTTGACTAAGTACTTTCATTCTTTGAAGTGTTTCAGAAGGAAAGTGTCAAAATAGAAACAAAGGTTTGGTCCCAAGATGTCAGAAATGAGACTTAACTTATAATATTGAATATTAAATATGACATGCCTTGCAAAATATCTCAACAGGCAACATGTTCTTAGTAGAAGTCCACTTGGTTTTTAACATCTTATCTTTACAGGACATAGGTCAAGGGCCAAGCAGAGCTGGAGAGAGCTAGGTTGCTAGTTTTGGGAGTAGTTGATTAGAACAAGCCAAAGCGAAGTAAATGTCAGGCCTTGAACCACAAACTTCAATGTTCCCAGAAACAAGAGGCTAAACAGGAGAAAGTCCCCGTTCCCCCATGTTTCATTTTTCCTGTAGCAGTACCAGCAAGGCCCAGTGAATGAGCTCTGATATGGAGTCACCTTTTTTGTCTAAGGAGTCTCAAATGAAAGGCTCCTGACATTTTCTGTCCCCAGAGGCCAAGAGGAAGAAAGGAGGAAGGGCTAGGAGTAGAAAGTACTGAGCCCTAGGTCAAACTGGAGAAAAGTGTCCTCAAGGTCATCTTCTCACTATAAAAAAAGGCACTAGGGAAGATTTTCGCTGAGAGACCCAGCAAAGAGGTCTGCAAATGGAGATGACTGGGAGAGGAATACAGATGTGCATAAGAGCAGGGTGGTGGTGGGCTACGTCCTTGACTCAACTTCCCTAAGAAGCTGCCACACTCTGCACCAACCCTGGTGTGGAGAGGACCTGCCAGGTAGAACTTTGTAACTCCCTGTCGTTGGGCCTGAAAAAAAATCACACATGGGTTTTAGTCTGGAGCTAGAGTCTTCAATATGCTTGTATCTTTAAAAATGCTTTTCTCAGGGTGGTTCAGTCAGTTAAGTCTTTGGCCCAGGTCACTATCCTGGGGGTCCTGTTATCAAGCCCTGCATCAGACTCCTTGCTCAGCAGGGAGATTGCTTCATCCACTCCTCCCCATTACTTTCTTTCTTTCTTTCTTTTTTGAGGTTATTTATTTATTTATTTGACAGAAGAGAGAGATCACAAGCAGGCAGAGCAGCAGGCAGAGAGAGAGGGGAAAGCAGGCCCCCCCCCCCCCCCCCGAGCAGAGAGCCAGACACGGAGCTTGATCCCAGGACCCGGAGATCATGACCTGAGCCGTAGGCAGAGGTTTAACCCACTGAGCCACCCAGGCACCCCTCTCCTCCCTACTGGTGCTCTTTCTCGCTCTCTCTCTCTGTCTCTGAGTATTTACCCCCAAAATACAAAAACCCTAATTCAAAGGGATACACATGCATCCCTATGTTTATTGCAACGTTGTTTACAATATCCAAATTATGAATTCATTCTAAGTGTCCATCAATAGATGAATGGATAAAGAAGAGATTTCATGTGTGTGTGTGTGTGTGTATAAAAAATATGGAATATTATTCATCTATAAAAAAGAATGAAATTTTGCCATTTGCAATGAAGTGGATGGAGCTAGAGAATTAATGCTAAGTGAAATAAGTTGGTCAGAGAAAGACAAACACCATATGATTTCACTCATGTGTGGAATTGTAGAAACAAAACAAAAGAGTAAAGGGAGAAAGAAAAAGATAAACCAAGAAACAGACTCTTACTTGTAGAGAACAAACTGGTGGTTACAAGAGGGGAGGTGGGTAGGGGGGGATGGGTGAAATGTGTGATAGGGATTAAGGAGTGCACTTGTCAAGATGAGCACTAGATGATGTATGGAATTGTTCAATCACTATGTTGTACACTTGAAACTAACATAACACTTTAGGTTAACTATACTGGAATTTAAAAAACCCCAAATGCTAAAATCTCTTTCTGCACTGATGAGGTCCTAAAAAATATAAGTAACAGAGATAATCATTGAAATTACTTCAATATAAGAATAAAATCTATGTGAGTATCTTTTACAAAGCTATAAATTACTGTAATTATAATAATAGAAAAGGATGAAAATATGGAAAAAGGAAAGTGAAAATATCACAGTTTTTTCATGTCACATAATAAGCAAATAAATATAATTCTGTATGGATGTTGTGCATTTGAGAAATACATATTCAAACATTTTTTGAGAATGAAAGGAAAGTAATTCATAAAGTCATACAAGAAAAAACTCATGACTCATGAAATCAATGATGCACAAGAACACACAAAAATAAAGACCAGCAAATTTTAATTCATAAAATATAAATTAATTGAATTCTACAAAGTAAATAAAAATTATCATTAAGGACAGAAAACTGATATAATTATACTATCCATAAGAAATATCTAATAGCAACAACTATGCAAGATTAGAGTGGAAAAAATGAACAAAGAGGTAAATAGAAAGAGAATTTCATTACAGTATCAAAAAAATTGCAAATAGCAATAAATTGAGCAACTCATTTTTGTTGATAAAGGATGTCAATAAGCAATGGAAGGTCACTATAGATTTATTAGGTGACATATACTTAAAACAGAAAGACACAATGTTAAAAATCATCAGTATGAAAGGGAAAAAAAATGGATGATAACATAAGAGCACCAAGAAAGTTTAAGAAATCTTTCTCAGACATCTGCAAAAAAATGCAGACAAAAATAAACATTTAAAATAAATATTTGAATCATATAATTAGTAAGTCTTTCCTGAATTTTCCAACTTTGATATCTAAAAATATTAAAGAAATCTTCTCAACTCTTATGAGACACTTGAAACTTTTGCTATATTGCAACATACCAATAAATTGAACAAAGAAAAATACTTAAGATATTTTCTGATTGCACTGAAGAATATTCGGAGTATAATAATAGCATTGCAATAAAAAAATCCCAACAAAAAGCAAAGTAAAATCTCTATCATTCAGAAATTTAAAATTTTTTCTGGCCAAGGATAAAATAAAATTGGAAATGTAGACTACTTTTGTATACTGAAAGCCACTAATATAGTCAGAGCTGATTCAGAAGGAAAGTTATCGACTAATGCAAAATGAGAAATAGAAAATTTAATAATTTTAACATTCAAATCAGGACTTGAAAGGAAAGATAATAACAAATACACACAAATAGAAATAAATTAATAAAATTAAATTATAAAATGTTTGGAAAGCTAAAGAAAAATAGAAATGACATTAAATCCAGTATCTTTTTAGAAAAAAAATTAAAAAATAAAAACTGTAATTTATCTTTTAAAAAGAAAAGACACAGATACATGAAATTGCATATAGAAACACTGCTATTTCTGTTCAATATGTGAAAATCTGTAAATTTGTAAGGCAGTAAATGTATTCATATAATCTTCATAGGGATGCTTGGGTGGTTCAGTCAGTTAAGCATCTGCCTTGGACTCAGGTCATAGTCCTGGAGTCCTGGGATCAAGTCCCACGTTGGGCTTCCTGCTCAGTTGGGAGTTTGCTTCTCCCTCTCCATCTGCCCCTCTCCCTTGCTCGTGCTCTCACTTGATCTCTCCCTCTCTCTCTCTCTCCCTCGTAAATAAATAAAATCTTTAAAAAAAGATAATCATATAATCTTTATATACCCCAAAAATCAAAAATCAAGATTCATCACAGATTAAAAACAAGACAATCCATAATGAAGTTTGAATTGAATGATACTTCCTTAACATATTAAATAATACCAATTCTTTTATGTATTATATAAATCAGATCTTAATATGAGGAATTACATATTTTCTTTGTTATATTTGATTATAAATAAGTTATCATGTAACAATTGAAGATAAGTGGGAAAAGTGTCAATAACTTTTAACTCATGTTTAACATTGTTCTGAAAATTTGAGCCAATTCAACAAGAAGAGTTAAATGATATGACATATAACAATTGAAAATGAGTACACAGTTATTTTATTTCAGATGGTATGTTCATCTAAAATATTAGAAAGAAAAATGTTTAATATTTAGAACTAAAAGAAAAGAATTAAGTTAAGGTCTGGGTTTCAAAATTAGCATATAGTCAACAATTTTCCTGTAGGCTTCCAATATTTTCATTTAAAAAATATATTGGGTAAGCTTAGAACTGGGAAGGGATGTGTGGAGTCAGTGGATGATGGGTTTGGATTGACTGCTAATGGGTACAGGGCTTTCTACAGATGGATGAAAATGTTCTAAAAAAAGATTGTGGTGTTGGTTGCAAAACCTTTTGAAAGCAAAATTAAAACTAGCATAAAAGCCAAAAGACTAATATAGAAAAAAACAGGAGGTAGACATTTTTAGAATATAAAGCATTTTTACAAAAAAATTAACACAGGACAATCCATAATCATTTACAATGTAAAAGAAAAAGAAAATGTTTGTCCTTGTTTGAGGGTACAAGAAGATATAAATGACCAGTAAATATGAAAAAATGCTTTATTTTATAAATAAATAAGAAATTGTAAATTTTTACCACACTAATTTTTCATTTTGTAACAATGGCAAATATGTAAGTTTTGTATTGCAGAGAATTGCCGAGTGTATAGATCAAAGAGAACCTTTGGTTCCTGCTGTTGTGACTGTAAGTTGATAAAGTCAACTTGGAAAATAATCTATCAATATTTAGTTAATGTGAAGATGCGTATATCTTTGGATATGACACACTATATGTGTGTGCTTATATAAATGCACCGAAGTCACATTTATTAGCAGTGATGAATCTAAAAAATCATAATCATAAGAGCTAAAAGCAAGTTACATAGAATATGAGGCTTAGAAATAATTTAGTTCTCTAGGATGATCCCTATACACATTACTATGTCAAGTATAGAAGTCCTTTGTATAAGGATAATATATTTTCTCTCTTTTACTTATCTTGCTCTCTTTGATGTTAATAATCATCTAACTAGCATATTGTCCTTAAATCTTCTGCTGATATACTGAGGTTAAATTTAACAAGGGTATTTTTTGGAATTCTATGAACTCCTCCAACTGATAGGAACGCAAATGAAGTGTGGGATGGCTATTATGTGTGTTATCCTGATACTTTGCTGGTTAAATTCAGCTGACCTAGCTGAATAGTTTATATCTCTTTCCTCCCTCACTGCCTAATAACTTTTCCTGGCACATAAGTGACTGTCTTTAGTAACAGGTATAAGAGATCATGAGTTCTACTTAAATGATCCATCAGATAAATCTAGTTTAAGATCTTTCTAGTTGGCATTTTTGGCGTAAGTACAATACCTCTGGTAAAAGGTTTCACAGTCACAAGAACAACAATAAACTGTATTATTTATTAACTAAAAAATATTTTGTGTTACCATTGATGATTTTTTTTTCAGGGTATCTTGTCTTCTATCTCCTCAGTTAATTAAAAATGGCGGCAGGTTACCTTTCTGCTTACTGTCACATTTTCCCCCTCTTCCCATTACTGTTTAAAGAACTATTATTCTAGTAAAAAAATTTTAAATAGAATTTCTGATAGGGATTTTACCATAGATGTAAATGTACTTAGAATATATAAACCTATTTTGCTAGTAAATTAATAATGTCTTTAATTGACTAAATACATAGTATTATGAGGATAAATGTTCTTATCATTGAAAAGATCATTTGCGATTTTAGATTACTAGATCTGGCCGGAAAGTAATAACAATTTAATTTTCAATTGTGATTTTCCTAAAATCAAAATCAGCTCAAGAATTCTTCTGGCAGTAATGATGTAAATGTGAGTGGGCTCCCATTATAAGCAACTAGGAAAGCTGAATAAAATATATGAAACAGCTTTATTTACACACTGAACAACAGGCAGTGCAGTACTTTGACCCTTTAGAAAAGGGGAACAGGGGCCCTGTAATTGAACTAACCTTTTGCCTTGAGATTTTATGGAACACAATGTAATGAGAGAAAACTCAAACAGGATATTACAGATTCATTGGGTTGAGAAGACAGAGAGCAGAATTCTGAAAGATTGTAGCAACTTATATCTGCAAAATACAGAAAGGAAAGAAGGATGCTGTACAGAGAGAGAGCTCCAAACATGTGTCCTCTTGCATCTGCTGATGAGTACTAAGCTGTGCAATCATACGGTAAGTATCCACAATGCTAAGCAATAAAGAAGCAAGGACCTACAAGCTGTATGATTTTCAGATGTTACACAGGATGGGAAATATTCAAGTTCTGACGAGCCAGAGTGGAAAGTCATTATTAAATGCCTGGGATATTCAATAGGTATTTCATTAAGATAATACTTTAGTAGTGTGTCCAAACTAACCTCAGATTAAATGTTACCTTAGACCTGCTCTAAACAAAAGTTTTAAACTACCCTTGAAAAAATCACACTGATCATCAAGTAACTGAACTGATTCCAACACCCTTTAGAAGAAGATAACAAAATCTAGCACAGAACAACATAAAATTCAAAATGTGTAGTCCGAAAAAGAATTATTAGCATACTAATAATCAGAAAAATGTGACATATAACTAGGAAAAAAGCAATTTATTAAAAATAATCTCAAACATGAGAAATGATTAATAAGCAGATACAAAATTTTTAAGAGTTTACTCTTAATTAGCTCAAGAGTTTAAAGGAGAAGTAAACACAATAATGGCAATAATGGGATATATAAACACAGAACAAAGTGGAATTCTTAAAACTTAAGTAAAATTTCTAAAATGACTGTGTCCCTGGAATTGATTAATGTTGCAGAACTAATACAGCATTTTTTAAAGACTTTATTTATTTGACAGAGAGAGAGAGAGAGAGAGAGAACCAGCAGCAGGAGCCGCAGACAGAGGGAGAGGGAGAAGCAGGCTTTCCACTGAGCAGGGAGCCCAATGCAGGCTGATCCCAGAACCCTGGGATCATGACCTAAGCTGAAAGCAAATGTTCAACTGACTGAGTCACTCAAGCACCCCCGATACAGTATTCTTATGTATTGTATCATGGGTCACATTATTTTGATTTATTTCATTCTTTATTTATATTGATCACTTGATTAAGGTCCTATCTGCAAGCTATAGTATTAAGTTTCATCTTTATAATTAGTATTTTGGGGGACATACTTAAAAGCTATGTAAATATGCCATTTGTGATAAAAAATTAATTAATGCACTTAAACTCAAATTTTCCTATTATCCTCTGTAGGTTGTAGTTCATTATTGCCTTCATTTATTTTTATGCTCAAATTTTTCCACAGCTGGACAGCATAAACACATTCATGTTGAATTCTGTGTCTCCAATATATCTTCCCTATTCCCTGATCACTTCCTTACTGTCACAAGATATTCTAGTATCCTCTTATACTTTCCCTGTCCAACTCAAGAATCACCCATTTTCTCAAAGAACCAAGTGTTTTTTTTTTTTCCCAGTAGAAAATTATATGTAGAAGCCAATACCTGGGTGCAGGGGATGCTGAATGCCATTGGAATGTCACTGTTCCCAGACTTTATTGGTGGATAAAACTAAATATATGTACATATACATATGTGTATATAAATAAAATATATGTACATACACATACACATATATGTGTGTATATATTTGTATTTATATATTTTGAAACTGTTAGTTCACACTAATATGTTGATTGCAGTCTCACATCACAGGAACTGTTTCTCCCTTTTCGGTATTTATAAGTCCCATCTCTAACAGAGAGAAGCCTAGCTACCGTTACTCATTTGACCAATGCCCCCACTATGTAACTGATCTCCTACTGCTGTCCCTATCCCCATTCCCTGCATATATTCTCCTTTCCCTGTTTAGGTTCTGGATCCCCATTTTGGGCCATCCCAGTGCATGGATGCCCTCCTCACCTTTTCTGAGCTCTGAGTTTCCATGACAGAACATCCCAGCACATGGATGCCCACATCATTTTCTCAACTCACTTATGCTTATCTTGGGAATGCCTTCCTAACACTGCTTGGGGTCCAACTCCTTATTCCAGGTTAACCCACCTTTCATGGATGCACTGCTTATTCAGCTTGGGCTTAGAGCCTCAATAGGGCAGACCCCATGCCTTGACACTCCTCACCCTCTGAGGTACCGACTCATTAGCTTAACCTTCATTGAGAGGTGGCTTTACCTTATTTTGGCTCTGATTTCAAACAGGGGGTGCTTTCCTTACATCATTGCCTTCCTCATCTCCCATGGATCCTGATACCCATGGTAGGCTGTCCCACTCCAGTGACACCCTCCTTACTTTGCCTTGGCTGTGACTTCCAAACTAACATTTAACCAAAAAATACACCTTTCCTGCCCATTCCAGCTATGAAACCTCATGCCCTCCTCACATTGTCTGGGCTCTGACACCTTAGGTTAGAGCCTAAAAGCACTGTACTCTATGCCAGATATGTACTTTGTACTGCTGTACTCTTACTACTGAACTTTTCAGAAAGGTACAGTAGAAGAAGAAGGAGTGGGAGGAGGAGAAGAAAAAGAAGAGAAGGGAGAGAAGGAGGGGGAAGAGAAGGAGGAGGAGGAGGAGGAAGAGGAAGAGGAAGATGAGGAAGAGAAAGAGGATGAGGAGGAGGAGAAATAAAAAGAAGAAGGAGGAAGAAGAGGAGAAAATGTAGAGAGAGAAGATGAAAAGTAAGAAGATGCTAATGTCATACTTAATGGTGAAAACAAACAAATAGAACAACAACAACAACAAAAACCCTGAACATTTTCCCATAATACTGGAATAAAATGAGGTTGTCCTCTCTCACCACTTTGCATTGTACTGGAGGTCTCTGCCTGTGCTGTAAGGCAAGAAAAAGAAATAAGAAGCATCCAGATAGGAGAAGAAGAAGTAAATCTGTCTATAATCACAGATGACATAATTTTTTACATAAACCTAAGGAAACTACGAAAAATAAATTCTATTAAGATAATAAATACATTGGGGCACCTAGGTGGCTCAGTGGGTTAAAGCCTCTGCCTTCGCCTCGGGTCATGATCCCAGGGTCCTGGGATCGAGCCCCACATCAGGCTTTCTGCTCAGCGGGGGCCTGCTTCTTCCTCTCTCTCTGCCTGCCTCTCTGCCTACTTGTGATGTCTGTCAAATAAATTAAAAATAAATCAATTAAAAAAAAGATAATAAATACATTGAGCAAGGTTTTAGGGTGCAATGTAAATATATAAAAATTATATTTCTATATATTATCAAAAAACAATGGGAGAATGAAGTACTAAAAATAACATTTATAATAATATAAATATGAAATACTTAGGGATAAATTTAGTGAATCAAATGAAGACCTTTGCAGGTAAAACTATAAAATATTTTTGTGAAAAATTAAAGAGTGCCTAAATAAATAAATAAATGGAGATATACAGAATTTTCCTAGACTGGAAGATTCAGTATTGTCAAGATGTCAGTTTTCCCTAAATTCATCTATAGATTTCATGTAGCATAAATTAAAATTCCATGAGGCTTCTCTATTGAAATTAATAAAATCATTCTTAGTCTATAAAAACACAAAGACCTTGAGAAATCAAAAACAATTTTGGGAAGAAAAGCAAAGTTGTATGAATTATGATACCTGATTTCAGTATTTACTTTACAACTACATTAATCAAAGTGGTATGAAATTGGTGAAAGAATACACATATAGATCAATGAAACAGCTAAATAAAAGATCAACATAAGAGCAATTGATTTTCAACATCTATATAAGGGGAACTCAATGGAGGGAGGAATAAGATTTTTAACAAATTATGCTGAAACAACTAGACATCCATATGGAACAAACAAACAAGAACTTTGACTCTTACCCATATCATCCATAATATAAATATAAGTTATATAATACATTTAACTTCTTAAAGAAAGCATAGGGAAAATCATAACTTTTGATTAGGGCAAAGATTTCTTAGGTAGAATACCAAAAGCATGAACTCTAAAGGAGAAAGGTTATTAACCGAAATTCATCTAAATTGATTTCTTCTTTTCTTTGAGAAATACTATCAAAGAAGTGTAACAGCAAGGCCACAGACTGGGAGAAAGTATTCATATTACAAATATCTGACAAGGGACTTATGCTCCAAATATATAAATAACTTATATTTTAATAAAAAAGAAAATTAGGAATACAATTTAAGAATGGGGAAATATTATATATTCAAAAAGAAGATATGAGTGGCCACTATGAAATAAACTATACTTGTTTATATACTTACATGTTATTAGGAAAATGAAAATTAAAATCACATTAACATGCTACTCTACCCTCACTAGAATGGATGGAGAGGATATGGAACAGCTTCAATTCTCATGCATTGATGTTGAAATGTAAAACCCTTAGCTACTGTGGAAAATATTTTTGTAGTTCCTTAGATTAGATTATGTACAATTCAGCCATTATACTCCTAGGCATTTACCCAAGATAAATTAAACCATATATCCATAAAAGACCTATATATGACTTTTTAATTTATCATAGCCCAAACGAGGAAGGTTCAAAAACAGATTAATGGATAAATAAGTTGTGAAAGAGCCATACAATGGAACACCACTCAGTAGTTAAGAGAAACAGACTGGGATCTGCAATAGCATTTATAGATATTAGAAACTGGGTAGTAAAAGAAAGAATCCAGGCATAAAATAACGTATACTGCATAACTCCACTTACGTGACATGTTAGGAAAAAAAAGTCTGTAATGATAGAACTTAAGTCAGTGCTTGTCTAGAATCCCTGCGAAGGACATGTAGGTTTAAGGATTGAGAGGGAATTTGGGGGTGATGAGAATGTATACTGGTTTATAAATTTGTCAAGATTCGTCCAACTACATATGCTATGCCTGCAATTGATTGCATTATTTTTAAAGAGTTTTAAAATATATTGTCAGAAGCTTCAATGCTGTTTTAAAAAAACTAGGTTGATTCTCTATAAATAAGAGGCAACTGTGATTGACCGAGAGACCTTTTGGTGACAGGCATAGGGGTCAGCCAGGTAAAATGATCATGTGACAATCTTCATTTATCTTCCTTTCTTTCTCCCTGCCTCAAGGACTCCAAAATATTATTCCAGCCTGTTTAAACCACTTCCCTATGAAAAAATGGCATTCTTGTTCTCTTTCTTCCTTTTTAAAAAATTTTTTATAGTGTCATGTTTGTCACCGTACAATACAGCATTAGTTGTTTTTTTTTTTTTTTTACAGCATTAGTTTTTGATGTAGTGTTCTAAGATTCATTGTTTACGTATAACACCCAGTGCTCCTTGCAATACGTGCCCTCCTTAATACCCACCACCAGGCTCACCCATCCTCCCACCCCCTCTCCTCTAAAATCCTCAGTTTGTTTCTCAGAGTCCATGGTCTCTCATGCTTCATGTCCCCCTCCAATTTCCCCCAATTCACTTTTCCTTTCCTTCTCCTAATGTCCTCCGTGTTATTCCTTATGCTCCACAAGTAAATGAAACCATATGATGCTTGACTCTCTCTGCTTGACTTATTTCACTCAGCATAATTTCCTCCAGTCCCATCCATGTTGATGCAAAAGTTGGGTATTCATTCTTTCTGATGTCTGAGTAATATTTCATTGTATATATGGACCACATCTTCTTTATCCATTCATCTGTTGAAGGGCATCTTGGGCCTTTCCACAGATTGGCTATTGTGGACATTGCTGCTATGAACATTGCGGTACAGATGGCCCTTCTTTTCACTACATCTGTATTTTGGGGGTAAATACCTGGCAGTGCGATTGCTGGGCCATAGGGTAGCTCTATTTTTAATTTTTTGAGGAATCTCCATACTGTTTACAAAGTAGCTGCACCAACTTGCATGCCCACCAGCAATGTAAGACGGTCTCCCTGTTCTCTTTCTTTTGACATGAAAATTTACCCCTTGTGGGACCCTATATCCTTTTTCTCCTTCAGCAGAAAATAAGTTAATGTGAAAAGTCAATCAATAATTTCCTGCTGCTTTGGCTAGTATATTAGCACCATTTAGTAAAGATATGGAACTATTCTTGGTTTCAGGAATCCTGTCAAGAAGAGTTAAAGGTTGGAGATGCCTGGAGTTCAGTGATCATCCAACCCTCCAAAACGGCTATGTGAGAGGGATCTGATGCAGGAGGGTGGGTCCAGGGGCTACATGCTTAGCCTTTGTTGCTCATATAAGTGCAAGCTGGGCAACAGCCACAATAAGTCTTATAGCTCATGTACATTAATTATACCTGTATATACTCACGACAATGTTTTCCTTTGATTTTGCCTTCATATTATAAAACAGTGCCTTTTAGATGATACTTTAATAATTTGCCAATTGGTTGATGACTTGGTCTGGATTCCCCAGAAAATATATCCTGAGGCAAAATTTAAATGCTGCAGTTCTACTAGAGTGTTCAATACTAATGAAAATGAGCATGAAGTACAAGTGGATTGAGGCATGGAAGAAGAGAGAACACATAGGAGCTACTGCTGCATCTCAGGGCGTCTCTTAGGGAGCAATAAAGGGAAAATTATTTATTTACCTGGATCCCACCTCTCATTCACCAAAGTTCCACCCCATGAACTGTTAACTCTCCAGCAACTTCGGATTGCATATATGTAATTACTGAGCAGGTAGCATCTTGGATCTCATTGTCAACTGAGAAACTTGAAAGTGGGAGGTGAGAGATAATAAATGTGGACATGAAGTGAGGGATGTGAGTTTGTTCACATGTAAAGCTGATCAGAGCTCTTGCGGAACTGCATGCTAAAGTAGCAACTGGTATGAAAAATAAGGCCGAGAATCTCAGGCACTGGTTGAAGCTAAGATCTGAAGCGGTACACAGTTGGATAATAATTACATTTGTCATGTGGTTTTGCAAGTTTTAGAACATATAAACTAGTAGAAAGGGGAATAATACTTACTATGTTATCAGCTTTACTCAAACACCTTATTCTCATTGTTTACTTTCTATAGCTGTGATCCCCAGCAGGGCATTTCTCTAAAAGACGTATATGCAAATAGGAGAAATAGACTGAAACATGAATGTGGAGGGAATGGCATAATAACACAGAACTCATTTTCCTAATAATTCCATTGAACATTAACAGAACACAGAATAAAAAGTAGTTGTGAACAGACTTTTCCAGAAAACAATTAGGGAGCTATATTTATCTCTTAACCTATCTTAATATCAACCTTTCAGGTTCTGTGGTCACATTTTCTAGTCCAAAAATAAAATTGCTGATTTTTAAAAGACAATGATATTTAAAATTAATGCACAGAAACATGCCAGCTTTTAGAATATAAGTCTAGATTTAAACATTTACCTACACAAAGTCTCAACAGTAGAAAAGAAGACCTTAATCTTTTTTAAAAGATTTTATTTATTTTTGAGAGAGTGAGAGCGGTGGGAGGAGTAGAAGGAGGAGGACAAGCAGACCCTGCACTCAGCGGGTAGCCCTATGTGGGGTTCAATGGATGCTTAACCAACTGAGCCACCCAGGCACCCCAAAAACCTTAATCTTTATAGAAAAAAAATAAGTAAATACAGAAAGGCAGTTACATATTAATTAATTAAGTCCCAGAATGGCCCAAGAAAATCTATCAAGCACAAAAGTGAACTTGATTTGTAGGTTTTGCTGGTTGACCACAAGTAGGATTGTGTAACCATGTTCCTCAATATTAGAAATCTGAGGAGCAGAGAAACTTTATTTAAGATTATTCACTAAAGAAAAATATGCCACCTGTAGTCATGGGTGAACAGACACCCCTTGGGTACACTGGTGACACCCAGGGCAGGGTGGCTTGTGGTGAACATCGGTCTGTTTCTTAGTCAAAGTACCACGGATCTTCTAATGAGAACCAAAGGATGGAAGCTTGTCATAGAGAAAACAAGTTTCCTTGCTTTATATTAAGAACCATGGACAGCTCCACGCTGCGCCAAAAAAAGCAACTCTTCCCAAACCTGCAATGACAGCCAGGGTCTCCTCGTCTGATTTAGACTCCAGCTTACTGATAATAGGTGCATAATCAGGCCTCTCTTTACCATTCATTATAAATGTATTTATATGAGGAGGGAGGGCCCAGTGCTCATATGAAATGTTCGAGGGTGAGAGTGAGAGGAATACTTTAACGAACCGATTTTTTGAAAATGGTCTTACAGTGCATAAATAATTAATAGATCCGCCATGCGAGGGGCTGGATGATGGGTCAGGCGGGAAAGCCCGTGGGTGGGGGCAGGGGCGGGGATCCCCGCGTCGCTGTTTGAGTGCTCAGTGGCTGTGGGGGAGAGCGGATCCCACCCGGGCTAGGTCGGAGGAGCAACGCCATGTGCCCCAGGCTCCCGGCTCTCCTGCTGCCCATCTGGCTCTCCTGGACGCTGGGGACTCGAGGCTCTGAGCCCCGCAGGTGAGGTGGGGTTTCTCCCCCGACCCGCAGCCTCTTTCTAGACCCTGTAGCGCGCAGTCCGGTGGGCACAGGCTGTACTTCACCCACGGGCTTTCGGCCCCTGTCGCAGCTGGGCGGGGGTCGTACAGGGGGTCGGACCCAGGAAAGGGGCGGAGGAAAGCGGAGAGCGTTTCCCTCACCGCCTCTGCCCGTGTCGCCGTGGGTCCCCCCTTCTCCCGGTCGCAGGGAGCGCGGCGGAGCTGGCTTCACCGCCGACCCCGGCCCTGCTCCGCGCCGCGCAGCCGCGGCTCCAGCCTGCTGTCCCCGGCGCGGCTCCAAGTCCCGCTCGGCTGCCGCGGTGTCGGGAGGGAGCGCCAAGGGCCGAAGCCTCGGGCCGCGGAGAGTGCGGGGGAGGCCAGGGCGAGAGGCTCAGCCGGCTCCGCCTCCGGCTTGCCGTGCCTCCTCCCCCTCCCTCCGCTCCCCAGTCCGCCGCTCCTCCTCTCCCCGGCCCGCTCCTCCCCCTCCTCTCCTCCCCCTCCCCCTCCGCCCTCCTCCGCTCGGGGCCAGCGCGGCGGCGGCGGCGGCGGCAGCAGCAGAAGCAGCCCCGGCTGCGGGTCGCGACGGCGGCGGGGCGCCCCCTCCCCCGTGCCGGGGCGCGGCGGAGGGATGTGGGGCTTTGCGGGAGGAAGGCTTTTCGGCATTTTCTCGGCCCCAGTGCTGGTGGCGGTGGTGTGCTGCGCCCAGAGGTAGGGTCGCGGGTGGGTTGACGGGAAGCGGGCCGGGCGGCGAGCGGGGCGCGCGGGTGTGCGCGCCGGGCGCTGGCGGGTGAGCCGCCGCCTGACCCCGCTATCTGTGCCCCTTGCCCCCTCTCCCAGCGTGAACGATCCCGGGAACATGTCCTTTGTGAAGGAGACGGTGGACAAGCTGTTGAAAGGCTACGACATTCGCCTAAGACCCGACTTCGGGGGTAAGTGGGGTGTGCGCGGCCGCTGCGGGAACCACGACCCACAGCGCCGGCGGCCTGGCTGGAGGAGGGAGGCGGAGGGCGCTTAAGCCGAGCTGCGGCGAAGTAGACGGGGTGGGGGGCGTTTCGCTCGCTCCTACTCCTAGGGTAGGCACCCCCATCCTCAGAGCCATCCTCACCCCGTGCCCGAGCTTGGCTGATCACTGTGTCGTGCTCTTTCTGCAGGTCCCCCGGTTTGCGTGGGGATGAACATCGACATCGCCAGCATAGACATGGTTTCCGAAGTCAACATGGTGAGTGCCCGCCCTCCCCAGGGCTGTCCCTGAGCCCCTGCCCCACTATCTGGGCCCACAGTCCTGGGCCAGAGGCCTTCTTGGACGGGGCCGAGCTTTGCCGGCCCGCAGAGGGAGCGGCTCTCCGGGAGCCAGCCCCCAGCTGGTGCGGCTTCCTCCACCCGCCCGGTGTGCGCGGGGGGCGTCGTTGGCGTCGGTGCCATGAGGAGGGCGCACCCTTCCTGCGGAAGGAAGGGGTCCTGGGCTGGCCTAGCGCTGGGCTTTCAGCGCAGCCCTCGTGCTCCCAGCTCCTCCAGGGGTCTGTCACCTGGTCCCGAGGCTTCCCAAGTGCAGTCTCGCCTCCTTAGCAACAGGCGCTGGGGAGCTGGGGAAGAGAGGCGAGTTGTGGGGGTGGCTCATATTCTAGGTAAGAGGTACTTACGGTTTCCTTTGTTGTCTTTTGGAAAGAGATGTTGGCAGCTGGAGAGAACCAGGGACAGTGGTCTGTGTATTCTAGGGTGTCTCAGGTTAGTTTCCTTGGTCTCTGGATTTTCTAAGGGCAAGCTCTTTGGCTGCGAATCCCGGAACCCCGCTCCGCCAAGTCGCTGTCGGAGGTGCTGATGGAGACCGGGCGGCTCTTGAGAACTGGGGGGCCTGGGCAGCAGGCGGGCAGCTCTGTCAGGAGAGTTGAAGGCTAGAGAGCCCAGTATCACTTAGATATATTCATGCTGTCAGGATTCAATATCGTAACCTGTGGAAAGCAGAGAGGTCTGTGTCCCGAGGTGCGAAGTGGGTACCATGTGTTTGTGTGTGTGTGTTTTGTTTGTTTGTTTGTTTGTTTTTTGCTCAGGGCACTTTTGGGCAACAGGGAATAAGGGGGGGAAATGACCCCTTTCATTTGTTAATTGAACTGAAATATCCTGGGATTTGGAAACAGACTTAATTTTCTGTTGAGTGGCACTTTAGAAATTGTAAGAATGAACATTTGGAAACAGTATTTTTGGGGAGAAACCATTTGGTGACTTTTCTTTCCAACATAACATTGAGGATATAATGAGGCATGGTTTCAGATAGACCCAGTAGGTTTCTCAAGTCTGGTGTATGTCAGAGTCACCTGAGCAAACTTGTTTTAAGTGCATATTCCCAGGTTCCTCGCAAGAGATTCTGATGCAACCATGAAGAGGAATCTTGGGGTCTCTGCATTTAAAACTAGTGCTTCACACTTTTTTGAAGTAAGGATTTTGTGGACAGCATTTTGAGATGCATCATCATAAATTACAGAAATATGGACATTTATAAAAATTAAAACTGTTGTTTTGAATAGACTGCTTAGCAAGATATATTTAAAATATATACTACTGTGGATTTTGCAGGAAGAAATCTCTGACCACATAAAATTAATTTCATCAAATTTTCACTCTTAATCTAAAGTTTTAAAATTATAATATGTGTTTTAAAGTCATGTACTTTTCTTTCAATGTATATCACTTAGGGCATTTTTGTACAAGGCATTATAATCATAAGTGTTAGTAAGAAACACAGAAGGAATAGCACTTAATACATAACATTCAAAATTATCCTTACATATGTTTTTATAATCTTGTAAAAATGATCCTTCCCAAAAGGTATGCTTTTTGATCTTAAGTGAACCAAGTTGACATAATTTGTGATTTTCTCAGTTGAGAATTTCACATTCTCTAGAGACAATCTTTATGGAAGATAATTGACTATTTAGTGGATTATTATATCAAAAATCTGTATATTGGATGTTGAATGAAAGAGAAGATATGTTGATGTGGCTCTTTAAGAACTTTATACAATACTAAAACAACCAGATGAACAAGGAGAATGCGTTCTTGTACATTACTGCACATTTTCTTTGAGATAATTTTTTTAAAGATTTTTATTCATTTATTTGACAGAGGGAGACACAGTGAGAGAGGAACACAAGCAGGGTTTGGGAGAGGGAGAAGCAGGCTTCCCACTGAGCAGGAGTCTGATGTGGGGCTGGATCCCAGGACCCTGGGATCATGACCTGAGCCAAAGACAGAGGGCTTAACGCCTGAGCCACCCAGTTGCCCCTCTTTGAGTTAATTTTAAGTTTAGTTATCCACTTGTCATCATACTGATAGTTGGTACCTTTGAAAACTACATCAGTAGTTTTCTAATTCATGTGCCATGAATTGAAGTGTCCCAATTTTCTCTGGACCCAGTAATAGAAAGGCAAATTTAAGGTACAAGCCATTATACTAAATAATCTTTAGTTTAGTTTATATCCCAAAGCCAATAATTATGCATAACAAGGCATAGTATACTTGTATGCATTTTTTTGCATTCTCATAATGCTAATTTTGTAGTTCTCTAAACATATATTCATTGTAAGCAAAAACTGGGAATTGATAAGAATGGAGATTGAAAGCCATTAGACATATTTCGGGTTTGAAATATCTTCACAAGTGGACTGAGTAAAATCTTAAGCTAGAAAATATGATTTCCCTTCACATATTTGCCCACAATTATAGTTATTATATTTGACCTATTATTTTTTTAAAGATTTATTTATTTATTTGAGAGAGTGAACATGCACTTGCAGACACACGGGAGAGGGGTGGAAAGAGAGGGAGAAGAGAATCCCAAGCAGACTCTGCTGCTGAGCACTGAGCCAGTGTGGTGTTAGATCAGGACCTGAGATCACAAGCTGACCTGAAACAAGAGGCCATGCCTAACCGACTACACTACCCAGGGCCCCTTGACCTATTATTAAAGAACTTTTGAATAGCAGGTGTTTAGGGATCATTTTGGAGGTCATATTTCATAAGGAAGAACAGAAATACAAGCATAAGATTAGAACCATCCTTCAATCCTGTTGCTTAAAAATAACAAATTCCATTATGAATTTCTTTAATCACTTTGCTGGTCACACAAAACTAATTTGTGTGAAGTAATGAAGCTGGATAAATAATGGTCTTGCTTTAAGAATATTATAGCTGTTAAAGGTTATAACAAATGGTTTTAACAAAAAGTATGATGTAGTCAGTCCCATTAGAGTACAGAAGAAAGGAGAACACAGAACAGAGAGTGGAAAGTGGGGGTAAGAAAGGGGAGGAGGGAGAAAGATTATTTCTGACATGGAAGGTTTCTGGGTAAGTGGTGTAGATGGAGGAGAGTGTTGTGGGTTAGGGAAGAAATTGGCAAAATTTGGATGAATAGATAAGCAGGATAGGAGATATGAAGTGGAGAGTCAAAAGGTGAAATTGGAAAAGTACAAGCCCCGTTCACTTAGGTTCTTCTCTGCCACGCCAATTTCAGATGCTAATTGTGGAGAAATAAAGAGCCTGTAAATGTTTAAGCATGTGATTGACATGATTTGAGATGCGGTTTCAGATGAATCTTTTAGT